>NC_064580.1:45583582-45893099 GCF_937001465.1 Orcinus orca | reverse complement strand
ACCCAACAATCCCACTACTGGGCACATACCCTGAGAAAACCATAATTCAAAAAGAGTCAAGTACCACAATGTTAATTGCAATTCTATTTACAATAGCCAGGACATGGAAGTGACCTAAGTGTCCATCGACAGATGAATGGATAAAGAAGATGTGGGGGGGTGGAGAGGGTAAGATCACGGAAGAATAAGACGTGGAGATCACCTTCTTCCCCACAGATACACCAGAAATACATCTACACGTGGAACAACTCCTACAGAACACCTACTGAACGCTGGCAGAAGACCTCAGACCTCCCAAAAAGCAAGAAAGTCCCCACGTACCTGGGTAGGGCAAAAGAAAAAACAGAGACAAAAGAATAGCGATGGGACATGCACCAGGGGGAGGGAGCTGTGCAGAGCAAAGCTTTCCACACACTAGGAAGCCCCGTTGCGGGCGGACACTGCATGTGGCGGAAGGGGGAAGCTTCGGAGCCGCAGAAGAGAGCGCAGCAACAGGGGTGCAGAGGGCAAAGCAGAGAGATTCCCGTGCAGAGGATCGGTGCCGACCAGCACTCACCAGCCCGAGAGGCTTGTCTGCTCACCCGGCGAGGCGGGCGGGGTTGGGAGCTTAGGCTCGGGGTTCAGTCAGAGAGCAGGAATAGGACTGGGAGTGGCGGTGTGAACACAGCCTGCAGGGCGTGAGTGCACCACGGCTAGCCGGGAGGGTGTCCGGGGAAAAGTCTGGACCTGCCGAAGAGGCAAGAGACTTTTTCTTCCCTCTTTGTTTCCTGGTGCGCGAGGAAAGGGGATTAAGAGTGCTGCTTAAAGGAGCTCCAGAGACGGGCTCTAGCCGCGGCTAAAAGCGGTGACCCCAGAGACGGGCATGAGATGCTAAGGATGCTGCTGCCACCACCAAGAAGCCTGTGTGTGAGCACGGGTCACTATCCACACCCCCCTTCCGGGGAGCCTCTGCAGCCTGCCACTGCCAGGGTCCCGGGATCCAGGGACAACTTCCCCGGGAGAACGCAAGGCATGCCTCAGACTGATGCAACGTCACGCCAGCCTCTGCCACCACAGGCCCACCCCGCACTCCGTGCCCCTCCCTCCCCCGGGCCTGAGTGAGCCAGAGTCCCCTAAGCAGCTGCTCCTTTAACCTAGTACTGTCTGAGCGAAGAACAGGCGCCCTCCAGCGACATACACGAAGAGGCGGGGCCAAATCCAAAGCTGAACCCCCGGAGCTGTGCAAGCACAAAAGAGAAAGGGAAGTGTCTCCCAGCATCCTCAGTAGCAGGGAATTAAAGCTCCACAATCAACTTGATGTACCCTGCATCTGTGGAATACATGAATAGACAGCGAATCATCCCAAATTGAGGAGGTGGACTTTGAGAGCAAGATTTATGATTTTTTCCCCTTTTCCTCTTTTTGTGAGTGTGTATGTGTATATTTCTGTGTGAGATTTTGTCTGTATAGCTTTGCTTCCACCATTTGTCCTAGGGTTCTGCCCATCCATCTTCTGTTTTTTTTTAATTTTATTTTTTAATAATTATTTTTTATTTTAATAACTTTATTATATTTTATCATACTTTATTTCACTTTACCTTCTTTCTTTCTTTTTTCCTTCCTTCCCTTCTTCCTTCTTTCCTTCCTCCCTCCTCCCTCCCTACCTCCCTTTGTTCTTTCTTACTTTCTTTCTTTCTTCCTTCCATTTTTCTACTTCTACTAATTTTATTCTTTCTACTTTTTCTCCCTTTTGTTCTGAGCTGTGTGGATGAAAGTCTCCTGCTGCTGCACCCAGAAGTCAGTGCTCTGCCTCTGAGGTGGGAGAGCCAACTTCAGGACACTGGTCCACAAGAGACCTCCCAGCTCCCCATAATATCAAATGGCGAAAATCACCCAGAGATATCCATCTCAACACCAGCACCCAGCTTCACTCAACAACCAGCAAATTACAGTGCTGGAAACTCTATGCCAAACAACTAGCAAGACAAGAACACAAAAACACCCATTAGCAGAGAGGCCACCTAAAATCATAATAAGTCCACAGACACCCCAAAATACACCACCAGACATGGACCTGCCCACCAGAAAGACAAGATTCAGACTCATCCACCAGAACACAGGCACTAGTCCCCTCCACCAGGAAGCCTAAACAACCCACAGAACCAACCTTAGCCACTGGAGACAGACACCAAAAACAACGGGATCTACGAACCTGCAACCTGCAAAAAGGAGACCCCAAACACAGTAAGATAAGCAAAATGAGAAGACAGAAAAACACACAGCAGATGAAGGAGCAAGAAAAAAACCCACCAGACCTAACAAATGAAGAGGAAATAGGCAGTCTCCCTAAAAAAGAATCCAGAATAATAATAGTAAAGATGATCCAAAATCTTGGAAATAGTATAGACAAATGCAAGAAACATTTAACAACGACCTAGAAGAACCAAAGATGAAACAAACAACAATGAACAACACAAAAAAATGAAATGAAAAATACTCTAGATGGGATCAATAGCAGAATAAGTGAGGCTGAAGAATGGATAAGTGACCTGGAAGATAAAATAGTGGAAATAACTACTGCAGAGCAGAATAAAGAAAAAAGAATGAAAAGAACTGAGAACAGTCTCAGAGACCTCTGGGACAACATTAAAATCACCAATATTCGAATTATAGGTGTACCAGAAGAAGAAGCGAAAAAGAAAGGGACTGAGAAAATATTTGAAGAGATTATAGTTGAAAACTTCCCTAATATGGGAAAGGAAATAGTTAATGAAGTCCAGGAAGCACAGGGAGTCCCATACAGGATAAATCTAAGGAGAAATACACCAAGACACATATTAATCAAAATGTCAAAACTTAAATACAAACAAAACATATTAAAAGCAGCAAGGGGAAAACAACAAATAACACACAGGGAAATCCCCATAAGGTTAACAGCTGATATTTCAGCAGAAACTCTGCTAACCAAAAGGGACTGGCAGGACATATTTAAAGGGATGAAGGAGAAAAACCTGCAACCAAGATTACTCTACCCAGCAAGGACCTCATTCAGATTGGATGGAGAAATTAAAAACTTTACAGACAAGCAAAAGCTGAGAGAGTTCAGCACCGCCAAACCAGCTTTACAACAAATGCTAAAGGAACTTGTCTAGGCAAGAAACACAAGAGAAAGAAAAGACCTACAATAATGAACACAAAACAATTAAGAAAATGGGAATAGAAACATACATATCGATAATTACCTTAAATGTAAATGGACTAAATGCTCCCACCAAAAGACACTGATTGGCTAAATGGATACAAATACAAGACCCATATATATGCAGTCTACAAGAGACCCACTTCAGACCTAGAGACACATACAGACTGAAAGTAAGGGGATGGAAAAAGATATTCCATGAAAATGGAAACCAAAAGGAAGCTGGAGTAGCAATTCTCATATCAGACAAAATAGACTTTAAAATAAAGACTATTAGAAAAGACAAAGAAGGACAATATGTAATGATCAAGGGATCGATCCAAGAAGAAGATATAACAATTGTAAATATTTATGCACCCAACACAGGAGCACCTCAATACATAAGGCAAATAGTAACAGCCATAAAATGGGAAACCGACAGTAACACATTCATAGTAGGGGACTTTAACACCCCACTTTCACCCATGGACAGATCATCCAAAATGAAAATAAATAAGGAAACACAAGCTTTAAAACATACATTAAACAAGATGGACTTAATTGATATTTATAGGACATTCCATCCAAAAATAACAGAATACACATTTTTTTCTCAAGTGCTCATGGAATATTCTCCAGGATAGATCATATCTTGGGTCACAAATCAAATCTTGGTAAATTAAAAAAAATTGCAATTGTATCAAATATCTTTTTCGACCACAATGCTATGAGACTAGATATCAATTACAGGAAAAGATCTGTACAAAATACAAACCTATGGAGGCTAAATAATGCACTACTTAATAATGAAGTGATCACTGAAGAAATCAAAGAGGAAATCAAAAAATACCTAGAAACAAATGACAATGGAGACAGGACGACCTAAAACTTATGGGATGCAGCAAAGGCAGTTCTAAGAGGGAAGTTTATAACAATACAATCCTACCTTAAGAAACAGGAAACATCTCGAATAAACAACCTAAACTTGCACCTAAAGCAGTTAGAGAAAGAAGAACAAAAAACCCCCAAAGTTAGCAGAAGGAAAGAAATCATAAAACTCAGATCAGAAATAAATGAAAAAGAAATGAAGGAAAGGATAGCAAAGATCAAAAAAACTAAAAGCTAGGTCTTTGAGAAGATAAACAAAATTGATAAAATATTAGCCAGACTCATCAAGAAAAAAAGGGAGAAGACTCAAGTCAATAGAATTAGAAATGAAAAAGGAGAAGTAACAACTGACACTACAGAAATACAAAATATCATGAGAGATTACTACAAGCAACTCTATGCCAATAAAATGGACAACCTGGAAGAAATGGACAAATTCTTAGAAATGCGTAACCTGCCAAGACTGAATCAGGCAGAAATAGAAAATATGAACAGACCAATCACAAGCACTGAAATTGAAACTGTGATTTACAATCTTCCAAGAAACAAAAGCCCAGGACCAGATGGCTTCACAGGAGAATTCTATCAAACATTCAGAGAAGAGCTAACACCTATCCTTCTCAAATATTCCAAAATATAGCAGAGGAAGGAACACTCCCAAACTCATTCTATGAGGCCACCATCACCTTGGTGCCAAAACCAGACAAGGATGTCACAAAGAAAGAAAACTACAGGCCAATATCACTGATGAATATAGATGCAAAAATCCTCAACAAAATACTACCAAACAGAATCCAACAGCACATTAAAAGGATCATACACCATGATCAAGTGGGGTTTATTCCAGGAATGCAAGGATTCTTCAATATACGCAAATCTATCAATGTGATAAACCATATTAACAAATTGAAGGAGAAAAACCATACGATCATCTCAATAGATGCAGAGAAAGTTTTAGACAAAATTTAACACCAATTTATGATAAAAACCCTGTAGAAAGTAGGCATAGAGGGAACTTTCCTCAACATAAAAAAGGCCATATATGACAAACCCACAGCCAACATTGTCCTCAAGGGTGAAAACCTGAAAGCATTTCCACTAAGATCAGGAACAACAAAAGGTTGCCCACTCTCACCACTCTTATTCAACATAGTTTTGGAAGTTTTAGCCACAGCAATCAGAGAGGAAAAGGAAATAAAAGAATCCAAATCGGAAAAGAAGAAGTAAAGCTATCACTGCAGATGACATGATACTATACATAGAGTATCCTAAAGATGCTACCAGAAAACTGCTAGAGCTAATCAATGAATTTGGTAAAGTAGCAGGTTACAAAATTAATGCACAGAAATCTCTGGCATTCCTATAAACTAATGATGAAAAATATGAAATTGAAATCAAGGAAACACTCCCATTTACCATTGCAACATAAATAATAAAATATCTGGGAATAAACCTACCTAAGGAGAAAAAGACCTATATGCAGAAAATTATAAGACACCGATGAAAGAAATTAAAGATGATACAAATAGATGGAGAGATATACCATGTTCTTGGATTGGAAGAATCAACATTGTGAAAATGACTCTACTACCCAAAGCAATGTACAGATTCAATGCAATCCCTATCCAACTTCCATTGGCAGTTTTCACAGAACTAGAACAAAAATTTTCACAATTTGTACGGAAACACAAAAGATTGTGAATAGCCAAAACAATCTTGCGAACAAAATATGGAGCTGGACAGTGCTTTCTGACCACTTGGAGGGGTGGGATAGGGAGTGTGGGAGGGAGATGCAAGAGGGAAGAGATATGGGAACATATGTATATGTATAACTGATTCACTTTGTTATAAAGCAGAAACTAACATGCCATTGTAAAGCAATTATACCCCAATAAAGATGTTTACACACACACAAAAAAAAAAACAGAGCTGGAGGAATCAGCCTCCCTGACTTCAGACTATACTACAAAGCTACAGTAATCAAGACAGTATGGTACTGGCACAAAAACAGAAAGGTAGCTCAATGGAACAGGTTAGAAAGCACAGAGGTAAAACCACACACATATGGTCACCTTATCTTTGATAAACTAGGCAGGAATGTACAGTGGAGAAAGGACAGCCTCTTCAATAAGTGGTGCTGGGGAAATTGGACAGGTACATGTAAAGTATGAGATTAGATCACTCTCTAACACCATACACAAAAATAAGCTCAAAATGGATTAAAGACCTAAATGTAAGGCCAGAAACTATCAAACTCTTAGAGGAAAACATAGGCAGAACACTCTGTGACATAAATCACAGCAAGATCCTTTTTGACCCACCTCCTAGAGAAGTGGAAATAAAAACAAAAATTAACAAATGTGGGGCTTCCCTGGTGGCGCAGTGGTTGAGAATCTACCTGCCAATGCAGGGGACACGGGTTCGAGCCCTGGTCTGGGAAGATCCCACATGCCGCGGAGCAACTAGGCCCGTGAGCCACAACTACTGAGCCTGCACGTCTGGAGCTTGTGCTCCACAACAAGAGAGGCCGCGATAGTGAGAGGCCCGCGCACCACGATGAAGAGTGGCCCCCGCTTGCCACAACTAGAGAAAGCCCTCGCACAGAAACGAAGACCCAACACAGCCAAAAATAAATAAATAAAATAAAAATAGATCTCCTTAAAGTGGAAAGAATCACCCTATGAATAATGTTATCGTGAATATCATGCTAACAATTGAATAATTATTCCAATAAAATATTTAAAAAAAAAATTAACAAATGTGACCTAATGAAACTTCAGTGCTTTGGCACAGCAAAGGAAACCATAAACAAGACCAAAAGTCAACCCTCAGAATGGGAGAAAATATTTGCAAATGAAGCAACTGACAAAGGATTAATCTTCAAAATTTACAAGCAGCCCATGCAGCTCAGTAGCAGACAAACAAAAACCCTATCCAAAAATGGGCTGAAGACCTAAATAGACATTTCTCCAAAGAAGACATACACACTGCCAACAAACACTTGAAAGAATGCTCAACATCATTAATCATTAGAGAAATGCAAATCAAAACTACAATGAGATATTATCTCACACCAGTCAGAATGGCCATCATCAAGAAATCTAGAAACAATAAATGCTGGATAGAGTGTGGAGAAAAGGGAACACTCTTGCACTGCTGGTGGAAATGTGAATTGGTACAGCCACTATGGAGAACAATATGGATGTTCCTTAAAAAACTACAAATAGAACTACCATATGACCCAGCAATCCCACTACTGGGCATATACTCTGAGAAAACCATAATTCAAAAGCAGTCATGTACCAAAATGTTCATTGCAGCTTTATTTACAATAGCCCAGAGATGGAAATAACCTAAGTGTCCATCATCAGATGAATGGATAAAGAAGATGTGGCCTATATATAAAATGGAATATTACTCAGCCATAAAAAGAAAAGAAATTGAGCTATTTGTAGTGAGGTGGATGGATCTAGAGTCTGTCATACAGAGTGAAGTAAGTCAGAAAGAGAAAGACAAATACTGTATCCTAACACATATATATGGAATTTAAGAAAAATTATGTCATGTGGAACCTAGGTGCAAGACAGGAATAAAGACACAGACCTACTAGAGAATGGACTTGAGCATATGGGGAAGGGGAATGATGAGCTGTGACAAAGCGAGAGAGAGTCATGGACATATATACACTACCAAATGTAAGGTAGATAGCTAGTGGGAAGCAGCCGCATAGCACAGGGAGATCAGCTCGGTGCTTTGTGACCGCCTGGAGGGGTGGGATAGGGAGGGTGGGAGGGAGGGAGACGCAAGAGGGAAGCGATACGGGAACATATGTATATGTATATGATTCACTTTGTTATAAAGTTTAAACTAACACACCATTGTAAAGCAATTATACTCTAATAAAGATGTAAAGAAAAAAGAAGAAGATGTGGCACATATATACAATGGAATATTACTCAGCCATAAAAAGAAACGAAATTATTTGTAGTGAGGTGGATGGACCTAGAGTCTGTCATACAGAGTGAAATAAGTCAGAAAGAGAAAAACAAATATCATATGCTAACACACACACACACACACACACACACACACACACACACACACACACATATATATATATGGAATCTAGAAAAAAATTATTCTGAAAATCCGAGTTGCAGGGTAGACATAAAAAATGGACTTGAGCACATGAGGTGGGGGGCGCGAAGCTGGAGCAAAGTGAGTGTAGCATTGACATATATGCACTACCGAATATAAAATATTTGGCTGGTGGGAAGCAACAACATAGCACAGAGAGATCGTCTCGGTGCTGTGCAATGACCTAGAGGGGTGTGATAGGGAGGATTGGAGGGAGACTCAAGAGGGAGGCAATATGTGGACGTGTATTCATATGGCTGATTCTCTTTGTTGTGCAACAGAAACTAACACAGTATTATGAAGCAATTATTCTCCAATAAACATCTGTTAAAGCAAAACATATTTGTTTATTTTTTTAACCAGACATAACACAGACTCTTTATTTCTAAATGAAGAAACTCCAGCAGTTGGCAGTCCCCAACCCCCACCCTCAACCTCAGGATCAAATGTAGAGAGTTTTCACTTTATCTCCTCAGGCTTGTTTTGCCTTCACTTTCATTATTTATTCAGTGTCCTGGTGCTTTCTTTTTGCTTTCATATAAAAATATGGAGACCTGATCTACAGCTTCAGTCAGCCTTTTGAAAACAGCCCCAATGCAGGGGAAGGCACCTTCAGAAAGGGTGTGGAAATCTGTTTACAACTTTCTAGAGTATAATTCTGGACCATAGGGAAAAATATCCTTCTGCCCTTTGCAGCTAAAAAATTTAACACGCCACAACTGTCTTTCCCACTCAGAGGCAAGATACCGCCTCCAGCTGAAAATCTGGATTCTGAAGAGAAAGACTTCTTATAGGAAAATTAATCACAAAGAGGAGATTTTCTCCAAAGCACTCACCTTTGAGTTCTGAGTGTCTAGTTGTGTGTGTGTGTGTGTGTGTGTGTGTGTGTGTGTGTGAGTATGTAGACATGTGTATGCATGAATACATATTTGCAGGAGTGTATATAAGTAAATAAATATATGAAGAGTGAATTAAGTGTGTGCAAGTATGCATACATGTGCATATAAATGTGTGTGAATGTGTTTGTATGTGTGGGAGTGTATGTAAGTGTATGTGTATATGTGTTGGTGTGTGTTCACATATGTGAGATTATGAGTGAGTATGTGAATGTATGGGAGTTCATGTTTGTGCACGTTGTGTGTGTGAGAGCATTTGTATCAGTGTGAGTGTGTGTACTAGTGTGTGTGGGGGGGTGTTTTTTAAATTAATTTTTATTGGATTATAGTTGCTTCAAAATGTTGTGTTAGTTTCAGCTGTACTTCAAAGTGAATCAGCTATAAGTATATATATATATATATTTATATATATCCCCTCTTTTTTGGACTTCCTTCCCATTTAGGTCACAACAGAGCATTGAGTAGAGTTCCCTGTGCTATACAGTATGTTCTCATTAGTTATCTATTTTATACATAGTAGTATATATATGCCAATCCCAACCTCCCAGTTCATCCCACCCCCACCCCACCTTCCCCCCCCCATTCTCTATGCCTGTGTCTCTATTTATGCTTTGCAAGTAAGTTCATCTGTATCATTTTTCTAGATTCCACATATAAGTGATATTATATGATATTTGTCTTTCTGTTTCTGACTTACTTCACTCAGTATGACAATCTCTAGTTTCATCCATGTTGGTGCAAATGACACAATTTCATTCCTTTCTATGGCTGAGTAATATTCCATTGTATATATGTACCACATCTTCTTTATCCATTCCTCTCTTGATGGACATTTAGGTTGTTTCCATGTCCTGGCTATTGTAAATAGTGCTGCAATGAACATTGGGGTATATGTATCTTTTTGAGTTATTGTTTTCTCTGGGTATATGCCCAGGAGTGGGATTTCTGGGTCATATGGTAGTTCTATTTTAGTTTTTTAAGGAACCTCCATACTGTTCTCCATAGTAAGTCCTTATAAGATTCTTGGTATGCAAAGATTTTCTCCCATTCCACAAGTTGCCTTTCCTTTGTTGATGGTTTCCTTCCCAGTACAGAATCATTTCAATCTGATGTAGTCCAACCTGCTTATTTTTGCTTGTGTTGCCTTTGCTTTTGGTGTCAAATACAAAAAATCACTGACAAGATCATTGTCAAGGAGTTTATCCCCTATGTTTTGTTCTAGGAGTTTTATGGTTTTAGGTCTTACTTTTAAATCTTTAATCCATATTACACTGATTTTTGTGTATGGTGTAAAATGGGGTCCATTTTCATTCTTTTGCATAGAGATGTCTGATTTTCCAAACAACATTTACTGAAGAGCGTATCCTTTCACCTTTGTGTAGTCTTGATGACTTTGTCAAAAATTAATTGAACATATAGGCGTTTATTGGGTGACTATTTTGTTTTATTGATCTATGTATCTGTTTTTATGCCAATGCAATACTGTTTTAATTACTATACCTCTGAAATATACTTTGAAATCACATGTTATGCCTCTAGCTTTCCTCTTTTTTCTCAAGATTGCTTTAGCTATTTGAGGCCTATTTTGTGTGTATGCGTTTTTAATTTTATAATTGTCTCGTGTTTCTGTTTAAAATGGCATTTTAAATTTGATAGGGATTTCAGTGACTCTCAAGGTCATTTTAGGTAGTATGGATATTTCAACAATATTAATTCTTCTGACCTATGAACATGGGACATTTTTCCATTTATTTGTGTCTTCTTCCATTTCTCTAATCAATGTTTTATATTTTTCACTATACAGATTTTTCACCTCCTTGATTACATTTATTCCTAAGTATTTAATTGTTTCTGATGATATTGGAAATGGGATTGTTTTCTTAATTTCTCTGATAGTTCATTGCTAGTGTATAGAAACACAACTGATTTTTGTATGTTGGCTTTGTATCCTACAACTTCACTGAATTTGTTTACTAGTTCTAACAGTTTTGCCCCTTCAGATGCCTAATGCAGGCTAATTAAAAGGCTGACCTTCAGGATGCTGCTGGGAAAGTCAGGACATTAAATATGCAGTCTAGCCACTATCAAGGAAAATCTGAGAGCTGGATGTTTGTGCCTTCTCTGCTGAGCTGGAGGGAAGAGTTGCTGGGGGTGCCTGTGTGCCATGTAGAAATGTCTCTTTGTTTTGAGTGATCCTGGTAGATTCCTGAATGTCAATCCCTGTTGGCTCCCCAAGCTAGGTGATTTGTGAGCCAGTCACTCAGGTGACATCCATAACTGGTGGGATGCTAGATGTATGGACAAGTTCCTTCTTGGGAGAAACTGGAGACTTGGTTTTACTGTGAGTGAGCCAGAGGAAGGAGGTGCCCACCAGCTCTTTTAGGAGGATCCTAGTCAGCTCTCAGTTTCAGGCTGATTAGAAACCAGGTTCTCAGTCACTAGTTGGGAAATGATGAAATCAAATCCCTGCCAGGGAGAAAGAAGGAAATGGGCATTTTTGCCTGCTCCCTCTGCAATGAGCCCCAATATAGTTGGGACTGTGGGGATAGCCCTGGGACATGCTCATGCACCCATTTAAAAACTGTCTCTTTGTTTACTATGGTCCTGTAAGATTCATGAATGCCAAGCTCTGTCATGTCTCGGACAAGGTGATCTGCATGCCCATCTCTCAGATACCGGCCTTTGTTGTGGTATGTGTTGTCCAACCCCTCTGCTCCTCAAGGAGAAACTGGGAGTTGGGGATTCCTTACCAACTATAAGGTGCTGTGCTGGGGGGATGCCTTATGGTGAATAAGTGTCTCAGCCTTTCTTACCTATTTCTATGTGGATATTTTTTTAGTCATCCAATGTGTAGGAGTCACTTAACTAGTTTCTGGACTTCTCACAGAGGGAATTGATCTACATGTAGGTATATTCGGTTTGTCCATAGAAAGAGGAAAATATGGGAGCCTTCTATCCCACCATCTTGATTATGTCCCCCTCAAAGTATTTTCTAATTTCCAATATTTCTAATTTTATAGTTTAGGGCAATGATACTATTACAAGTGATAATGTAATGGTGGTTACATGAGACTATGCTTTTGTCAATTTCCATAGTAATTTACAGCACAAAAATTGAGACTTAATGTATGCAAAATTTAAACATAGCATTAACAATAACAGGGGATATCAGCAGGATGGAATGCAGAATGTAAAAAAGTAACCTAACCATAATTCAAATGTATAGAAATATTACACTAAAGGGGGGAGGGAAAGAGTGCTGATGTAAGTACCTGTGGAAATGAAAGAAGTTTGAAAATCTAAACAGAAAAGAAAATTTACATATGCAATACACTCGAGTGGACAACTTTTCTGCCTATGGTTGTATAGGTTTAAAAAACTGATACCAGGGAGGAGGAAGATGGCGGAAGAGTAAGACGTGGAGATCACCTTCATCCCCACAGATACACCAGAAATACATCTACACATAGAACAACTCCTACAGAACACCTACTGAACACTGGCAGAAGACCTCAGACCTCCCAAAAGATAAGAAACTCCCCATGTACCTGGGTAGGGCAAAAGAAAAAAAGGAAAAACAGAGACAAAAGAATAGGGATGGGATCTGCACCAGTGGGAGGGACCTGTGAAGGAAGAAAGGTTTCCACACACTAGAAGCCCTTTTGCGAGCGGAAACTGCGGGGGGCAAAGGGGGGAAGCTTTGGGGCCGCGGAGGAGAGCACAGCAACAGGGGTGTGGAGGGCAAAGCGGAGAGATTCTCGCACAGAGGATCGGTGCATCCCTTCTGGGGAGACTGTGCAGCCCGCCACCGCCAGGGTCCTGTGATCCAGGGAAAACTTCCAAGGGAGAACGCACGGCGTGCCTCAGGCTGGTGAAACGTCCTGCTAGCCTCTGTCACCACAGGCTCGCCCCACATCCGCACCCCTCCTTCCCCCCGGCCTGAGTAAGCCAGAGCCCCCGAGTCAGCTGCTCCTTTAACCCTGTCCTGTCTGAGCAAAGAACAGACACCCTCCGCCGACCTACACGCAGAAGCGGGGCCAAAGCCAAAGCACAGCCTCGGGAGCTGTGCAAACAAAGAAGAGAAAGGAAAATCTCTCCCAGCAGCCTCAGAAGCAGTGGATTAAAGCTCCACAATCAACTTGATGTACCCTGCAACTGTGGAATACATGAATAGACAATGAACCATCCCAAATTGAGGAGGTGGACATTGAGAGCAAGATTTATTATTTTTTCCCTTTTCCTCTTTTGGTGAGTGTCTCTGTGTATGCTTCTGTGTGAGATTTTGTCTGTATAGCTTTGCTTTCACCATTTGTTCTAGGGTTCTATCCATCTGTGGTTTTTTTTATTGTTGTTGTTTTTTGTTTGTTTTTTTCTTTAAAAATTTTTTTCTTTATTAATATTTTTTATTTTAATAACTTTATTTTATTTTATCTTTATTTTACTATATTTTATCCTCTTTCTTTCGTTCTACTTTTTCTCCCTTTAATTCTGAAGTGAGTGCATGAAAGGCTCTTGGTGCTGCAGCCAGGAGTCAGGGCTGTGCCTCTGAGGTGGGAGAGCCAACTTCAGAACACTGGTCCACAAGAGACCTCCCAGCTCCACATAATATCAAACGGCAAAAATCTCCCAGAGATCTCCATCTCAACACCAACACCCAGCTTCATTCAATGACCAGCAAGCTACAGTGCTGGACACCCTATGCCAAACAAATAGCAAGACAGGAACACAAATCCACCCATTAGCAGACAGGCTGCCTAAAATCATAATAAATCCACAGACACCCCAAAACACACCAACATATGTGGACCTCCCCACCAGAAAGACAAGATCCAGCCTCATCCACCAGAACACAGGCGCTAGTCCTCTCCACCAGGAAGCCTACACAACCCACTGAAACAACTTTAGCCACTGGGGACAGACACCAAAAATAACGGGAACTACGAATCTGCAGCTTGCAAAAAGGAGACCCCAAACACAGTAAGATAAGCAAAATGAGAAGACAGAAAAGCACACAGCAGATGAAGGAGCAAGATAAAAACCCACCAGACCTAACAAATGAAGAGGAAATAGGCAGTCTACCAGAATAAGAATTCAGAATAATAATACTAAAGATGATCCAAAATCCTGGAAATAGAGTAGAGAAAAAGAAAGAAACATTTAACAAGGACCTAGAAGAACTAAAGAGGAAACAAGCAATGATGAACAACACTATAAATGAAATTAAAAATACTCTAGATGGGATCAATAACAGAATAACTGAGGCAGGAGAACGGATAAGTGACCTGGAAGATAAAATAGTGGAAATAACTACTGCAGAGCAGAATAAACAAAAAAGAATGAAAAGAACTGAGGACAGTCTCAGAGACCTGTGGGATAACATTAAATGCACCAACATTCGAAGTACAGGGGTTCCAGAATAAGAAGAGAAAAAGAAAGGGACTGACAACATATTTGAAGGAATTATAGTTGAAAACTTCCCTAATATGGGAAAGGAAATATTTAATAAAGTCCAGGAAGCACAGAGAGTCCAATACAGGATAAATCCAAGGAGAAACACGCCAAGATACATATTAATCAAACTGTCAAAACTTAAATACAAAGAAAATATATTAAAAGCAGCAATAGAAAAATAACACACAAGGGAATCCCCATAAGGTTAACAGCTGATATTTCAGCAGATACTCTGCAAACCAGAAGAGACTGGAAGGACATATTTACAGTGATGAAGGAGAAAAACCTACAACCAAGATTATTCTACCCAACAAGGATCTCATTCAGATTTGATAGGGAAATTAAAACCTTTACAGACAAGCAAAAGCTGAGAGAGTTCAGCACCACCAAACCAGCTTTACAACAAATGCTAAAGGAACTTCACTAGGCAAGAAACACAAGAGAAGGAAAAGATCTACAATAATGAACCCAAAACAAAATAAGAAAATGGGAATAGGAACATACATATTGATAATTCCATTAAATGTAAATGGACTAAATGCTCCCACCAAAAGACACAGATTGGCTGAATGGATACAAAAACAAGACCCATATATATGCTGTCTACAAGAGACCCACTTCAGACCTAGAGACACATACAGACTGAAAGTAAGGGGATGGAAAAAGATATTCCATGAAAATGGAAACCAAAAGAAACCTGGAGTAGCAATTCTCATATCAGACAAAATAGACTTTAAAAAAAGAATATTAGAAGAGACAAAGAAGGACACTACATAATGATCAAAGGATTGACCCAAGAAGAAGATATAACAATTGTAAATATTTACGCACCCAAAATAGGAGCACCTCAATACATAAGGCAAATACTAACAGCCATAAAAGGGAAAATCAACAGTAACACATTCATAGTAGGGGATTTTAACACCCCACTTTCACCAATGGACAGATCATCCAAAATGAAAATAAATAAGGAAACACAAGCTTTAAAACATACATTAAACAAGATGGACTTAATTGATATTTATAGGACACTCCATCCAAAAACAACAGAATACACATTTTTCTCAAGTGCTCATGGAACATTCGCTAGGATAGATCATATCTTGGGTCACAAATCAAGCCTTGGTAAATTTAGGAAAATTGAAATTTTATCAAGTATCTTTTCCAACCACAACACCATGAGACTAGATATCAATTACAGGAAAAGATCTGTACAAAATACAAACACATGGAGGCTAAACAATACACTACTTAATAACAAAGTGATCACTGGAGAGAACAAAGAGGAAGTAAAAAAATACCTAGAAACAAATGACAATGGAGACAAGACGACCCAAAACCTATGGGATGAAGCAAAAGCAGTTCTGAGAGAAGTTTATAGCAATACAATCCTACCTTAAGAAACAGGAAACATCTTGAATAAACAAGCTAACCTTGCACCTAAAGTAATTAGAGAAAGAAGAACAAAAAACCCCAAAGTTAGCAGAAGGAAAGAAATCATAAAGACCAGATCAGAAATAAATGAAAAAGAAATGAAGGAAATGATAGCAAAAATCAATAAAACTAAAAGCTGGTTCTTTGAGAAGATAAACAAAATTGATAAACCACTAGCCAGACTCATCAAGGAAAAAAGGGAGAGGATTCAAATCAATAGAATTAGACATGAAAAAGGAGAAGTAACAACTGACACTGCAGAAATACAAAAGATCATGAGAGAATACTACAAGCAACTCTATGCCAATAAAATGGACAACCTGGAAGAAATGGACAAATTCATAGAAATGCACAACCTGTCAAGACTGAATCAGAAAGAAATAGAAAATATGAACAGAAAAATCAGAAGCACTGAAATTGAAACTGATAAAAAATCTTCCAACAAACAAAAGCCAAGGACCAGATGGCTTCACAGGCGAATTCTATCAAATATTTAGAGAAGAGCTAACACCTATCCTCAAAATCTTCGAAAATATAGCAGAGGGAGGAACACTCCCAAACTCATTCTATGAGTCCACCGTCACCCTGATACCAAAACCAGGCAAAGATGTCACAAAGAAAGAAAACCACAGGCCAATATAGCTGATCAACATAGATTCAGAAATCTTCAACAAAATACTAGGAAACAGAATCCAACAGCATATTAAAAGGATCATACACCATGATCAAGTGGGGGTTATTCCAGGAATGCAAGGATTCTTCAACATATGCAAATGAATCAACGTGATACACCATATTAACAAATTGAAGGAGAAAAACCATATGATCATCTCAATAGATGCAGAGAAAGCTTTCAACAAAATTCAACATCCATTTATGATAAAAACCCTGCAGAATATAGGCATAGAGGGAACTTTCCTCAACATAATAAAGGCTATATATGACAAACCCACAGCCAACATCATCCTCAATGGTTAAAAACTGAAAGCATTTCCACTAAGATCAGGAACAAGACAAGGTTGCCCACTCTCACCACTCTTATTCAACATAGTTTTGGAAGTTTTAGCCACAGCCAACAGAGAAGAAAAGGAAATAAAAGGAATCCAAATCAGAATAGAAGTAAAGCTGTCACTGTTTGCAGATGACATGATAGTATACATAGAGAATCCTAAAGATGCTACCAGAAAACTACTAGAGCTAATCAATGGATTTGATAAAGTAGCAGGATACAAAATTAATGCACAAAAATCGTTTGCATTCCTATGCACTAATGATGAAAAATCTGAAAGTGAAATCAAGAAAACACTCCCATTTACCATTGCAACAAAAAGAATAAAATATCTAGGAATAAACCTACCTAAGGAGCCAAAAGACCTGTATGCAGAAAATTGTAAGACACTGATGAAAGAAATTAAAGATGATACCAATAGATGGAGAAATATACCATGTTCTTGGATTGGAAGAATCAACATTGTGAAAATGACTCTACTAACCAAAGCAATCTACAGAGTGAATGCAATCCCTATCCAGCTACCACTGGCATTTTTCACAGAAGTAGAACAAAAATTTTCACAATTTTTATGGAAAGACAAAAGACCCCGAATAGCCAAAGCAATCTTGAGAATGAAAAATGGAGCTGGAAAAATCAGGGTCCCTGACTTCAGACTATACTACAAAGCTACAGTAATCAAGACAGTATGGTACCGACACAAAAAAGAAATATAGATCAATGGAACAGGATAGAAAGCCCAGAGATAAATCCACGCACATATGCTCACCTTATTTTTGATAAAGGAGGATGGAATGTACAGTGGAGAAAGGACAGCCTCTTCAATAAATGGTGCTGGGACAACTGGACAGGTACATGTGAAAGAATGAGATTAGAACACTCCCTAACACCATACACAAAAATAAGCTCAAAATGATTAAAGACCTAAATGTAAGGCCAGAAACTATCAAACTCTTAGAGGAAAATATAGGCAGAACACTCTGTGACATAAATCACAGCAAGATCCTTTTTGACCCCCCTCCTAGAGAAATGGAAATAAAACCAAAAATAAACAAATGTGACCAGATGAAACTTCTAAGTTTTGCACAGCAAAGGAAACCATAAACAAGACCAAAAGACAACCTTCAGAATGCGAGAAAATATTTTCAAAGCAACTGACAAAGGATTAATCTCCAAAATTTACAAGCCACTCATGCAGCTCAATAACAAAAAAAAAAAAACCCAAACCAAAAATGCGCAGAAGACCTAAATAGACATTTCTCCAAGGAAGATATACAGATTGCCAACAAACACGTGAAAGAATGCTCAACATGATTAATCATTAGAGAAATTCAAAGCAATACTACAATGAGTTATCATCTCAGACTGGTCAGAATGGCCATCATCAAAAAATCTAGAAACAATAAATGCTGGAGAGGGTGTGGAGAAAAGGGAACACTCTTGCACTGTTGGTGGGAATGTGAATTTGTACAGCCACTATGGAGAACAGTATTGAGGTTCCTTAAAAAACTGCAAATAGAACTACCATATGACCCAGGAATCCCACTACTGGGCATATACCCTGAGAAAACCATAATTCCAAAAGTGTCATGTACCAAAATATTCATTGCAGCTGTATTTACAATAGCCAGGAGATGGAAACAACCTAAGTGTCCATCATCGGATGAATGGATAAAGAAGATGTGGCCCATATATACAATGGAATATAACTCAGCCATTAAAAGAAATGAAATCGAGTTATTTTTAGTTAGGTGAATGGACCTAGAGTCTGTCATACAGAGTGAAGTAAGTCAGAAAGAGAAACACAAATACCGTATGCTAACAAATATATATGGAATTTAAGAAAAAAATGTCATGAAGAACCTAGGGGTAAGATGGGAATAAAGACACAGACCTACTAGAGAATGGACTTGAGGATATGGGGAGGGGGAAGTGTAAGCTGTGACAAAGTGAGAGAGTAGCATGGACATATATACACTACCAAACGTAAAATAGATAGCTGGTGGGAAGCAGGCGCATAGCACAGGGAGATCAGCTCCGTGCTTTCTGACCCCCTGGATGGGTGGGATAGGGAGGGTGGGAGAGAGGGAGACGCAAGAGGGAAGACATATGGTAACATATGTATATGTGTAACTGATTCACTTTGTTATAAAGCTGACACTAACACGCCATTGTAAAGCAATTATACTCCGATAAAGATGTAAAAAAAAAACTGATACCTTTATGCATGTGCAGTGAAATTGGACAATCAGTAAATGGATTGTGGATGGTGAGGTGCAGATATCTTAATGCTGGTTGGGAGATTACAGATAATAAAGGGGCAGAGGCAAGAATGATCCATGAAATAATAGATTAAGGTTGGTGACATCAGTATGAATTCAGATTAATATATAGATTGATGCTTATATATAGGTATATTTATAGAAATGTACATATACATGAGCTAATATACACACATATATTTCCTTGTTTTGTCAGCTAAGAGGGAGTAGAAGCCAGTTTATCCTACTAGCATCACCAACACCTGTTGCATAGATATTGGTTTCTAATATCATTTCCTAATGAAAGGAAACAATGTTCCTTGGAGAACTGGCTGATTCTAGGGGCCTGAAAGTTTGGAAGATGAGACTGGAACTTATGCAAGATGAAAATGTGCAAGATGAGTCTGAAAGTAAGGCATTGTTCTAAAAGAAACCCAATGCAAGAGGGAAGAGATATGGGGACATATGTATATAATTCATTTTGTTATAAAGCAGAAACTGACACATCATTGTAAAGCAATTATACTGTAATAAAGATGTTTAAAAAGACAAAACAAATTTTTTAATTTAAAAATTAAAATAAAAGAAATCCAAATATACCAAAGGGACCTAGGAGCCAACTGGAAGTGCTCTCAATGGCCAAAACTGGAATGATTTAAGGAAAAAACAAAAACCAAACAGAAAGAGAAATTACAAAATATTGGCTTATAGGCCAAATCTTTAAAAAAAATCCTCTATGATATTAATTAGTTAATTTGTTAATAAATAAGGAAATATAGGTAGGTATTTCATGCAGAAGAATTCCATATAATTTATATATATGCTCTGCCTTGGTGGAAATATGCATAGCTCTCCACCAGTTAAGTGCCATTTTTTCTTTATGACTTCCTTCCAAAGAGTAAAGTGTGAAAAAGGGTAATAAGAGTCACTTTACATTGGAGAAACCTGAAAAACACTATTTCAGCCAGGTGATTAGGATCAGCTTCAACACTCAAAAATTATTTTATTATGTATTTATATGATTTGATGAAAATGGCATTTTACCTCTGTGGGTTTTGTTCCATAACTTATAACGCCAGTTTAATCATGAGGAAAACATCAGACAAATCCCAGATGAATGATATTCTACAAAAGATCTTACCTGTAACCCTCTAAACAGGCAAGGTCATCCAAAGCAAGGGAAGTCTGAGAAACCATCACAACTAAGAGGAGCCTGAAGTGACCTGACAAATAAATGCAGTATGGTAGGCTGGATGGGATGCTGGAACAGAAAAGAGACATTAGATAAAGATTTTAAAAATCTGAATAAAGTGTAGACTTTAGCTTTTTCTGCCTCTCAGCATGGAGCAGTTGGGGTCACAGCAGCACCAGATAAAACAAGCAGGCAACTAGCACCTCAAAGTCTCTGAAAATTATATTTTCTTAGGAACCAGAGCCTCAAAAAGGAGGCCAGGATCTGCATGCTAAACCTAAACAAGGTGACCATCTTCTAAAATAAAATATTTATGTTGGCTCCAAAGACGCCTATCATAATGGCCAAAGAATCCGGGTTACAACAGAAAACAACTCATGATGGCAAGAACCAGGAAAATCACAACTTGAATGAGAAAATATAATCAAGTAGAACCAACAAAGAGATAAGTCAGATGTTGCAATTACCTGACAAATATTTTAGAGCACCCATAATAAAAATGCTTTAATAAACAATTACAAATTATCTTGAAACAGCTGAAAAATAGAAATCTCAGAGGTAAACAGAGGTTATAAAAACCAAAAAGAAACTATGGAACTGAAAAAAAGAACAGCAACAAATTTTGAAACATTGCTGGCTGGGCTCAAAAGTAAAGTGCTGATTATAGAAGTTAGTATTACTGTACTTGAGGACTGATCAATAGAATTTACCCAATCTGAGCAAGACGGAGGTAATAAACTGGAAAATAAATGAACAGATCCTGCCTCAGGGAATTTTAGGACAATAATAAAAGTTCCAAAATTCCATATAGTCAGAGTCCCAGAAAAAAACAGTGGAGATGAAAAAGTGTAATAAAAAATGATGGCTCAAAATGTCAAAAATTTAGTGAAAAAATATAAACCATGAGAGTCTAGAAATTGAGTGAACCATATATATGACAAAGCTAAATAAATCTACACCAGTCTAGACTAAATCTACATCATAGTCAATCTTTTATAACTGAAGGCAAAAAAAATGCAAGCCGTGATACCAAAATGGGGCATTGATTAAAGGGAACACCAATTTTAGTGACAGCAAATTTCTCATCTGATTAATAGGGGCAAGTAAGAAGTGTCATGACATTTTTTAAGTGTTCAAAAAAAGTACTGTCAGCTATTAATTTTCTATCCAGTAACACTATACTTGAATTTAGGAGAAATCAAGACATTCTCAAGCAAAGAAAACTAAAGAGATTTTATCACTAGCAGATCTATGCTGAAAGAACAGATAAAGTAGGTGCTTAAAACAAAAGAAAATGACAAAGGGAGGACTTGGAGAGAATGAAAAAGGAATAAAGTGTGTAGAAAGAGCATATATATGGGACATAAAATAGTCTACCATTTTCCTCACAAGTTGTAGAAATCATATTATATGATTAAAACAAAAAACATAAAAACATCAGATAATCTAGATGATTTTGTTTAAAAGTGGGGGAAAAGGGCTTCTCTGGTGGCACAGTGGTTAAGAATCCACTTGCTAATGCAGGGGACACGGGTTTGAGCCCTCATCTGGGAAGATCCCACGTGCCGCAGAGCAACTAAGCCCGTGCACCACAGCTACTGAGCCTGTATGCCACAACTACTGAAGCCCACGTGCCTAGAGCCCATGCTCCACAACAAGAGAAGCCACTGCAATGAGAAGCCCATGCACCAAAATGAACAGTAGTCCCCTGTTGCAACAACTAGAGAAAGCCCATGTGCAACAACAAAGACCTAACACAGCCAAAAATATATAAAATAAAATAAATAAATTTTTAAAAATAAATAAATAAAAGTGGGAAAGGAAAAGGGACCTAAATGGGACTGAGGTCTCATTACTCAAAGTGATGAAACTTGATACCAGTGAACTCTGGTAAGTCACATATGTATACTGTAAATCCCAGAGCAATCAATGAGAAAATTTTACAAATCAAAACACTCAAAAACACTATAAAGAGAGAGAAGACAGCACAAGTGAGAAGAAATACAATCCTTCAGTGTGTGGAAAAAAACCACATTCACAGAAAGATAGACAAGATAAAAAGGCAGAGGGCTATGTACCAGGTGAAGGAACATGATAAAAACCCCAGAAAAACAACTAAATGAAGTGGAGATAAGCAACCTTCCAGAAAAACAATTCAGAATAATGATAGTGAAGATGATCCAGAACCTAGGCAAAAGAATGGAGGCAAAGATCGAGAAGATGCAGGAAATATTTAACAAAGACCTAGAAGAATTAAAGGAAAAACAAACAGAGATGAATAATACAATAACTGAAATGGAAAACACACTAGAAGGAATCAATAGCAGAATAACTGAGGCAGAAGAATGGATAAGTGACCAGAAGACAGAATGGTGGAATTCACTGCTGCAGAACAGAATAAAGAAGAAAGAATGGAAAGAAATGAAGAGAGCCTAAGAGACCTCTGGGACAACATTAAACATGCCAACATTCACATTATAGGGGTCTGAGAAGGAGAAGAGAGAGAGAAATGACCCAAGAAAATATTTGAAGAGATTAGAGTCGAAAACTTCCCTAACATGGGAAAGGAAATAGCCAGCCAAGTACAGGAAGTGCACAGAGTCCCATACAGGATAAACCCAACGAGAAACATGCCAAGACACATAGTAATCAAATTGGCAAAAATTAAAGACAAAGACAAATTATTGAAAGCAGCAAGAGAAAAACAATAAATAACATACAAGGGAACTCCCATAAGGTTAACATCTGATTTCTCAGCAGAAACTGTACAAGCCAGAAGGGAGTGGCATGACTTACTTAAAGTGATGAAAGGGAAGAAGCTACAACCAAGATTACTCTACCTGGCAAGGATGTCATTCAGATTTGATGGAGAAATCAAAAGCTTTACAGAAAAGCAGAAACTAAGAGAATTCAGCACCACCAAACCAGCTCTACAACAAATGCTAAAAGAACTTCTCTAAGTGGGAAACACAACAGAAGAAAAGGACCTACAAAAACAAACCCAAAACAATTAAGAAAATGGTAATAGGAACACACATATCAATAACTACCTTAAATGTAAATGGATAAAATGCTCCAACCAAAAGACACAGACTGGCTGAATGGATACAAAAAACAAGACCCATATATATGCTGTCAACAAGAGACCCACTTCAGACCTAGGGACACATACAGACTGAAAGTGAGTGGATGGAAAAAGTTATTCCATGAAAATGGAAATCAAAAGAAAGCTGGAGTAGCAATACTCATATCAGATAAAATAGACTTTAAAATAAAGAATGTTACAAGAGACAAGGAAGGACATTACATAATGATCAAGGGATCAACCCAAGAAGAAGATGTAGCAATTATAAATATATATGCACCCAACATAGGAGCACCTCAATACATAAGGCAACTGTTAACAGCTATAAAAGAGGAAATCGACAATAACACAATAATAGTGGGGGACTTTAACACCTCACTTACACCAATGGACAGATCATCCAAACAGAAAATTAATGAGGAAGCACAAGCTTTAAATTACACAATAAACCAGGTAGATTTAATTGATATTTATAAGACATTCCATCCAAAAACAGCAGATTACACTTTCTTCTCAAGTGTGCATGGAACATTCTCCAGGATCGATCACATCATGTGTCACAAATCAAGCCTCAGTAAATTTAAGAAATTTGAAATCAAGTCAAGCACCTTTGGAGGCTAAACAATAAGTTATTAAATAAACAAGAGATCACTGAAGAAATCAAAGAGGAAATAAAAAAATACCTAGAGACAAGTGACAATGAAAACATGAGGATCCAAAACCTATGGGATGCAGCAAAAGCAGTTCTAAGAGGGAAGTTTATAGCAATACAATCCTACCTCAAGAAACAAAAAACATCTCAAATAAAAAACTTAACCTTACACCTAAAGCAATTAGAGAAAGAAGAATAAAATAATCCCAAAGTTTGCAGAAGGAAAGAAGTCATAAAAATCAGATCAGAAATAAATGAAAAAGAAATGAAGGAAACGATAGCAAAGATCAATAAAACTAAAAACTGGTTCTTTGAGAAGATAAACAAATTGATAAACCATTAGCCAGACTCATCAAGTAAAAGAGGGAGAGGACTCAAATCAATAAAATTAGAAATGAAAAAGGAGAAGTTACAACAGAGACCACAGAAATACAAAGCATCCTAAGAGACTACTACAAGCAACCCTATGCCAATAAAATGGACAACCTGGAAGAAATGGACAAATTCTTAGAAAAGTATAGCCTTCCAAGATGGAACCAGAAAGAAATAGAAAATATGAACAGACCAAACACAAGTAATTAAATTGAAATAGTGATTAAAAATATTCCAACAAACAGAAATCCAGGACCAGAAGGCTTCACAGGTGAATTCTATCAAACACTTAGAGAAGGGCTAACACCCATCCTTCTCAAACTCTTCCAAAAAACTGCAGAGGAAGGAACACACCCAAACTAATTTTATGAGGTCACCATCACCCTGATACCAAAGCCAGACAAAGATACTACAAAAAAAATTACAGACCTATATCACTGATGAATATAGGTGCAAAAATCATCTACGAAATACTAGCAAACAGAATCCAACATATTACAAGGATCATACAGCATGATCAAGTGGGATTAATCCCAGAGATGCAAGGATTCTTCAATACACGGAAATCAATCAATGTGATACACCATGTTAACAAATTGAAGAAGAAAACTATATGATCATCTCAATAGATGCAGAAAAAGCTTTTGACAAAATTCAACATCCATTTATGATAAAAACTCTCCAGAAAGTGGGCATACAGGGAACCTATCTCAACATAATAAAGACCATATATGAGAAATCCACAGCAAAAATCATTCTCAATGGTGAAAAACTGAAAGCATTTCCTCTAAGATCAGGAACAAGACAAGGATGTCCACTCTCACCACTATTATTCAACATAGTTTTGGAAGTCATAGACACGGCAATCAGAGAAGAATAAGAAATAAAAGGAATCCAAATTGGAAAAGAAGAAGTAAAACTGTCACTGTTTGCAGATGACATGCTACTATACATAGAGAATCCTAAAGACGCTACCAGAAAATTACTAGAGCTAATCAATGAATTTGGCAAAGTTGCAGGATACAAAATGAATGCACAGAAATCTCTTGCATTCCTACTAATGATGAAAAATCTGAAAGAGAAATTAACAAAACACTCCCATTTACCACTGGAACAAAAAGAATAAAAAACTTAGGAATAGGGCTTCCCTGGTGGCGCAGTGGTTGAGGGTCCGCCTGCCGATGCAGGGGACACGGGTTCATGCCCCAGTCCGGGAAGATCCCACATGCCATGGAGCAGCTGGCCCGTGAGCCATGGCCACTGAGCCTGCGTGTCCGGAGCCTGTGCTCCACAACGGGAGAGGCCACAACAGTGAGAGGCCCATGTACCACAAAAATCAAAACAAAACAAAACAAAAAAACCTAAGAATAAACCTATATAGGGAGACAAAAGATGTGTATTCAGAAAACTATAAGACACTAATGAAAGAAATTATAGATGATACAAACAGACCGGGAGATATACCATGTTCTTGGACTGGAAGAATCAATATTGTGAAAATGACTATACTACTCAAAGTAATCTACAGATTCAATGGAATACCTATCAAATTACCAATGGCATTTTTTACAGAACTAGAACAAAAAATCTTAAAATTTGTATAGACACACAAAAGACCCAGAATAGCCAAAGTGGTCTTGAGGGAAGAAAATGGAGCTGGAGGAATCAGACTCCCTGACTTCAGACTATACTACAAAGCTACAGTAACCAAGACAATATGGTACTTGCACAAAGAGAGAAATATAGATCAATGGAAGAGGATAGAAAGCTCAGAGTTAAACCTACACACCTATGGTCAACTTGTCTATGACAAAGGAGGCAAGGATATACAATGGAGAAAAGACAGTCTCTTCAATAACTGGTGCTGGGAAAACTGGACAGCTACATGTAAAAGAATGAAATTAGAACACTCCCTAACCCCATACACAAAAATAAACTCAAAATGGATTAGAGACCTAAATGTAGGACTGGACACTATAAAACTCTTAGAGGAAAACATAGGAAGAACACTCTTTGACATAAATCACTGTAAGGACTTTTTTGATCCACCTCATAGAGTATTGGAATTAAAAACAAAAATAAACAAATGGGGTCTATTGAAACTTAAAAGCTTTTGCTCAGCAAAGGAAAGTACAAACAAGGTAAAAAGACAATTCTCAGAATGGGAGAAAATATGTGCAAACGAATCAACGGACAAAGGATTAATCTCCAAAATATATAAACAGCTCATGCAGCTTACTATTAAAAAAACAAACAACCCAATCCAAAAATGGGCAGAAGACCTAAATAGACATTTCTCCAAAGAAGACATATAGATTGCCAAGAAGCACATGAAAAGCTGCTCAACATCACTAATTATTAGAGAAATGCAAATCAAAACTACAATATCACCTCACACCAGTTAGGATGGGCATCATCAGAAAACCTACTAACAACAAATGCTGGAGAGGGTGTGGAGAAAAGGGGACACTCTTGCACTATTGGTGGGAATGTAAATTGATACAGCCATTATGGAGAACAGTATGGAGGTTCCTTAAAGAACTAAAAATAGAATTACCATATGACCCAGCAATACCACTACTGGGCATGTGCCCAGAGAAAACCATAATTCCAAAAGACACATGCACCCCAAAGTTCATTGCAGCACTATTTACAATAGACAGGACATGGAAGCAACCTAAATTCTCATCTACAGACGAATGGATAAAGAAGATGTGGTACATATACACAGTGGAATATTCATCAGCCATAAAAAGGAACAAAATTGGGTCATTTGTAGAGACGTGGAATGATCTAGAGACTGTTATATAGAGTGAAGTAAGTCAGAAAGAGAAAAACAAATATCGTATATTAATGCATATATGTGGAACCTAGAAAAATGGTACAGATGAACTTGTTTGCAGAGCAGAAATTGAGACACAGATGTAGAGAACATACGAATGGACACCAAGGGGGGAAAGTCATGGTGGTGGGGGAGGGGTGGAGTGATGAATTGGGAGATTGTATTGAAATATATACACTAACATGTATAAAATGGATAACTTATCAGAACCTATTGTGTAAAAAAAATAAATTCAAAAGAAAAAAATGATCAGGAGACATATTGTGTCATTATGTGGATTTTGAATGTTTGATAAAACTCTATAGGACTACTTACTTCAGTGAGGTGACTTTTGCAAAAGAATATTTATCACTCTTCTGATTTTTCATGACCTAGTCAGGTTTTCCACTTCTCATGTCAATTTTGAATGTTCATTTTTTAATTAAGAATATTATCCATTTTTAAATAGTCATTTCTCCAAAGAAGATATACAGACTGCCAACAAACACAGAATCATTAATCATTAGAGAAATGCAAATCAAAACTACAATGAGATATCATCTCACACCAGTCAGAATGGCCATCATCAAAAAATCTAGAAACAATAAATGCTGGAGAGGGTGTGGAGAAAATGGAACACTCTTGCACTGCTGGTGAGAATGTGAATTGGTACAGCCACTATGGAGAACAGTATGGAGGTTCCTTAAAAATCTAAAAATAGAACTACCATATGACCCAGCAATTCCACTACTGGACATACACCCTGAAAAAACCATAATTCAAAAAGAGTCATGTACCAAAATGTTCATTGCAGCTCTATTTACAATAGCCAGGAGATGGAAACAACCTAAGTGTCCATCATCAGATGAATGGATAAAAAGATGTGGCACATATATACAATGGAATGTTACTCAGCCATAAAAAGAAATGAAATTGAGCTATTTGTAATGAGGTGGATGGACCTAGAGTCTGTCATACAGAGTGAAGTCAGAAAGAGAAAGACAAATACCGTATGCTAACACATATATATGGAATTTAGGGGGAAAAAATGTCATGAAGAACCTAGAGGTAAGACGGGAATAAAGACACAGACCTACTAGAGCATGGACTTGAGGATATGGGGAGGGGGAAGGGTAAGCTGTGACAAAGTGAGAGAGTGGCATGGACATATATACACTACCAAACGTAAAATAGATAGCTAGTGGGAAGCAGCCGCAGAGCACATGGAGATCAGCTCGGTGCTTTGTGACCACCTAGAGGGGTGGGATAGGGCGGGTGGGAGGGAGGGAGATGCAAGAGGAAAGAGATATGGGAACATATGTATGTATGGCTGATTCACTTTGTTTTAGAGCAGAAACTAACACACCATTGTAAAGCAATAATACTCCAATAAAAATGTAAAAAATATCAATTTTACCTATATTTTCAAATTTACTGGCAGATGAAAAAGAAGTGCTCTTTTATTTCCCAGAACTCATGGGATTTTTAAGATATGTATTATCATTGATTTCAAATTTCATTGCAGTCTGATCCAATAACATAGCTTTTATATATCAGTTCTGTAAAATTGTTTGGAATTCTTTTATGATCTCTACATGGTCAGTTTTAAAATTTGTGTTTGATACAAGTACATTTTCTATTGAGGTATAAAATTCCACTTTTTAAATCATTTTATCCAAATGTTATTGTTGCTTATTTTTATATGCATGTCTCAAAAGTTCTGAAAGGACTGTATAATATCTCAAAATTATAGGTTTTTTTCTGTATCCTTTCAATTTTTACTTTACCTCAAGGATATAACATTGCTTTTATGTACATGTCACTTAAAATGGCATCTCTTGTTGCATAATATGGAAGAGGGAGAAACCTAATATGTGGTCATAAAAAGTGTTGGGTGGGAGGAAAAAAATGACAGCATCATCCCTGGTTTAGTGTTTATCATGTATTATTGAGTTTATAAAAGATGTAATAGAATTAGCCTACCTTCTGCAATAGTTAACATTCTGGGCTTAGAGGACAACATTAATCCTGAAATCGATTTCAAAATAAATATAAAGCCATTAAAAAACACTATAAAAAAGTCAAGATGGAGTAGTTTTCAAAGTAAAGCACAGAAAGGCAAGAAACGTGGAACAGTTGAATGAGATACAAGGGAAACAAAAAATAAGATAAATTGCCAGACATAAACACTAGCATACCAATAGTTACAATAAGGTAAATTGACTAAATGAATCAATTAAAAGGTAGATATTGGCTGTATCAGTAAGACACACAACCTAACATTACAACATTTATATGAAAATCATTTCAATTTCAATGATATAGGTAAATTAAACATAAAAAGGATAGAAAATGTCATATCATGTAAACATTAATCATAAAACAGGTGTGTTTGCCAGGTCTGTCCACTGTAATGTTACCTTCCCCCCTTTCCATACTGTACCCTTTGGGAAGAATGACTATGGGCAGTCCACACTTAAAGAGTGAAGACTTATGCTCTACCACCTTGAGGGCAGAGTATTTACATAAAATATTTCGAATTCTAATGCACAAGAGATTTGTCTCTCTCTATTTTTTAATTTATTCAGTCATTATTTCTATCAGTATGGACTCATGGATTTTTTATACTTTGAATTACAATAATCCAACACTATTTTTTAAACATCTTTATTGGAGTATAATTGCTTTAAAATGGTGTGTTAGTTTCTGCTTTATAACAAAGTGAATCAGCTATACATATACATATATCCCCATATCCCCTCCCTCTTGCATCTCCCTCCCACGCTCTTTCTCCCACCCCTCTAGATGGTCACAAAGCACCGAAATGATCTCCCTGTGCTATGCGGCTGCTTCCCACTAGCTATCTATTTTACATTTGGTAGTATGTATATGTCCATGGCACTCTCTCACTTTGTCCCAGCTTACCCTTCCCCCTCCCCGTGTCCTCAAGTCCTTTGTTTGGTTGCTTAAATTTCTATTTGGGCCATAAAGATAAAACAAAACAAAAAGCAAGAGTAACTATATTAATTACATAATGTAGACTTCATTGCAAAGAAAATTAGTAGAGATCAAAACAAAACATTATATAATAATAAAGGAATCAATCCTCCAAACAGTCTTTCCTGATCCTATCCACTCCTTCTATTAGCGTGTATGGGTCTTTCTCTGTGTTCCAGACCCACCTGTCCTTACTCCTGTCCGAGCAAACATCACACTATTTTGGTAATTATATATTTTTATAACTGACCCTAATAGATTGTAAGTGTTTTGGAAAGCCTTATCCATCTCCACATCATCAGACTCCAACATGGTACCTGGTGCCCAGCAGGTGATCAGTAAATTATTGCCTTACTGAGGTAGAAGATAGTTAGGCCCAAGGCTGAGCAGCTGCAACTGGTTTCCTGCTGCCCTGAGACCAAAAATAGGCACAAATGAGATGACTGGCCAAAGACAACCCAGAAAACTACCCCCATATGAGCAACTTAAGCTGACCCTATTACACACAAGTCACTCCAAATTCACCTGTGTGCTCTTCCATAAGTACTTTGCTTCTAATAACTGTTGTCTCTATTTCACAATCTTGGTCTCTTTGCTGAATTCTTTCTTCAAAGAGTACAATGTTTGGGGTCCTTCTTCCAGCCATCTCACTGGCGGAATCATTACAACTGAAATTCAAGCAGTAAACGTTGTTTCTCTTTTTTTAATTGAAGTATAGTTGATTTACAATATTATGTTAGTTTCAGATGTACAGCAAAGTGATTCAGTTATACATATATATATACATATTTTTTCAGATTCTTTTCCATTTTAACTTATTACAAGATATTGATTGTAGTTCCCCATGCTATAAAGTAAATACTTGTGTTTTTTAAAATCTATTTTATGTATAGTGGTGTGTATCTCTAAACCCTATACTCCTAATTTATTCTTTCCTCCCTTTCCCCTTTCGTGACCCTAAGTTTTTTTTCTATGTCTGTGTGTCTATTTCTGCTTTGTAAATAAATTCATTTGCATTATTTTTTTGATTCCACATATAAGTGATATCATATAATATTAGTCTTTCTGTCTCTGACTTACTTTACTCAGTATGATCATCTCTAGGTCCAGTCAAGTTGATGAAAATGGCAATATTTCATTCTTTTTTATGACTGAGTAATACTCCTGTGCCGGAAGAATCAGTACCAGACACTTCCTCATCCCAGCATCATGCTTCATCCTCCTCCTGGGTTCTGAGAGCATCACCAGGCACGGATCGTTGGCACACAGGGTGCTGCACAGCTTCTGCAACCGTTGCAGGGTGCAGAGTTTCCACGCATCAGTCTCTGACCCCAGAGTTTACGGCATCACCCTGCACTGCCTGTACGCAGGCACCGTGTGCAGCATGGTCGTTGAAGAGGTCATCATTAGAGATGTGGGGGAGGAGGCCATGAAGGAGCACAAAGTCATCCAGAGTGGGTCCACCAAGTGAGCCCCTGCCTCTCTTCCTGAGGAGGGGCAGGCGCTGCGTCCACAACACACCTGAATCAGAAGGGAACCACCTCAGTTCTTGTCAAAGACAGTGTGTGAAAGAGGTCTGTTTCTGGACTAGTGAACTCATGATGTTGCTCCAAGCTTCTACCCCTTCCCTGCCAGTATTTTTCAAGGGACTTGCTCATAATAATAATAATAATAACAAAAAAACCGAGCATGAATTTGTCTGGATACAATGATAATAATTTTCCAGTCCAATCAGCAAGTAGTGGCTCTACTTTTTCAAGTCATCTTTTACATCACCCAGTTCTCACAAATCACTTGCAAATTGTTCATATGTACTGTACAGTTATGGCACTATTGTGAACAGGATTGTCTTTAGCAGTTGCATCTGGTACATAGGACCTCTACATCTAAATGATTTCCTAAACATTTTTAGGATGTTTTCTATTGCTTGTCCCTGTGTGTGGTCTAGGTAGGCAATCACATTTTTGCTACTTAGAAATAGGTTTTATTTCCAGCTATATTGTTTATTTAATGTGTTTTATATAGTATGTTTAAGATTAATTAGTGTTACATACCTCGTTGTACTTATTTTTCAAATGATGTTGCTATTTTGCTTGGTTTTGTTTTGGAATCTGTCTCTGGGTAGGGGGACAAGGAGATGGAAGGGTGAGAGAGATGTCTGTGTACTGTGTGCCCTGTTTGACGTTCTGAAATTCCTACCTTGTACATGTGTTAAGTATTCAAAAATTAGTAAATACTTTAAAAATGAGATTAGATATTTTGATTTATATACAATAGGGCTTGTCTATGGGAATGGTTGATTGTTGAATGTATTTGGTCTCAGATTATTTGAGAAAATGGTGGTGTCCAGATCCTCTAAATTCTTGAAAAGGAGAAATAGCAGAATGTTTACAGATTCAAACTCTGGGGCAGATTACCTGTGTTTGAATCCAGGCGCTGCTACCTACTAGTTAAATGACATGTCAGTTGCTTAAACTCTGTATTCCTCAACTTTATCTTCTGTAAATAGTGTTAACAACTAACAGTTTTGTCTTCAGGGTAGCATAGTACTTTGTACTTACTAAGTTGTTAATGAATGCTTGTTTTCTTTTTTTCCATTGATTTAAAATCTCAAAACCTCCTACTATCAAGTCATCCCATAATGTAGGAGCATCTCCATGATAGCTGAGATTTAGCCATAATATTTACACTATCTCATGCTGGGTTAATATTTAGAGCAGAAGGCACAATGATACTAGGTGAAAGTAATTAATATGGCAATATTTTTAAATCCTAAATCCAGACAGAAATCAGGAGGAGACAATTGTTTCCATAAAGATCATTTAGAGGGCAACAAGGAGGTACTCTCAGAAAAACTGAAAGGAAATAAGATTTTTCTCTACCTGTGAAACACAAAAATCAGAGCAAAAATATTCAAATTTTCTTTAAGGAATTAAACATATTCACAGTGTGATTGCATGTATAAAAAGATTTTTGAAAACAAGCAATACTAAACTGTATTGTTTAGGTGTATATATGGTTGGACAACTCTAACGAAATGCAAAGAAATAATTTAAACAAGTATCTGATTAGGACTTAAGTCTATGAAGGAGGGATGGCTTTATGACTTGAGTGGGGAACATGTCATATATTTCTGTTACTCTTGCTATATAACAAACTACCCCAAACTTAGTCCACACACACACAAAAAAAACCCATTTTATTTTATGCTTGGAGTTTCAGAGTAAGTAATTCAGAAAGAGCATAGTGGATATGACTTGTTTCATATGATGTCTGTGGCCTCAGTGGGAAAAAAACAAATGGCTGGGGGCTGGAACCATCTGAAGGCTCATTCATTTGCATGGCTGGCACCTGTATTGAGAACACTGGAAGACTAGGACTGAAAAATAGAGTGCCTTCATATTACGTCTCAGTGTAATTTGGCTCCTTCACAGCATGACAGGCTTCACAGTAGTCAGGCTGCATATTTCATAATTCAGGCTCCAAAAAGGACCGTTCCAGTAAATGAGGTAGATGTGGCATCACTTTGTATGATCAACATTCAAAAGTCACATCACATCACTTCTGTCACACTCTATGAATTACAAGTGAGTCACAAGCCCTTTCAGATTCAAGTAGAGGAATTAGACTTCATCTCTTAAGGCAGAGAGGTGGTAACTTTTATAAGAGCATGAGAGGTGGAAGATATCATTGTGGCCATCTTTGGAAAATCCAGTCATTCACAGTGGGCTTTTAGGTAGCTCTTTATGCTTTATTCAGCTGTTTTCTGTATAATTATTTAATGGTTCACAGAGAGTTTAGGTACAATTAGTGTATGATTTAATTAACAATATAAAAAAGGGTGATTCTGACTCTAATCTCAGAGCAAGATCAAGACCAGGCTAAATGTATTACTGGAGTTACAGAGATAATATGACAGCCAGAAGGAGGCTGCTTGGTTAGGCCTAAAGGAAACCTTGGAAATGCCCACATAAGAACAGTCCAGGGTAGAAACATTCTTGTCCAGAGGATTATAAATATTCCTCATCTCACTGGAAAAGTTTAACCTATTACTACTTGGACCTATTGAACTACCTTGACATGATTTCACTGAATGACACTTACTCTGTCCTTTCTAAGTGTTCATTAACTCCAAAAATATTTACTGAGTGTTTATCATGTACTAAATAGAATGTTAAAAGGACTCAAGGCTATGGGAAAAAAGTGGAGGTAGATAAAGATGCTCAGGTACCAATGCTTAGGGTAAATATTAAATGAGTATTGGGTTAGACAAACTTAGAAAGTCCATAATGACCACAAAGAAAAATATCTATAGAATACACACAAAAGGAAATGAGAAGGAAATGAAAGTATGTCACTACAAAAAAATAAAATAAACATAAAGGAAGGCAATACAGCCAGAAATCAGAGACATTAAAAGCTATAAGATGCACAGAAAACAATTAACAAAATGGCAATTCTAAGTCCTTCCTTATCAGTAATTCTTAAAATGTTAATGGATTAAACTTGTCAATCAAAAGACATATTGGCAGAATGGATTTTAAAAGAGGATTCAACTATATGCTGTCTACAAGTGATTCACTTTAGCTCTAAGAATATCTACAGGTTGAAAGTAAAATGATTGAAGAAGATATTCCATGCAAGTAGTAAATCAAAGAGAGCATGGGTGGCTATATTAATATCAGATAAAATATACTTTATGTCAAAAACTGTCACAAAAGGCAAAGAGGGACATTATGTAATGATAAAAGGGTCAGTTTGCCAAGAAGGTGTAACAATTTTAAATATACATATATCAAAGACCAGAGCTATTAATATATGAGGCAAATAATGACAGAATTGAAGGGATAAATAGGCAGTTTTTTAATAATAGTAGGATATTTAAGTACCCATCTTTCAATAATGGATAGTTCAAACAGGCAAAAAATCAATAAGGAAACAGAGACCTTGAATAAAACTATAGACCAATTGGACCTAATAGTCATATACAGAACATTCCACCACCAACACCAGAATACACATTTTTATGAAGTTTACATGGAACAGTTCTCCAGGCTAGACTATATGTTAGCCCCCAAAACAAGTCTTAGTAAATTTTAAAAGATTAAACTCATACAAATTATCTTTTCCAATCACAATGGAATGAAACTATAAGTCAATAGCAGAAGGAAAACATGAAAATTCACAAATATGTGGAAATTAAATACTACACACTTAAACAACAAATGGGTCAAAGAAGAAATCACAAGGAAAATTAACAAATACCTTGAAACAAATGAAAACAAAAATACAGCATAGAAAAACACAGGTTGAGGTAAAAGTAGTGGTAAGAGGGAAATTTATAGTTATAAATGCATCCATTAAAAAAGAGGAAAGATCTCAAATCAACAACCTAACTTTACACTTTACGGAACTAGAAAAATAAGGGAAAATTACATCCAAAACTGGCAGAATGAAGGAAATAACAAAGATCAGAGAAGAGAGAAATGACTAGATAATCAACAGAACCAAGTGTCGGTTCTCTGGAAAGATCAACAAAATTGACAAATTTTTAACCAGATTGACTATGAAAAAAAGAACACTCAAATAATTAAAATCAGAAAAGAAAGAGGGCACATTTCAACCTATTTTGCAGAAATAAAAAGTACTATAAAAGAATACTATAAAGAACTGTACACCAAAAAACTGGATAATCTAGATGCAACAGATAAATTCTTAAAAATACACAACCTATAAAGTCTGAATCATGAAGAAATAGAAAATCTGAACAGATGAATAACTGGCAATGAGATTGAATCAGTGATAGAAAATCTCCCAACACAGAAAAGCCCAGGACCAATGGCTTCATTGGTGAATTCTACCAAACATTTAAAGAAGAATTAACATGAATCCTCCTCAAACACTTGCCCAAAAAAATGGAAGAGAAGGGAACATTTCCAACTTCATTATATGAGGCCTGCAATACCCTGACACCACAGCTAAAGACATTACAAGAAAAGAAAATGACAGATCAATATGTCTCATGAATATTAATGTAAAAATCCAGAATAATATACAAGCAAATAGAGTTCAACAGCACATTAAAATGATTATACACCATGAACAAGTAGGATTGATTCCTGGAATGCAAGGATGTTTCAATATAGGAAAATAAATCAAAGTAATTCACCACATTGAGAGAATGAAGAAAAAATTACCACATAATAATATCAATTATACAGAAAAATCATTTGAGTAAATCAATACTTCATAATAAAAGCACTCAACAAACCAGGAACAGAAGGAAACTACCTCAACATTTTAAAGGGCATATATGAAAAGCCCACAGCTACGATCATACTCAATGATGAGAGACTGAAAGCTTGGCCCCCTAAGATCAGGAACAAGATCAAGAGGACTGCTTTTATCACTTCTATTTAACATAGTACTGGAACTCCTAGCCATAGCAATTTTGTAAGAAAAAAAAAGGCATCCAAATTAGAAAGGAGGAAGTAAAATTATCTGTTTGTTGATAACATGATCTTATATGTACAAAACTCAAGATTCCACAAAAAATTATTAGAACTAACCAATAAATTTATCAAAATTGCAGGATACAAAATAACCCTCAAAAAACTGTTATGTTTCTAATACACTAACAATAAAAAAAAATCTAAAAAAGAAATCAAGAAAACAATCCTATTTACAATATAGCATCAAAAATAACAAAACATTAAGAAAAAAAATTACCAAGGAGCCGAAAAACTGGTACACTGAAAACACAAAGCATTGCTGGAAGAAATTAAAGAAGCACACAGAAAAAATGGAAAGACTTCCATATTCATGAATTGGAGGACAATATTATTAAGATATCAATACTATCTAATGTGATCCAAAGATTTAACACAATTGCTATCAAACTCCTAATGGCAATTTTTTGCAGAAATAGAAAAATCCATGCTAAAATTCATGTGGAATCTCAGGGGACTCCAAATAGCCAAAACATTGTTTAAAAAAGACCAAATTTGGATGACCCACAATTTCTGATTTCAAAGTTTACTACAAAGCTACAATAGTCAAATCAGTGTGATACTGGCATAAAGACAGACATATTGACCAATGGAATAGAATGGAGACTGCAGAAATAAACCTGAGTCTATTTGGTCAAGTTACTTTCAACAAGTGTGCCAAGACCATTCAATAGGGAAAGGGGTGTCTTAAACAAATGGTTCTTGGAAAATTCAATACTCCCATGCAAAAGAATGAAAAAGGTGTCTTACCTTACACAAAAAAATAACTCAAAATGGATCAATGACCTAAGGATAAAAGATAAAACTATAAAACTCTAAGATGAAAACATATGGGAAAATCTTCATAACACTAGATTTGGAAATGATTTTTTTTAACATCTTTATTGGAGTATAACTGCTTTACATTGTTGGGTTAGATTCTGCTGTATAACAAAGTAAATCAGCTATATGCGTATGTATATCCCCATATCCCCTCCCTCTTCCGTCTCCTTCACACCCTCCTTACCCCACCCATCTATGTGGTCACAAACCACCGAGCTGATCTCCCTGTGCCATGCAACTGCTTCCCACTAGCTATCTAGTTTACATTTGGTAGTGTATATATGACAATGCTACTCTCTCATTCGTCCGAGCTTGGTCTTCCTCCTCACCATCTCCTCAAGTCCTTTCTCTACATCTGTGTCTTTATTCCCGTCCTGCCCTTAGGATCACCAGAACCTTTTTTTTTTTTTTTAGATTCCATATATATATGTTAGCATAAAATATTTGTTTTTCTCTTTCTGACTTACTTCACTTTCTATGACAGACTCCATGTCCATCCACCTCATTACAAATAACTCAACTTCGTTTCCTTTTATGGCTGAGTAATATTCCATTGTATATATGTGCCACAGCTTCTTTATCCATTCATCTGTTGATGGACATTTAGGTTGCTTCCATGTCCTGGCTATTGTAAATAGAGCTGCAATGAACATTTTGGTACATGACTCTTTTTGAATTATGGTTTTCTCAGGGTATACACCCAGTAGTGGGGTTGCTGGGTCGTATGGCAGTTCTATTTTTAGTTTTTTAAGGAACCTCCATACTGTTCTCCATAGTGGCTGTATCAATTTACATTCCACCAACCGTGCAAGAGGGTTCCTTTTTCTCCACACCCTCTCCACCATTTATTGTTTGTAGATGTTTTGATGATGGCCATTCTGACTGGTGTGAGGTGATACCTCATTGTAGCATGGATTTGAATTTCTTTAATGATTAGTGATGTTGAGCATCTTTTCATGTGTTCTGTTGTCAATCTGCATATCTTTTTCGGAGAAATGTCTATTTAGATCTTCCACCCTTTTTTGGGCTGGGTTGTTTGTTTTTATGATATTGAGCTGCATGAGCTGCTTGTATATTTTGGAGATTAATCCTTTGCCAGTTGCTTCATTTGCAAATATTTTCTCCCATTGTGAGGGCTTTCTTTTCGTCTTGTTTATGGTTTCCTTTGCTGTGCAAAAGCTTTTAAGTTTCATAAAGTCCCATTTGTTTATTTTTTTTAATTTCCTTTTCTCTAAGAGGCAGGTAAAAAAGAATCTTGCTGTGATTTATGTCATAGAGCGTTCTGCCTATGTTTTCCGCTAAGAGTTTGGTAGTGTCTGGCCTTACATTTAGGTCTTTAATCCAGTTTGAGTTTATTTTTTTGTATGGTGTTAGGGAGTGTTCTCATTTCATTCTTTTACATGTAGCTGTCTAGTTTTCCCAGCACCACTTATTGAAAAGGCTGTCTTTTCTCCATTGTATATTCTTGTCTCCTTTATCAAAGATAAGAGACCATATGTGCATTGGATTATCTCTGGGCTTTGTATCCTGTTCCATTTATCTATATTTCTGTTTTTGTGCCTGTAACATATGATTTTGATTACTGTAGCTTTGTAGTATAGTCTGAAGACAGGGAGCCGGATTCCTCAAGCTCTGTTTTTCTTTCACAAGAATGCTTTTGCTACTCGTGGTCTTTTGTGTTTCCACACTAATTGTGAAATATTTTGTTCTAGTTCTTTGAAAAATGCCATTGGTAGTTTGATAGGGATTGCATTGAATCTGTAGATTGCTTTGGGTACTATAGTCATTTTCACAATGTTGATTCCACCAATCCATCTGTTTGTATCATATTGAATTTCTTTCATTAGTGTCTTATAGTTTTCTGCATATAGGTCTTTTGTCTCCTTAGGTAGGTTTATTCTTAGATATTTTATTCTTTTTATTGCAATGGTAAATGGGAGTGTTTCTTAAATTCTCTTTCAGATTTTTCATCATTAATGTATAAGAATGAAAGAGACTTCTGGGCATTAATTTTGTGTCTTGCTAGTCTACCAAATTCATTGATTAGCTCTCGTAGTTTTCTGGTAGCATCTTTAGGATTCTCTCTATATAGTATCATGTCATCTACAAACAGCGACAGTTTTATTTCTTCTTTTCGTATTTGGGTTCCTTTCATTTCTTTTTCATCTCTGTTGGCTATAGCTAAAACTTCCAAAACTATGTTGAATAATAGTGGTGAGAGTGACATCCTTGTCTTGTTCCTGATTTTAGGGGAAATTATTTCAGTTTTTCAACATGGAGAATGATGTTGGCTGTGGGGTGTCATATATGGCCTTTATTATATTGAGGTAGGTTCCCTCTATGCCTCCTTTCTGAAGAGTTTTTATCATAAATGGGTGTTGAATTTTGTCAAAAGATTTTTCTGCATGTATTGAGATGATCATATGGTTTTTATCCTTCAATTTGCTTAATATGGTGGATCACATTGTTTCATTTGCATGTATTGAAGAATCCTTGTATTCCTGGGATATACGCCAGTTGATCATGGTGTATGATCCTTTTAATGTGTTGTTGGATTTTGTTTGCTAGTATTTTGTTGAGGATTTTTGCATCTATGTTCGTCAGAGATATTGGCCTGTAGTTTTCTTTTGTTGTGACATCTTTTCTGGTTTTTGTATCAGGGTGATGGTGGTCTCGTAGAATGAGTTGGTGAGGGTTTCTCCCTCTGCTATATTTTGAAGAGTTTGAGAAGGATAGGTGTTAGCACTTCTCTAAATATTTGAGAGAATTCGCCTGTGAAGCCATCTGGTCTTAAGCTTTTGTTTGTTGGAAGATTTTTAATCACAGTTTCATTTTCAGTGGTTCTGATTGGTCTGTTTATGTTTTCTCTTTCTTCCTGGTTCAGTCTCAGAAGGTTGTGCTTTTTAGGATTTTGTCCATTTCCTCCAAGTTGTCCATTTTATTGGCATATAGTTGCTTGTAGTAATCTCTCATGATCCTCTGTATTTCTACAGTGTCAGTTGTTACTTCTCATTTTCAGTATCTAATTCTGTTGATCTGCGTGCTCTCACTTGTTTTCTTGTTGAGTCTGGCTAATGGTTTATCAATTTTATCTTCTCAAAAAGCCAGCTTTTACTTTTATGGATATTTGTTATTGTTTCCTTCATTTCTTTTACATTTATTTCTGATCTGATCTTTATGATTTTTTTCCTTCTGCTAACTTTGAGGTTTTTTTGTTCTTCATTCTCTAATTGCTTCAGGTGTAAGGTTCGGTTGTTTATTTGAGATTTTTCTTGTTTCTTGACGTAGGATTGCATTGCTATAAACTTCTCTCTTAGAACTGCTTTTGCTGCATCCTGTAGGTTTTCGGTCATCATGTTTCCTTTGCCATTTGTTTTTAGGTATTTTTTTATTTCCTCTTTGATTTCTTCAGTGATCTCTTGGTTATTTATTAGCGTATTGTTTAGCCTCCATATGTTTCGGTGTTTTACACTTTTTTTCCTGTAATTGATATCTAGTCTCATAGTGCTATGGTCGGAAAAGATACTTGATACAATTTCAATTTTCCTAAATTTACTGAGGCTTGATTTGTGACCCAAGATATGGCTTATCCTGGAGAATATTCCATGAGCTCTCTAGAAGAAAGTGTATTCTGTTGTTTTTGGATGGAATGTCCTATAAATATCTGTTAAGTCCATCTTGTTTAATGTGTTGTTAAAGTTTGTGTTTCCTTATTTATTTTCATTTTGGATGACCTGTTCATTGGTGAAAGTGGTGTGTTACAGTCCCCTACTATTATTTTGTTACTGTTGATTTCCCCTTTATGGTTGTTAGTATTTGCTTTATGTATTCAGGTGCTCCTATGTTGGGTGCATAAATATTTACAATTGTTATATCTTCTTGGATTGACCCCTTGATCATTATGTAGTGTCCTTTTTGTCTTTTGTAATAGTCTTTATTTTAAAGTCTATTTTGTCTGATATGAGAATTGCTACTCCAGCTTTCGTTTGGTTTCCATTTGCATGGAATACCTTTTTCCATCTCCTCATTCTCAGTCTGTATGTGTCTCTAGGTCTGAAGTGCATCTCTTGTAGACAACATATATACAGGTCTTGTTTTTGTATCCATTCAGCCAATCTATGTCTTTTGGTTGGAGTATTTAATACATTTACATTTAAGGTCATTATTGATATGTATGTTCCTATTACCATTTTCTTAATTGTTTTGGGTTTGTTATTGTAGGTCTTTTCCTTCTCTTGTGTTTCCTGCCTAGAGAAGTTCCTTTAGCATTTATTGTAAAGCTGGTTTGGTGTTGCTGAATTCTCTTAGCTTTTTCTTCTCTGTAAAGGTTTTAATTTTTCCATCGAATTTGAATGAGATCCTTGCTGGGTAGAGTAATCTTGGTTGTAGGTTTTTCCCTTTCCTCATTTTAAATATGTCTTGCCACTCCCTTCTGGTTTGCAGAGTTTCTGCTGAAAGTTCAGCTGTTAACCTTATAGGGATTCCCTTGTATGTTATTTGTTGTTTTTCCCTTGCTGCTTTTAATATTTTTTCTTTGTATTTATTTTTTTATAATTTGATTCATATGTGTCTTGGCATGTTTCTCTTTGGGTTTATCCTGTATGGTACTCTCTGTGCTTCCTGGACTTGCTTGACTAATTCCTTTCCCATGTTAGGGAAGTTTTGAAGTATAATCTCCTCAAATATTTTCTCAGTCCCTTTCTTTTTCTCTTCTTCTTCTGGGTCCCCTATAATTCGAATGTTGGTGTGTTTAATGTTGTCCCAGAGGTCTCTGAGACTGTCCTCAATTCTTTTCATTCTTCTTTTCTTTTTTATTCCGCCCCCTGGCAGTTATTTCCCCCATTTTATCTTCTAGCTCACCTATCTGTTCTTCTGCCTCAGTTATTTTGTTATTGATTCCTTCTAGAGTATTTTTAATTTCAGTAATTGTGTTGTTCATCATTATTTGTTTGCTGTTTAGTTCTTCTGTATCCTTGTCAAATGCTTCTTGTATTTTCTCTATTCTATTTTCGAGATTTTGGATCATCTTTTATATTATTACTGTGAATTCTTTTTCAGGTAGGTTGCTTATTTTGTCTTCATTTATTTGCTCTTGCATGTTTTTACCTTGCTCCTTAGTCTGTAACATATTTTTTTCATTTCACTTTTTTATTGTTGGGTGGTGCTGTATTCCTGTCTTTCTTACTGGTTGTTTGGCTTGAGTCATCCAGTAGTGGAATTTGCAGGCAGTTGGACAGAGCTAGGTCTTGGTGCTGAGATGAGGACCTCTATGAGGCCTCACTCCAATTGATATTCCCTGGGGTCTGAGTTTCTCTGTTAGTCCAGCAGTTTGAACTTTGTGCTCCCACCATGGGGGCTCAGCCCAAACTCGAGCTTAGGAACCAAGACCGCAAAAGCTTTGTGGCATGGTAAAAAAAAAAAAAGTAATAAAGAAAGAAAAAAAGAGCACTACAATATCAAAGAATAAAAAACAAAATAGAATTAGAAAGATAAAAATTATTTTAGGAAAAATAAAACTATAATTGAAACAACTGCAACAAGGTAAAATAAAACCACAATAGAAAAAAGAAAATAAAAGTGGGAGGGGGACAAACCAAAAGGAGAGAACAAAGTATAAAGAATAAATTAAAATTAGAAAAATAAAAGATATTAGAAAAAATATAAAAGAATCAACATCAATTAATCAACAAGGTAAAACAAAACCCCAATCTAAAATAAGAAAGAAGAAAAGAAAAGAAAATAGCCTTGGCTGTGTCGGCTTAGTTTAGGTGTGGGTGGAACTTAGGCAGGGGCTGGGTTTAGGGTGGGGTGAGACCTAGGTGCGTGGGTAGGAGATGTTTGAGTGTGGGGTGGGGCCTAGGAGGGATGATGTTCAAGCATGGGGTGGGTCTCTGCCTAGGACCTGCGTGGAAGGGGAGAGGCAGCACATCAAAAGGTGGGCCTCCAGATTGTGGAGTTCCAGAGTTTGGAGGTAGGGCCCTGAGTGAAGGTGTGTGGGTAGGGTTTAGGCCTAACTCATTCGAGGGTGTCTCCAAGTGTAGAGGGAGGGCCCTGGGTGGGGGTGGTTCTTCACAGCAGGAGGGAGGCCCTGAGGGCAAAGGAATAGGCCCGAGAGCCCAACAGGTTTCCTGGTGCCTAAGTGGACAGGGAAAGCACTGGCCCCATTCCCTTCCATTCCTTCATGCCCCTCCCCCACTGTCTCCCCTGGGCTCTCCCCCATCACCCTGGACCCCTAACCATGGGTGGATCCCACTGGGTGTAGGGACTCCTCTCCTCCCCCAGCCACCCCTCAGGGGTGCTGGTCCCAGAAGTCCAGTCTTTACTTTTGCTCCCCCTTTCCTCCCTCTCACTCCCTCAGGACCCACGCAGCTGGAGGGGGCATAGGTGGGCAGAGGATCAGGCCCAGGATCTCACCAGGTTCCCGGGGGCCCAAGTGGGCAGGGGAAAACTGGCCATGCTCCCTTTTGATCCTCTGCCCTCCCAGTGGTCTCCCAATTTCCCCCCTTTGGGCATGGGATCCCTTCCCCACCCCCAGCCGCCCCTCAGGGGTACCAGTCCCATCCCACCTCCATTTCTCCTCCTCCTTCACTCCCCCCACACCCCATGTCCTACCCAGTCACTGGGGGTTCCTCCCATCCCCTTAGGTGTCCGTGGTCTCCCTCCAGTGCCTGGTAGGTGCCCTAATTGTGAGGAGATGTGAATTCCAAGTCCTTCTAGTATATCATCTTTGGCTGACCGTCAGAAATGATTTCTTGAATATGACACCAAAAGCACAGGCAACAAAAATAAAAATAGATAAATTGGGCTACCTCAAAACTAAACCTCTGTGCATCATAGGACACAATCAACAAGGTGAGAAACCAACCTATGGAATGGAATAAAATATTTCTTAATCATGTATCTGTTAAGGGTAATATCCAGAATATATAAAGAACTCCCAGACCTCCTACAATAACAATAGCAACAAAAACCAAACAACCTGGACCTAAGGCTTTAAGAAATCTTGATCTAGCAGATGTCGGTTGTAGAAGATGTGAATGCTTCTCCACCAAGCAGAAAACCAAAGGAAGTGTGCTAAGAGGCAGCGTTCTAGTGGAAGGTAGATGGGCAAACTGGCTGGAGCACCATAAAGAAGACAGAAGGAGAAAGGAAAACCAGATTGGAGGGACTACATGATTCTTCTCCAAGGTATTTCTAAATGGGCTTAGGAGATTAACATGCTTAATTTCCAGAATGTTTCTGCAGTGATTTAGTTGTAAGGCTGACCCTAGTTGGAGACAAGATGGTGTAGTAGGACGTGAGCTCACCGATTCTTACGAAAACACCAAAATCACAACTAACTGCTGAACAATGATCCACAAAAACATGCTGGAACCTACCAAGAAAGAGAACCTTCTTCCAAAGACAAAGACGAAGCCACAATGAAATGGTAGCAGGGGTGCAATTGCAATAAAATTAAATCCCAGACCCACCGGTTGGGTGACCCACAAACTGGAAAATAATTATACCACAGAAGTTCTCCCACAGGAATGAAAGTTCTGAGCCCCACGTCAGGCTCCCCAGCCTGGGGTTCGGGCAACAGGAGGAGGAGCCCCCAGAGAATTTGGCTTTGAAAGCCAGCAGGGTTTGATTGCAGGAATTCCACAGGACTGGGGGGAAAAGAAATTCCACGTTTGGAGGGCACACAGGGTCTCGCGCACACCAGAACCCAGGGAAAAAAACAGTGTGACCGGGGGGACCTTGAAGATGGCGGAAGAGTAAGACGCAGAGATCACCTTCCTCCCCACAGATACACCAGAAATACATCTACACGTGGAACAACTACTACAGAAAACCTACTGAAGGCTGGCAGAAGACCTCAGACCTCCCAAAAGGCAAGAAACTCCCCACGTACCTGGGTAGGGCAAAAGAAAAAAAACAGAGACAAAAGAATAGGACGCCACCTGCACCAGTGGGAGGGAGCTGTGAAGGAGGAAAAATTTCCACACACTAGGAAGCCCCTTCGCGGGCGGAGACTGCGGGAGGCGGAGGGGGAAGCTTCGAAGCCGCGGAGGAGTGCACAGCAACGGGTGCGGAGGGCAAAGCGGGGAGATTCCCGCACAGAGGATCGGTGCCGACCGGCACTCACCAACACGAGAGGCTTGTCTGCTCACCCGCCAGGGCGGGTGGGGCTGCGAGCTGAGGCTCTGAGGCTCGGGTTTCGGTTTCGGAAGGAGCGCAGGGAGAGGACTGGGGTTGGCGGCTTGAACATAGCCTGAAGTGTTTAGTGCACCACGGCTAGCCGGGAGGGAGTCCGGGGAAAAGTCTGCACCTGCCGAAGAGGCAAGAGACTTTTTCTTCCCTCTTTGTTTCCTGGTGCGTGAGGAGAGGGGTTTAAGAACGCTGCTTAAAGGAACTCCAGAGACGGGCGTGAGCCACGGCTAAAAACGCACACCCCAGAGACGGGCACAAGCCGCGGATAAAAGCACGGACCACAGAGACGGGTGGGAGACGCTAAGGCTGCTGCTGCCGCCAACAAGGGGCCTGTGTGCGAGCACAGGTCACTCTCCACACCCCTCTTCCGCGGAGCCTGTGCAGCCCGCCACTGCCAGGTTCCCGGGATCCAGGGACAACTTCCCCGGGAGAACGCACGGCGGGCCTCAGGCTGGTGCAAAGTCACACCGGACTTTGCCGCCGCAGGCCTGCCCCGCACTCCGTGCCCCTCCCTCCCTGCCGGCCTGAGTGCGCCAGAGTCCCCGAATCAGCGGCTCCTTTAACCCCGTCCTGTCTGAGCAAAAAACAGACGCCCTCCAGCGACCTACACGCAGAGGCAGGCCAAATCCAAAGCTGAGCCCCTGGGAGCTGTGAGAACAAAGAAGAGAAAGGGAAATCTCTCCCAGCAGCCTCAGAAGCAGTGGATTAAAGCCCCACAATCAACTTGATATACCCTGCATCTGTGGAATACCTGAATAGACAACCAATCATCCCAAATTAAGGAAGTGGACTTTAGGAGCAAGATCTATGATTTTTTTCCCTATTCCTCTTTGTGTGAATGTGTATGTGTATGCTTCTGTGTGAGATCTTGTCTGTATAGTCTTGCTTCCACCATTTGTCCTAGGGTTCTATCCGTCCATGGTTTTTTTATAAAATTTTTCTTAATAATCAATTTTAATTTTAATAACGTTATTATACTTTACCTTCGTTCTTTCTTTCTTTCTTTCCTTCCTTCCTTCCCTCCTTTAGACAACGAATCATCCCAAATTGAGGAGGTGGTCTCTGACAGCAAGATTTATGATTTTTCCCCCTTTACCTCTTTTAGTGAGGGTGTATGTGTATGCTTCTGTGTAAGATTTTGTCTGTATAGCTTTGCTTCCAACATTTGTCCTAAGGTTCTATCCGTCCCTTTTTTTTTTCAAAATAAGAATTTTTTAATTCAATATCTTTATTATACTTTATTTTATTTTTACTGTATCTTCTTTCTTTCTGTCTTTTTTCCTTCTCTCCCTCCTTCTTTCCTTCCTCCCTCCCTCCTTTCTTTCCTTCTTGCCTTCTTGCCTTCTTTGCTTCTTCCTTTCTTCCTTCCTTCCTTCCTTCCTTCTTCTTTCTTTCCTCATACTTCTACTAATTCCCTCTACTTTTTCTCCCTTTTATTCTGAGCCGTGTGGATGAAAGACTCTTGGTGCTCCAGCCAGGAGTCAGGGCTCTGCCTCTGAGGTAGGAGAGCCAACTTCAGGACACTGGTCCACAAGAGACCTCCCAGCTCCACATAATATCAAATGGCGAAAATCTCCCAGAGACCTCCATCTTAACAGCAGCACACAGCTTCAACGACCAGCAAGCCACAATGCTGGACAACCTATGCCAAACTAGCAAAACAGGAACACAACACCACCCATTAGCAGAGAGGCTGCCTAAAATCATAATAAGGCCACAGACACTCCAAAACACACCACCAGACGTGAACCTGCCCACTAGAGAGACAAGATCCAGCCTCATCCACCACAACACAGGCACTAGTCCCCTCCACCAGGAAGCCTACACAACCCACTGAACCAACCTTAGCCACTGGAGACAGACATCAAAAACAGCAGGAACTACGAACCTGCAGTCTGCAAAAAGGAGACCCCAAACACAGTAAGATAAGCAAAATGAGAAGACAGAAAAACACACAGCAGATAAAGGAGCAAGATAAAAATGCACCAGACCTAACAAATGAAGAGGAAATAGGCAGTCTACCTGAAAAAGAATTCAGAATAATGATAGTAAGGATGATCCGAAATTTTGGAAATAGAATGGACAAAATGCAAGAAACAGTTAACAAGGACCTAGAAGAAATAAAGATGAAACAAGCAATGATGAACAACACAATAAATGAAATTAAAAGTACTCTAGATGGGATCAATAGCAGAATAACTGAGGCAGAAGAACGGATAAGTGACCTGGAAGATAAAATAGTGGAAATAACTACTGCAGAGCAGAATAAACAAAACAGAATGAAAAGAACTGAGGATAGTCTCAGAGACCTCTGGGACAACATTAAACGCACCAACATTCGAATTATAGGGTTTCCAGAAGAAGAAGAGAAAAAGAAAGGGACTGAGAAAATATTTGAAGAGATTATAGTTGAAAACTTCCCTAATATGGGAAAGGAAATAGTTAATCAAGTCCAGGAAGCACAGAGAGTCCCATACAGGATAAATACAAGGAGAAACATGCCAAGACACATAATAATCAAACTGTCAAAAATTAAATACAAAGAAAGCATATTAAAAGCAGCAAGGGAAAAACAACAAATAACACATAAGGGAATCCCCATAAGGTTAACAGCTGATCCCTCAGCAGAAACCCTACAAGCCAGATGGGAGTGGCAGGACATACTGAAAGTGATAAAGGAGAAAAACCTGCAGTCAAGACTACTCTACCCAGCAAGGATCTCATTCAGATTTGATGGAGAAATTAAAACCTTTACAGACAAGCAAAAGCTGAGAGAGTTCAGCACCACCAAACCAGCTTTACAACAAATGCTAAAGGATCTTCTCTAGGAAAGAAACACAAGAGAAGGAAAAGACCTATAATAACGAACCCAAAACAATTTAGAAAATGGGATAAGGAACATACATATCGATAATTACCTTAAATGTAAATGGACTAAATGCTCCCACCAAAAGACACAGATTAGCTGAATGGATACAAAAACAAGACCCTTATATATGCTGTCTACAAGAGACCCACTTCAGACCTAGAGACACATACAGACTGAAAGCAAGGGGATGGAAAAAGATATTCCATGCAAATGGAAACCAAAAGAAACCTGGAGTAGCAATTCTCATATCAGACAAAATAGACATTAAAAAAAGGACTATTAGAAGAGACAAAGAAGGACACTACATAATGATCAAGGGATCGATCCAAGAGGAAGATATAACAATTGTAAATATTTATGCACCCAACATAGGAGCACCTCAATATATAAGGCAAATACTAACAGCCATAAAAGGGGAAATTGACAGTAACACAATCATAGTCGGGGACTTAAACACCCCACTTTCACCCATGGACAGATCATCCAAAATGAAAATAAATAAGGAAACACAAGCTTTAAATGATACATTAAACAAGATGGGCTTAATTGATATTTATAGGACACTCCATTCAAAAACAACAGAATACACATTTTTCTCAAGTGCTCATGGAACATTCTCCAGGATAGATCATATCTTGGGTCACAAATCAAGCCTTGGTAAATTTAAGAAAATTGAAATTGTATCAAGTATCTTTTCTGACCACAACGCCATGAGACTAGATATCAATTACAGGAAAAGATCTGTAAAAAATACAAACACATGGAGGCTAAACAATACACTACTTAATAATGAAGTGATCACTGAAGAAATCAAAGTGGAAATCAAAAAATACCTAGAAACAAATGACAATGGAGACACAACAACCCAAAACCTATGGGATGCAGCAAAAGCAGTTCTAAGGGGAATTTTATAGCAATGCAAGCCCACCTTAAGAAGCAGGAAACATCTCGGATAAACAACCTAACCTTCCACCTCAAGCAATTAGAGAAAGAAGAACAAAAAAACCCCAAAGCTAGCAGAAGGAAAGAAATCATAAAAATCAGATCAGAAATAAATGAAAAAGAAATGAAGGAAACAATAGCAAAGATCAATAAAACTAAAAGCTGGTTCTTTGAGAAGATAAACAAAATAGATAAACCACTAGCCAGACTCATCAAGAAAAAAAGGGAGAAGACTCAAATCAATAGAATTAGAAATGAAAAAGGAGAGGTAACAACTGACACTGCAGAGATAAAAAAGATCATGAGAGATTACTACAAGCAACTCTATGCCAATAAAATGGACAACCTAGAAGAAATGGACAAATTCTTAGAAATGCACAACCTGCCAAAACTGAATCAGGAAGAAATAGAAAATATGAACAGACCAATCACAAGCACTGAAATTGAAAGTGTGATTAAAAATCTTCCAACAAACAAAAGCCCAGGAGCAGATGGCTTCACAGGCGAATTCTATCAAACACTTAGAGAAGAGCTAACACCTATCATTCTCAAACTCTTCCAAAATATAGCAGAGGGTGGAACACACCCAAACTCCTTCTACGAGGCCACCATCACCTTGATACCAAAACCAGACAAGGATGTCACAAAGAAAGAAAACTACAGGCCAGTATCACTGATGATCCTAGATGCAAAAATTCTCAACAAAATACTAGCAAACAGAATCCAACAGCACATTAAAAGGATCATACACCATGATCAAGTGGGGTTTATTCCAGGAATGCAAGGATTCTTCAATATACACAAATCTATCAATGTGATAAACCATATTAACAAATTGAAGGAGAAAACCCATATGATCATCTCAATAGATGCAGAGAAAGCTTTTGACAAAATTCAACACCCATTTATGATAAAAACCCTGCAGAAAGTAGGCATAGAGGGGACTTTCCTCAACATAATAAAGGCCATATATGACAAGCCCACAGCAAACATCATCCTCAATGGTGAAAAACTGAAAGCATTTCCACTAAGATCAGGAACAAGACAAGGTTGCCCACTCTCACCACACTTATTCAACATAGTTTTGGAAGTTTTAGCCACAGCAATCAGAGAAGAAAATGAAATAAAAGGAATCCAAATCAGAAAAGAAGAAGTAAAGCTGTCACTGTTTGCAGATGACATGATCCTATACATAGAGAATCCTAAAGATGCTACCAGAAAACTACTAGAGCTAATCAATGAATTTGGTAAAGTGGCAGGATACAAAATTAATGCACAGAAATCTCTGGCATTCCTATATACTAATGATGAAAAATCTGAAATTGAAATCAAGAAAACACTCCCATTTACCATTGCAACAAAAAGAATAAAATATCTAGGAATAAACCTACCTAAGGAGACAAAAGACCTGTATGCAGAAAATTATAAGACACTGATGAAAGAAATTAAAGATGATACAAATAGATGGAGAGATATACCATGTTCTTGGACTGGAAGAATCAACATTGTGAAAATGACTCTACTACCCAAAGCAATCTATAGATTCAATGCAATCCCTATCAAACTACCACTGGCATTTTTCACAGAACTAGAACAAAAAATTTTGCAATTTGTATGGAAACACAAAAGACCCCGAATAGCCAAAGCAATCTTGAGAACGAAAAAAGGAACTGGAGGAATCAGGCTCCCTGACTTCAGACTATACTACAAAGCTACAGTAATCAAGACAGTATGGTACTGGCACAAAAACAGAAAGATAGATCAATGGAACAGGATAGAAAGCCCAGAGATAAACCCACGCACATATGAACACCTTATCTTTGATAAAGGTGGCAGGAATGTACAGTGGAGAAAGGACAGACTCTTCAATAAGTGGCTCTGGGAAAACTGGACAGGTACATGTAAAAGTATGAGATTAGATCACTCCCTAACACCATACACAAAAATAAGCTCAAAATGGATTAAAGACGTAAATGTAAGGCCAGAAACAATCAAACTCTTAGAGGAAAACATAGGCAGAACACTCTATGACATAAATCACAGCAAGATCCTTTCTGACCCACCTCCTAGAGTAATGGAAATAAAAACAAAAATAAACAAATGGGACCTAATGAAACTTCAAAGCTTTTGCACAGCAAAGGAAACCATAAACAAGACCAAAAGACAACCCTCAGAATTGGAGGAAATATTTGCAAATGAAGCAACCGACAAAGGATTAATCTCCAAAATTTACAAGCAGCTCATGCAGCTCAATAACAAAAAAACAAACAACCCAATCCAAAAATGGGCAGAAGACCTAAATAGACATTTCTCCAAAGAAGATATACAGACTGCCAACAAACACATGAAAGAATGCTCAACATCATTAATCATTAGAGAAATGCAAATCAAAACTACAATGAGATATCATCTCACACCAGTCAGAATGGCCATCATCAAAAAATCTAGAAACAATAAATGCTGGAGAGGGTGTGGAGAAAAGGGAACACTCTTGCACTGCTGGTGGGAATGTGTATTGGTTCAGCCACTATGGAGAACAGTATGGAGGTTCCTTCAAAAACTACAAATAGAACTACCATATGACCCAGCAATCCCACTACTGGGCATATACCCTGAGAAAACCAAAATTCAAAAAGAGTCATGTACCAAAATGTTCATTGCAGCTCTATTTACAATAGCCCGGAGATGGAAACAACCTAAGTGCCCATCATCGGATGAATGGATAAAGAAGATGTGGCACATATATACAATGGAATATTACTCAGCCATAAAAAGAAACGAAATTGAGCTATTTGTAATGAGGTGGATAGACCTAGAGTCTGTCATACAGAGTGAAGTAAGTCAGAAAGAAAAAGACAAATACCGTATGCTAACACATATATATGGAATTTAAGGAAAGAAATGTCATGAAGAACCTAGGGGTAAAGCAGGAATAAAGACGCAGACCTCCTAGAGAACGGACTTGAGGTTATGGGGAGGGGGAAGGGTGAGCTGTGACAGGGCGAGAGAGAGTCATGGGCATATACACTCTAACAAACGTAGTAAGGTAGATAGCTAGTGGAAGCAGCCGCATGGCACAGGGATATTGGCTCGGTGCTTTGTGACAGCCTGGAGGGGTGGGATAGGGAGGGTGGGAGGGAGGGAGACGCAAGAGGGAAGACATATGGGAACATATGTTTATGTATGACTGATTCACTTTGCTATAAAGCAGAAACTAACACACCATTGTAAAGCAATTATACCCCAATAAAGATGTTAAAAAAAAAAAACAGTGTGACCTCATAAGAGAATGGGCCAGACCTACTTGCTAGTATTGGGGGGTCTCCTGTTGAGGCAGGGAGTGGCTGTGGCTCATTGTGGTGATAAAGACTGGCAACAGCAGTTCTGGAGAGTATTCATTGGCATGAGCCTTCCTCAGGCCACCATTTTCTTAACAAGACCTGGCCCCACCCAACAGCCTGCAGGCCCCAGTGCTGGGATGCCTCTGGCCAAATAACTGACAGGGTGGGAACACAGCCCCACTCATAAGCAGACAGGCTGCTTAAAGTCTTCCTGAGCCCACAGTCCTCTAGGCATGCCCTTTGGCACAGCCCTGCCTACCAGAGGGACTACACCCAGCTCCATCCACCATTGGGCAGGTCCAGTCCTTCCCACCAGGAAGCTTGCACATTCTTCTTAGACAGCCTCATCCACCAGGGGGACAGAGAGTGGAAGCAAGAAAAACTACAACCCTGCAGCCTGTGGAATAGAAACTGCAATCACAGAAAGTTAGACAAAATGAGACATCAGAGGAATATGTCCCAGATGAAGGAACAAAATAAAAACCCTAGAAGAACAACTAAGTTAAGTGGAGATAAACAATCTACCTGAAAAAGAATTCATAGTAATGATAGTAAAGATGATCCAAGATCTCGGAAAAACAATGGGGGCACAGATCAAGCAGATACAAAAAATGTTTAACAAAGACCTCAAAGAACTAAAGCACAAACAAACCGAGATGAACAATACAATAACTGAAATGAAAAATACACTAGAAGGAATCAATAGCAGAATAACTGAGGCAGAAGAATGCATAAGTGAACTGAAAAAAATGGTAGAAATCACTGCCACAGAACAGAATAAAGAAAAAATAATGAAAAGAAATGAGGACAGTCTAAGAGACTTCTGGGACAACATTAAATGCACCAACATTCCCATTATAGGGGTCCCAGTAGGGGAAGAGAGAAAGGAAGGTCCTGATAAAATATCTGAAGAGATAATAGCTGAAAGCTTACCTAACATGGGAAAGGAAACAGTCACCAAAGTTCAGAAAGCACAGAGACTCCCAGGCAGGATGAACCCAAAGAAGAACATGTCAAGACACTTATTTAGTAAACAAATTGACAAAAATTAAAGACAAAGAAAAAATATTAAAAGCAACAAGGGAAAAATGACAACATATAAAGGAACTCCCATAAGATTATCAGCTGATTTCTCAGCAGAAACTCTGCAGGCCAGAAGGGAGTTGCATGATATACTTAAAGTGATGAAAGAGAAGAATCTACAACAAAGAATACACTACCCAGCAAGGCCCTCATTAAGATTTGATTGAGAAATCAAAAGCTTTACAGACAAGCAAAAGCTAAGAAAATTTAGCACCACCAGACAAGCTTTGTAACAAATGCTAAACGACCTTCTCTAGGTGGAAAAGAAAATGCCACAACTAGAAAAAAGAAAATTACGAATGGAAAAGCTCTCTAGTAAAGGCAAACAAATGTAAATGTCAGACATAATCCACACAAAAATATGATATAAAAACCAGCAATTGTGAAAAGAGGAGTGCACAAATGCAGGATATTGGAAATGCATTTGAAATTAAAAGATGAGCAACTTAAAACAATCTTGTGTATATATAGTCCACTTTATCAAAACCTCATGGTAACCACAAACCAAAAATCTACAATAGATAAACACACACACAAAAAAAAGGAAACAAAACAACACTAAATTTAGTTACCAATTCACAAGAGAAGAGGAAAAAAAAGGAAGGGAAGAAAAAAGACCTGCAAAAACAAAAACAAAACAATTGACAAAATGGCAATAAGAACATACATATTGATAATTACCTTAAAAATAAATGGATTAAATCCTCCAACCAAAAGACATATACTGGTTGAATGGATACAACAGCAACACCCATATACATGCTGTCTACAAGAGACCAACTTCAGATCTAGGGACACATACAGACTGAAATTGAGGGGACGGAAAAATGTATTCCATGTAAATGAAAATCTAAAGAAAGCTGGAGTAGTAACACTCATTCAGACAAAATAAACTTTCAAAATAAAGACTGTTACAGGAGACAAAGAAAGACACTACATAATGATCAAGGGATCATTCCAAGAAGAATATATAACAATTGTAAATATATATGCACCCAAAATAGGAGCACCTCAATATATAAGTCAAATACAGCCATAAAGATAGAAATCAACAATGACACAATAATAGTGGGGGAATTTAACACCCCAGTTTCATCAATGGACAGATCATCCAGACAGAAAATCAATAAGGAAATACAGACATTATATGACACATTAGACCAGATGGACTTAATTGATATTTATAGAGCATTTCATCAAAAAGCAGTAGAATACACATTCTTCTCAACTGCACATGGAACATTCTCCAGGATTTATCACATCTTGGGCCACAAGACGAGCCTCAGTAAATGTAAGAAAACTGAAATCATATCAAGCATCTTTTCTGACACAACACTATGAGATTAGAAATACACTACAAGATAAAAGTGTAAAACACAAACACATTGAGATTAAAAAAATATGCTACTAAAAAACCAGTGGATCACTGAAGAAATCAAAGAGGAAATCAAAAGACACCTAGAGACAAATAAAAATGAAAACAGGCTGAGACAAAACCTATGCGAGGCAACACAAGCACTTCTAAGTGGGAAGTTTATAGCAAAAAAATACTTAACTCAGGAAACAAGAAAAATCTCAAATAAACAGCCTAACCTGATACCTAAAGCAACTAGAGAAAGAAGAACAAACAAAACCCAAAGTTAGTAGAAGGAAAGAAACCAAAAAATCAGAGCAGAAATAAATGAAATAGAGATGAAGAAAACAATCCAAAAAAATCAATGAAAGTAAAAGCTGGTTCTTTGAGAAGATAAACGAAATTGGTAAACATTTAACCAGACCCACCAAGAAAAAATGGAGAGGACTCAAATCAATAAAATTAGAAATGAAAAGGGAGAAGTTACAACAGACACTGCAGAAATACAAAGGATCATAAGAGACTACTACAAGAAACTATATGCCAATAAAATGGAAAACCTAGAAGAAATGGACAAATTCTTAGAAAGCTAGAAGCTCCCAAGACTGAACCAGGAAGAAACAGAAAATATGAACAAGCCAATCACAGGTACTGAAATTCAAACTGTGATTAAAAACTCCCAACAAACAAAGGTCCAGGACCAGATGGCTTCACAGGTGAATTTGATCAAGCATTTAGAGAAGAGTTAACACCTACCCTTCTGAAATTCTTCCAAAAAACTGCAGAGGAAGGAACACTCCCAAGGTCATCCAATGAGGCCACCATCACATGATACCAAAAACAGATAAAGATAACACAAAAAAAGAAAATTATAAGCCAATATTACTGATGAACATAGATGTAAAAATCCTCAATAAAATACTAGCAGTCTGAATCCAACAGCACATTAAAAGGATCATACATCAGAATCAATGGGATTTATTCCAGGGACACAAGTATTTTTCAATATCTGCAAATCAAACAGTGTGATACACTTCATCAACAAATTGAAGAATAACAACCATATGATCTTCTCAATAGATGCAGAAAATGCTTTTTGATAAAATTCAACATACATTTATGATAAAAACTCTCCAGAAAGTGGACATAGAGGGAACATACTTCAACATAATAAACGCCATACATGACAAACCCACAGCAAACATCATTCTCAATGGTGAAAAACTGACAGCATTTCCTCTAAGATCAGGAACAAACAAGGATGTCCATTCTTGCCACTACTATTCAACATACTTTTGGAAGTCCTAGCTATGGCTATCAGAGAAAAAAAAGAAATAAAAATTATCCAAATTGGCAAAGAATAAGTAAAACTGTCACTACTTGCAAATAACATGATACTATATATAGAAAACTCTAAAGATGCTACCAGAAAACTGTTAGAGCTCATCAACGAATTTGGTAAAGTTGCAGGATAAAAAATTAATACACAGAAATCTCTTGCATTCCTATAACAAACAACAAAAGATCAGAAAGAGAAGCCAAGGAAACAATTCCATTTACCATTACATCAAAAAGAATAAAATACCTAGTAATACACCTACCTAAGGAGGCAAAAGAGCTGTACTCAGAAAACTGTAAGATACTGTTGAAAGAAATCAAAGATGACACAAATAGCTGGAGAGACATACCATGTCCTTGGATTAGAAGAATCAATATTGTGAAAATGACTGTACTACCCAAAGCAATCTACAGATTCAATGCAATCCCTATCAAATTACCAATGGCATTTTTCACAGAATTAGAACAAAAAATTTTACAATTTGTGTGAAAACACAAAAGACCCCGAATAGCTAATGCAATCTTAAGAAAGAAAAATGGAGCTGGAAGAATCAGACTCCCTGACTTCAGACTATACTACAAAGCTACAGTAATCAGAAAAGTAGTATCATACTGGCACAAAAACAGAAATATAGATCAGTGGAACAGGATATAAAGTCCAGAAGTAAACCCATGCATATATGGTCACCTTATCTTTGATAAAGGAGGCAAGAGTATACAATGGAGAAAAGGCAGCCTCTTCAATAGTGGTTCTGGGAAAACTGGACAGCTACATGTTAAAAAGTGAAATTAGAACACTCCCTAACACCATACACAAAAATAAACTCAAAATGGACTAAAGACCTAAATGTAAAGCCAGACACTATAAAACTCTTAGAGGAAAACATAGGCAGAACACTCTATGACCTAAATCACAGCAAGATCCTTTTTGACCCACCTCCTAGAGAAATGGAAATAAAAGCAAAAATAAACAAATGGGACCTAATGAAACTTAAAAGCTTTAAGGAAACCATAAGCAAGATGAAAAGACAACCCTCAGAATGGGAGAAAGTACTTGCAAATGAATCAAAGCACAAAGGATTAATTTCCATAATATATAAATAGCTCATGCAGCTCAGTATCAAAAAAAAAGACCTAAATAGACATTTCTCCAAAGAAAACACACAGATGGCCATGAGCCACATGAATAGATTCTCAACATCACTAATTATTAGAGAAATTAAAATCAAAACTACAATGAGTTGTCACCTTAGGTCAGTTAGAATGGGCATCATCAACAAATCTACAAACAACAAATGCTGGAGAGGTTGTGGAGAAAAGGGAACCCTCTTGCACTGTTGGTGGGAATGTAAATTGACACAGCCACTATGGAGAATCATATCGAGGTTCCTCAAAAAAGTAAACATAGAATTACCATATGACCCAGCAATCCCACTCCTGGGCATAGGCCCAGACAAAACCATAATTCAAAAAGACACATGCACCCTAATGTTCATTGCAGCACTATTTACAATAGCCAGGTCATGGAAGCAACCTAAATGTCCATCGACAGACAAATAGTTGAAGAAAATGTGGTACATATATACAATGGAATATTACTCAGCCATAAAAAGTAACGAAATAATGCCATTTGCAACAATATAGCTAGACTGAGAGATTGTCATACTGAGTGAAGTAAGTCATAGAAAGAAAGACAAATATCATATCATATCACCTACATGTGGCATCTTAAAGAAGAGTACAAATGAACTTATCTACAAAGAGTTATGGATGTAGAAAACAAACTTATGGTTATGAGGGGGTAATGGCAGGGGGAAGAATAAGTTGAAAGACTGGGATTGACATATACACACTACTATATATAAAATAGATAACCAATAAGGACCTACTGAATAGCACAAGGAACTCTACTAAATACTCTGTAATTGTCTATTGGGAAAAGAATCTAAAAAAGAGTGGATATATGCATATGTATAACTGATTCACTTTGCTCTACACCTGTGACTAACACAACATTGTAAATCAACTATACTCCAATAAAAAAATTTTTAAAAAGAATATTAAGAGGATTGAGTAAACATAGAGATGAGAGAAACTAGGTAAGCCCCATGAGCAATATACATGTTAGGAGAGTGAAAAGGTTTACAGCCTGTTACTAAAGAAGTCGTTTTACAGATTCAAATAGATCACTGCAGGAGACAAGAGGTTTTTTTTTTTCCTTTTAACGGTTGGTGCTAGGATGTAGGGCTGCTGACTGGGTTTCAATGTCACCTTTGCTGACAGTGTTGAATTGGATCATTAGAGGAGCATGTTCATGGCCTGTTTGTTGAGGCTCTTGGGGTCTGGCTAGTGAGATCAGATTGAAAGATGTAATAGGCTTCACAGGGTCATTTAGTGTTTATTTCCTCTCTTTTTCCGGTTCTCAATATACACATATAAACATCGTTTGGATTGTTTTCTTGGAGAAGAGTACCTTTTGAGATGCATCTGATGATTAACTTTATCTGTCATCATAAGAGGGGAAGGGCAAGATGCCCTTTCTATCCACTAACAAGTTCTTTGCCATTTGAAGAGAAAGTGAAGTCTCTCATCTTACAAGCTCAGTGCTGCTACTTACCGCCTGAGCCACTGGAGCAAAAGAATGCAGCAAGTGAAAACATTTCCTCAGATCACGGCAGCCAGGACAAGAGCATTACAGGGTAATTAACTCAGATCTGTTACTGTATCTAGTGTGTGAATTCTTTTAACTTATTACTAACTGTGATATTGTGTAACATTGGGGAAGGGAAAGTACAAAATGCAACCTGGCAAAAAATATTAAAAATAAAATAGAAACATATACAAGCAAATGAGAAGGGATTTATAGTTGATAAAAATCTGGATTAACTTTCAGAAGCACATTGTATTCCTTCCAGTTCTAGATATTTGTAACTTGGAGGCTGTGGCACATCACTCAAGGACATGAGAAAAACAAAAATAGGAGAATTATGAAGCATAATGTTATTGGCATTTTAGATTAACATTTCATGTTTTGTTCATATAATAAATAATATTAATATTCACTCTAATACATTTTCTACATGAAGTGCTGAGCAAATAACTTCATTTTCCAAGTATTTATAAATACAAGATTATGTTCCATAAAGTTAGATTATTCTTAAAAATAAATGACACATTTCATTACACGATATTTTATTAACTGAGCATCCTTTACGATTCCATTTGTCAGGCAGATGAATTTGAATGGCTATGATATAAATTTTATATCAGAAACTTACTTGTTAACTTACATTGTTCATGGGGGGGTCTGTATTTTGTTTACTTGATCACAAATAGATATTATCTTTAAAAAGAAAACTTACAAATTCAGGTGAATAATAATTAAACATAATGGTTAAGAAGTTGAAAATTCTCTGTGAATCAAATGCAATTTCCAGGAACAGACAAAGGATTCATCCCCAAAATATACAAGCAGTTCATGCAGCTCAATATCAAAAAAACAAACAACCGAATCCAAAACTGGACAGACGACCTAAATATACAATTCTTCAAAGAAGATATACAGATTGCCAACAAACACATGAAACGATTCTCAACATCACTAATCATTATAGAAAGGCAAATCAAAACCACAATGAGGTATCACCTCAAACCAGTCAGAATGGCCATCATCAAAATATCTACAAATAATAAATGCTGGAGAGGGTGTGAAGAAAAGGGAACATTTTTGCACTGCTAGTGGGAATGTAAATTGATACAGCCACAATGGAGAACAGTATGGACGTTCCTTAAAAAACTAAAAATAGAACTACCATATGACCCAGCAATCCAACTACTGGGCATATACCCTGAGAAAACCATAATTCAAAAAGAATCATGTACTCCAATGTTCATTGCAGCTCTATTTACAATAGCCAGGACATCGAAGCAACCTAAGTGTCCATCGACAGATGAATGGATAAAGAAGATGTGGCACATATATATAATGGAATATTACTCAGCCATAAAAAGAAATGAAATTGAGTTATATGTAGTGAGGTGGATGGACGTAGAGTCTGTCATACAGAGTGAAGTAAGTCAGAAAGAGAAAAACAAATACCATATGCTAACACATATATATGGAATCTAAAAAAAAAAAGGTTCTGATGAACCTAGGGGTAGGACAGGAGTAAAGATGCAGATGTAGAGAGTGGACTTGAGGACATAGGGAGGAGTAAAAGTAAGCTGGGATGAAGTGAGAGAGTAGCACTGACATATATACACTACCAAATGTAAAATACATGTCTAGTGGGAAGCAGCTACACAGAACAGGGTGGTCAGCTCGGTGCTTTGTGACCACTTAGAAGAGTGGGATCGGGAAGGTGGGAGGAAGATGCAAGAGGGAGGGGATATGAGTATATATGTGTACATATAGCTGATTCACTTTGTTATACAGCAGAAATTAACACAACATTGTAAAGCACCTATACTCCAGTAAAGATGTTAAAAAAATAAAAATAAAAACAAATGCAATTTCCATTTGTTGGAAAGGAAAGATTATACTGGTGACATGTTTACACAAAAATACATTACATTTTAAATTATTACCAGATGCATTACAGAAAATGCTGCAGAAGTAGATGGATTTCACATGTTTTATACATATTAGAATTACATTAAAATTAGTTATATTAACTTAAAAAAAGGGAGAGAGCTCAAATCAGTAAAATTAGAAATGAAAAGGAGAAGTTAAAATAGACACTGCAGAACTACAAAGGATCATAAGAGATTACTACAAGCAACTATATGCCAATAAAATGGACAACCTAGAGGAAATGGACAAATTCTTAGAGAAGTACAAGCTCCCAAGACTGAACAAGGAAGAAATAGAGAGTATGAACAGACCAATCACAAGTACTGAAATTGAAACTGTGCTTTAAAAACTCCCAAGAAACAAAAGTCCAGGACTAGACGCCTTCACAGGTGAATTCAATCAAACAATAAGAGACAAGGTAACATCTATGCTTCTGAAACTGTTCCAAAAAATTGCAGAGGAAAGGACACTTCCAAGCTCATTCTATGAGGCCATCACCCTGATACCAAAACCAGAAAAAGATACCACACAAAAAAGAATATTAAAGGCCAATATCACTGAAGAACACAGATGCAGAAATCTTCAACAAACTACTAGCACTCCGAATCCAACAGCACATAAAAAGGATCATAAAACATTATCAAGTGGGATATACCCCAGGGATGCAAGGATTCTTCAATATTCACAAATCAATCTGTGTGATACAACACATCAACAAACTGAAGAAAAACAACCATATGATCACCTCGATACATGCAGAAAAAGCTTTTGACAAAATTCAACATCCATTTATGATAAAAAAAAAAAACTCTCCAGAAAGTGGGCATAGAGGGAACATACGTCAACATAATACGGACCATATATCACAAATCCACAGGTAACATCATACTCAACAGGGAAAAGCTGAAAGCATTTCCTCTAAGATGAGGAAAAAGACAAGGATGTCCACTCTCACCACTATTATTCAACATAGTTTTGGAAGTCCTAGCCATGTCAATCAGAGAAGAAAAAGAAATAAAAAGAATAGAAATTGGAAAAGAAGTAAAATTGTCACCGTTTGCAGATGACATGATACTATACATAGAGAATCCTAACAATGCTACCAGAAAACTTCTAGAGCCAATCAATGAATTTGGTAAAGTAGAAGGATACAATATGAATGAACAGGAATCCCTTGCATTCCTATACACTAATGATGAAAAATCTGAAAGTGAAATTAAGAAAACACTCCCATTTACCACTGCAACAAAAAGAATAATCTATCTAGCACTAAACCTACCTAAGGAGACAAAAAAACTGAATGCAGAAAATTATAAGACACTGATGAAACAAATTACAGATGATACAAACAGATGGAGAGATATACCATGTTTTTGGATTAGAAGAATCTACATTGTGAAAATGACTCTACTACCCAAAGCAATCTTCAGATTCAATGCAATCCCTATCAAACTACCACTGGCATTTTTCACAGAACTAGAACAAAAAATTTCACAATTTGTATGGAAACACAAAAAACCCCGAATAGCCAAAGCAAACTTGAGAACGAAAAATGGAGCTGGAGGAATCAGGCTCCCTGACTATAGACTATACTACAAAGCTACAGTAATCAAGACAGTATGGTACTGGCACAAAAACAGAAATATAGATCAATGGAACATGATAGAAAGCCCAGAGATAAACCCACACACATATGGTCACCTTATCTTTGATAAAGGAGGCAGGAATGTACAGTGGAGAAAGGACAGCCTCTTCAATAAGTGGCTCTGGGAAAACTGGACAGGTACATGTAAAAGTATGAGATTAGATAACTCCCTAACACCATGTACAAAAATAAGCTCAAAATGGATTAAAGACCTAAATATAAGGCAAGACACCATCAAACTCTTAGAGGAAAACATAGGCAGACCACTCTATAACATAAATCATGGCAAGATCTTTTTTGACCCACCTCCTAGAGAAATGGGAATAAAATCAAACATAAACAAATGGGACTAATGAAACTTAAAAGCTTTTGCACAGCTAAGGAAGCCATAAACAAGACACAAAGACAACCCTCAGAATGGGAGAAAATATTTGCAAATGAAGAAGCTAACAAACAGTTAATCTCCATAATTTACAAGTAGCTCATGCACTATGGCGAACAGTATGGAAGTTCCTTAGAAAACTACAAATAGAACTGCCATATGACCCATCAATCCCACTACTGGGCATATACACTGAGAAAACAATAATTCAAAAAGAGTCATGTACCAAAATGTTCATTGCAGCTTTATTTACAATAGCCAGGAGATGGAAGCAAACTAAGTGTCCATCAACAGATGAATGGATAAAGACGATGTGGCACATATATACAATGGAATATTACACAGCCATAAAAAGAAACGAAATTGAGTTATTTGTCGTGAGGTGGATGCACCTACAGTCTGTCATACAGAGTGAAGGCAGAAAGAGCAAAACAAATAACGTATGCTAACACATATATATGGAATCCAAGAAAAAAAAAGGTCATGAAAAACGTAGGGGTAAGACGAGAATAAAGACACAGACCTACTAGAGAATGGACTTGAAGATATGAGGAGGGAAGGGTAAGCTGTGACAAAGTGAGAGAGTGGCATGGACATATATACACTACCAAACGTAAAATAGATAGCTAGAGGGAAGCAGCCGCATAGCACAGGGATATCAGCTCGGTGCTTTGTGATCGCCTGGAGGGGTGGGATAGGGAGGGTGGGTGGGAGGCAGATGAAAGAGGGAAGACATATGGGAACATATGTATATGTATAACTGATTCACTTTGTTATAAAGCAGAAACTAACACACCATTGTAAAGCAATTATCCTCCAATAAAGATGTTATATACAAACAAACAAACACATCCAAAAATGGGCAGAAAAACTAAATAGACATTTCTCAAAAAAAGGTATACAGATTGCCAACAGACACATGAAAGAATGCTCAACATCATTAATCATTAGAGAAATGCAAATCAAAACTACAATGAGATAACATCTCACACCGGTGAGAATGGCCATCATGAAAAATTTACAAACAATAAATGCTAGAGAGGGTGTGGAAAAAAGGGAACCCTCTTTCACTGTTGGTGTAAATGTAAGCTGATACAGCCACTATCAAGAACAGTATGGAAATTCCTTAAAAAAATAAAACTAGAACTACCATATGACCCAGCAATCCCACTACTGGGCATATACCCTGAGAAAATCATGATTCAAAAAGAGTCATGTACCAAAATGTTCATTGCAGCTCTATTTACAATAGTCAGGACATGGAAGCAAACCTAAGTGTCCATCTGCAGATGTATGGATAAAGAAGGTGTGGCACATATATACAATGGAATATTACTCAGCCATAAAAAGGAATTAAACTGAGTTGTTTGTAGTGAAGTGGATAGACCTAAAGACTGTCATACAGAGTCAAGTAAGTCAGAAAGAGAAAAACAAACACCATACGCTAACACATATATATGGAATCTAAAAAGAAAATTAAAGGTCATGAAGAATGTAGGGGCAAGACGGGAGTAAAGATGCAGACCTACTAGAGAATGGCCTTGAGGATACAGGGAGGGGGAGGGGTAAGCTGCGACAAAGTGAGAGAGTGGCATGGACATATATACACTACCAAACGTAAAATAGATAGCTAGTGGGGAGCAGCCACATAGCACAGGGAGATCAGGGTGGTGCTTTGTGACCAACTAGAGGGTGGGATAGGGAGTGTGGGAGGGAGGGAGATGCAAGAGGGAAGAGATATGCTGACATATGTATATGTAAAACTGATTCACTTTGTTATAAAGCAGAAACTAACACACCATTGTAAAGCAATTATACTCCACTAAAGATGTTTTAAGAAAAAGGAAAAAGAAAATAAAAAGTACTATATTGGACTTCCCTGGGGACACAGTGGTTAAGAGTCTGCCTGCCAATGCAGGGGGAAAAATTAGTCATTTTAACCCCAAAAAATGGGAGAGGCCTCAAATCTTTAAAATAAAAATGAAAAGGCAAAGTTAAAATGAACACCGCAGAAGTACAAAGCATCATAAGAGACTACTACAAGCAACTATATGCCAATAAAATGGACAACCTAGAGCAAACGGACAAATTCTTAGAAAGGTACAAGCTCCCAAGACTGAACAAGGAAGAAACAGAGAGTATGAACAGCTCATTCACAAGTACTGAAATTGAAACTGTGATTTAAAAACTCCCAACAAACAAAAGTCCAGGACCAGACGGCTACACAGGCAAATTCAAACAAACATTTAGAGAAGAGATAACATCTATCCTTCTGAAACTGTTCCAAAATAATTGCAGAGGAAGGAACACTCCCAACCAAATTCTATGAGGCCATCACCCTGATATCAACACAGACAAAGATACGACACAAAAAAGAAAATTACAGGCCAATATCATTGATGAACACAGATGCAGAAATCCTCAACAAACTACTAGCAATCTGAATCCAACAGCACATTAAAAGGATCATAAACCATGATCAATTAGGATTTATCCCAGGGATGCAAGGATTCTTCAATATTCACAAATCAATTTGTGTGATACACCACATCCACAAACTGAAGAATAAAACCATATGATCATCTCGGTACATGCAGAAAAAGCTTTTGAAAACATTCAACATCCATTTATGATAAAAACTCTCCAGAAAGTGGGCATAGAGGGAACATACGTCAACATAATACGGACCATATATCACAAATCCACAGGTAACATCATACTCAACAGGGAAAAGCTGAAAGCATTTCCACTAAGATGAGGAACAAGACAAGGATGTCCACTCTCACCACTATTACTCAACATAGTTTTAGAAGTCCTAGCCATGTCAGTCAGAGAAGAAAAAGAAATAAAAGGAATAGAAATTGGAAAAGAAGTAAAACTGTCACCGTTTGCAGATGACATGATACTATTATATAGAGAATCCTAACGATGCTACCAAAAAACTTCTAGAACTAATCAGTGAATTTGGTAAAGTAGCAGGATACAAAATTAATGCACAGAAATCTCTGGCATTCTTATACACTAATGATGAAAAATCTGAAAGTGAAATTAAGAAAACACTCCCATTTACCATTGCAAAAAAAGAATAAACTATCTATCAATAAACCTACCTAAGGAGACAAAAAACCTGTATGCAGAAAATTATAAGACACTGATGAAACAACTTACAGATGATACAACCAGATGGAGAGATATTCCATGTTCTTGGATAAGAAGAATCTACATGGTGAAAATGACTCTACTAGCCAAAGCAATCTACAGATTCAATACAATCCCTATCAAACTACCACTGGCATTTTTCACAGAACTAGAACAAAAAATTTCACAATTTGTATGGAAACACAAAAGACCCCGAATAGCCAAAGCAATCTTGAGAACGGAACTGGAAGAATCAGGCTCCCTGACTTCATACTATACTACAAAGATACAGTAATCAAGATAGTATGGTACTGGCACAGAAACAGAAATATAGATCAATGGAACAGGATAGAAAGCCCAGAGATAAACCCACACACATATGGTTACCTTATCTTTGATAAAGGAGGCAAGAATACACAGTGCAAAAAAGACAGCCTCTTCAATAAGTGGTGCTGGGAAAAATGGACAGCTACATGTAAAAGAATGAAATGAGAACACTCCCTAACACCATACAAAAAAATAAACTCAAAATGGATTAAAGACTTAATATAAGGCCAGACACCATCAAACTCTTAAAGGAAAACATAGGCAGAATACTCTATGACATAAACCACGGCAAGATCCTTTTTGACCCACCACCTAGAGAAATGGAAATAAAAGCAAAAATAAACAAATGGGGCCTTAAAAGCATTTGCTAAGTGTCCATCGACAGATGAATGGGTAAAGAAGATGCAGCACATATATACAATGGAATATTACTCAGCCATAAAAAGAGGGAAGAGATATGGGGATATATGTATATGTGTAACTGATTCACTTTGTTATAAAGCAGAAAGTAACACACCATTGTAAAGCAATTATACTCCAATAAATTGTTTAAAAAAAGAAAATAAAAAGTACTATATCGGACTTCCCTGGTGACGCAGTGGTAAAGAGTCAGCCTGCCAATGCAGGGGAAAAAGAAAATTAGTTATTTTAACTTTAAAAAATGGGAAAGGGCTCAAATCAGTAAAACTAGTTATGAAAAGAAGTTAAAATGGACACCGCAGAAGTACAAAGCATCGTTAGAGACTACTACAAAAGCAACTATATGCCAATAAAATGGACAACCTAGCGGAAACGAACAAATTCTTAGAAAGGTACAACCTCCGAAGCCTGAACAAGGAAGAAACAGAGAGTATAAACAGCCCAATCACAAGTCCTGAAATTGAAACTGTGATTTAAAAACTCCCAACAAGCAAAATCTAGGACCAGACGGCTTCACAGGCAAATTCAAACAAACATTTAGAGAAGAGATAACATCTATCCTTCTGAAACTGTTCCAGAAAAATTGCAGAGGAAGGAACACTCCCAACCACATTCTGAGGCCATCACCCTGATATCAACACAGACAAAGATACGACACAACAAAGAAAATTACAGGCCAATATCATTGATGAACACAGATGCAGAAATCCTCAACAAAATACTAGCAATCCGAATCCAACAGCTCATTAAAAGGATCATAAACCGTGATCAAGTGGAATTTATCCCAGGGATGCAAGGATTCTTCAATATCCACAGATCAATCTGTGTGATACACCACATCCACAAACTGAAGAATAAAACCATATGATCATCTCGGTACATGCAGAAAACCTTTTGAAAACATTCAACATCCATTTATGATAAAAACTCTCCAGAAGGGCTTCCCTGGTGGCGCAGTGGTTGGGAGTCCGCCTGCCGATGCAGGGGAGCGGGTTTGTGCCCCGGTCTGGGAGGATCCCGCATGCCGCGGAGCGGCTGGGCCCGAGGGCCATGGCCGCTGGGCATGCACGTCCGGAGCCTGTGCTCCGCGGTGTAGAGGCTACAACGGTGAGAGGCCCGCATACCGCAAAAAAAGAAAAAAAAAAGAAAAAAGACTCTCCAGAATGTAGGCACAGAGGGAACATATGTCAGCATAATAAATGCCTTATATGACAAACACACAGGTAACATCATACTCAACAGGGAAAAGCTGAAATCATTTCCTCTAAGCTGAGGAACACGACAAGGACTTACACTCTCACCACTATTTTTCAACATAGTTTTGGAAGTCCTAGCCATGCAATCAGAGAAAAAAAAGAAATAAAAGGAATAGAAATCGGAAAAGAAAAAGCAAAACTGTCACCGTTTGCAGATAAGATGATACTATACATAGAGAATCCTAAACATGCTACCAGAAAACTGGTAGAGCTCATCAATGAATTCGGTAAAGTTGCAGGATACAAAATTAATATACAGAAATCAGTTGCATTTCTATACATTACCAATGAAAGATCAGAAACAGAAATTAAAGAAACAATCCCATTTACCATTACATCAAAAAGAATAAAATACCTAGGAATAAACTGCCTAAGGAGGGTTTGTAGTAAGTTTTGAAACCAGGAAGTGTGAGGCTTCCAAATTTGATCATATTTTTCACCTTTGAATATGATGTTAACTGTGAGTTTGTCATATATGGCATGTATTACATTGAAGTATGTTTCCTCTATGCCCACCTTCGGGAGAATTTTTATCATAAATGGATGTTAAATTTTGTCAAAAGCTTTTTTGCATCAATTGAGATGATCATATGGTTTTTATTCTTCAGTTTGTTGATGTGGTGTATCACACAGGTTGATTTGTGGATACTGAAGAACCCTTGCATCACTGCAATAAATCCCATTTGATCATGGTGTATGATCCTTTTAATGTATTTTTGGAGTTGGTTTGCTAGCATTTTGTTGAGGATTTTTGCATCTATGTTCATCAGTGATATTGGCCTGTAGTTTTCTTTTGATGTGAGATCTTTGGCTGGTTTTGGTATCATATATGACTTTTATACTTATGCTTCTATTTCTATAGAACACATATCCATGTGTTAGATTACTGAGTCCAGGGGTGTGTGTGTGTTTGGGGGTTTTATTTTTTGTTTTTATTTATTTATTGGCTGCTCTGGGTCTTAGTTGCAGCATGTGGGATCTAGTTCCCTGGACAGGGATCAAACCTGGACCCCCTGCATTGGGAGCATGGGGTCTTAACTGCAGCACTACCAGGGAAGTCCCCATGTATAGTTTTTTTTTAGTACATCTTTAATGGAGTATAATTGCTTCACAATACCGTGTTAGTTTCTGTTGCACAGCAAAGCGAATCAGCCATATGCATACAAATGTCCCCATATCCCCTCCCTTCTGAGCCTCCCTTCAATCCTCCCTATCCCACCCCTCTAGGTCATCGCAAAGCACCGAGCCAATCTCCCTGTGCTATGCTGCTGCTTCCCACCAGCCAGCTATTTTACATTAGGCAGTGTATATACGTCAACGCTACTCTCACTTCTCCCCAGCTTCGCTCACTCACCTCATGTCCTCAAGTCCATTCTTTATGTCTACCTCTCTATTCCTGCCCTGCAACTAGGTTCATCAGCACCTTTTTTTTTAGATTCCATATATATGTGTTAACATATGGTATTTGTTTTTCTCTTTCTGACTTACTTCACTCTGTATGACAGACTCTAGGTCCATCCATCTCACTACAAATAACTCAGTTTCATTTGTTTTTATGGCTGAGTAATATTCCATTGTATATATGTGCCACATCTTCTTTATCCATTCATCTGTTGATGGACACTTAGGTTGCATCCATGTCCTGACTATCGTAAATAGAGCTGCAATGAACATTGTGGTGCATGTCTCTTTTTGAATTATGGTTTTCTCAGGGTATATGCCCAGTAGTGAGATTGCTGTGTAATACGGTAGTTTTATTTTTAGTTTTTTAAGGAAGCTTCATACTGTTTTCCATAGTGGTAGTATCAATTTACATTCCCACCAACAGTGTAGGAGGGTTTCCTTTTGATCACACTCTTTCCAGTATTTATTGTTTCTAGCTTTTTTGATAATGGCCATTCTGACCAGTGTGAGGTGATACCACATTGCAATTTTGATTTGCATTTCTCTAATAATTAGTGATGTTGAGCATCTTTTCATGTGCCTCTTGTCCATATGTATGTCTTCCTTGATGAAATGTCTATTAGGTCTTCCAACCATTTTTTAACTGGATTGTTTGGTTTTTTGATATTGAGCTCCTTCAGCTGTTTGTATATTTTGGAGATTAATCCTCTGTCTGTGTTTCATTTGAAAATATTTTATCCCATTCTGAGGGTTGTCTTTTTGTCTTGTTTATGGTTTCCTTTGCTGTGCAAATGCTTGTAAGTTTAACTAGTCCCATTTGTTTATTTTTATTTATGTTACTCTAGGAGATGGGTCAAAACAGATCTTCCTGTGGTTTATGTCAGAGTGTTTCTCCTATGTTTACCTCTAAAAGTTTTATAGTGTCTGTTCTTACATTTATGTCTTTAATTCATTTTGAGTTTATTTTTGTGTATGGTGTTAGGTAGTGTTCTAAGTTCATTCTTTTACATGTAGCTGTCCAGTTTTCCCAGCATCACTTATTGAAGAGGCTGTCTTTTCTCCATTGTATGTTCTTGCCTCCTTTGTCATAAATTAGGTGCCCATATGTGCGTGGGGGTATCTCTGGGCATTCTATCCTGTTCCATTGACCTGTATTTCTGTTTTTGTGCCAGTACCATACTGTCTTGTTTACTGTAGCTTTGTGATATAGTTTGAAGTCAGGGAGCCTGATTCCTCCAACTCCGTTTTTCTTTCTGAAGATTGTTTTGGCTATTCGGGGTCTTTTTTGTTTCCATATGAATTGTAAGATTTTTTGTTCTAATTCTGTGAAGAATGCCATTAGTAGTTTGATAGGGGTGCATTGAATCTGTATATTGCTTTGGGAAGTATAGTCATTTTCACATATTGATTCTTCTAATCCAAGAACATGGTATATTTCTGCACCTGTCTATGTCATCTTTGATTTCTTTCATCAGTGTTTTATAGTTTTCTGAGGACAAGTTTTTCGCCTCCTTAAGCAGGGTTATTCCTAGCTACTTTATTCTTTTTGTTGCAATGGTAAATGGGGGTGTTTCCTTAATTTCTCTTTCTGATTTTTCATTGTTGGTATATAGGAATGCCAGAGATTTCTGTGCATTAATTCTGTATTCTGCAAACTTACCAAATTCATTGATTAGTTGTAGTAGTTTTCTGGTGGAATCTTTAGGATTTTCTATGTATGGTATCATGTCATTGGCAGATAGTGAGAGTTTTACTTCTTCTTTTACAATTTGTAATCCTTTTATTTCTTTTTCTTCTCTGATTGCCATAGCTAGGACTTCCAAAACTATGTTGAATAATAGTGGCGTGATTGGACATCCTTGTCTTCTCCTGATCCTAGTGGAAATGCTTTCAGTTTTTCACCATTGAGTATGATGCTTGCTGTGGATTTGTCATTTATGGCCTTTATTATGTGGAGATAGGTTCCCTCTATGCCCATATTCTGGAGCGTTTTTATCATAAATCAGTGGTGAATTTTGTCAAAATATTTTCCAGCATCTATTGAGATGATCATATGGTTTTATTCATTAATTTGTTAATATCGTGTATCACATTGATTGATTTGCATATATTGAAGAATCCTTGTGTCCCTAGGAGAAATCCAACTTGTTCATGGTGTATGATACGTTTAATGTGCTCTTAGATCCTGTTTGCTAGTATTTTGTTCAGGATTTTGCATCTATGCTGGTCAGTGTTATTAGTCTATAATTTTCTTTTTTGTGTGTGATATATTTTTCTGGTTTTGGTATCAGGGTGATGCTGGTGTCATAGAATGAGTTTGAGAGTGTGTCTCCCTCTGCAATTTTTTGAAAGAGTTTGAGAAGGATCAGTGTTAGCACTTCTCTAGATATTTGATACAATTCACCTGTGAAGCCATCTGGTCCTGGACTTTTGTTTGTTGGACAATTTTAAATTATTGTTTCAATTTCATTACTTGTGATAGGGCTGTTTATATTTTCTAATTCTTCCTGGATCAGCCTTGGAAAATTGTACCTTTCCACGAATTTGTCTATTTCTTCATGGATGTCCATTTTATTGGAATATAGTTGTTTTTTGTAGTCACTTATAATCCTTTGTATTTCTGCAGTGTGAGTTGTGATTTCTCCTTTTTCATTTCTAATTTTATTGATCTGTTTCCTCTCCCTTTTTTTCTTGATGAGTCTGGCTAACGGTTTATCAATTTTCTTTATCTTCTCAGAGAACCAGCTTTTAGTTTTATTGATCTTTGCTACCTATTGTTTTCTTCGTTTCTATTTCATTTATTTCTGATCTGATATTTATTATTTCTTTCCTTCTACTGACTTTGGGTTCTATTTGTTCTTCTTTCTCTAGTTGTTTTAAGTGTAGGGTTAGATTGTTTATTTGACATTTTTCTTGTTTCTTGAGGTGAGATTGAATTGCTATAAACTTCCCTCTTAGAATGGTTTTCTGCATTCCATAGGTTTTGGGTCATCGTTTTTTCATTATCATTTGTTTCTATGTTTTTTTTTTACACCTTTATTGGAGTATAATTGTTTTACAATGGTGAGTTAGTCTCTGCTTTATAACAAATTGAATCATTTATACATATACATATGTTCCCATATCTCCTCCTTCTTTCATCTCCCTCCCTCCCACACTTCCTATCCCACCCATCCAGGTGGTCACAAAGCATCGAGCTGATCTCCATGTGCTATGCGGCTGCTTCCCACTAGCAATCTATTTTACGTTTGGTAGTGTATATATGTCCGTGGCACTCTCTCACTTTGTCAAAGCTTACCCTTCCCCCTCCCCATATCCTCAAGTCCATTCTCTAGTAGGTCTGTGTTTTATTACAGTCTTACCCCTAGGTTCTTCATGACATTTTTTTCCTTATATTCCATATACATGTGTTAGCATATGGTATTTGTCTTTCTTTTTGTACTTAATTCACTCTTATGACAGTCTCTAGGTACATCCATCTCACTACAAAGAACTCAGTTTCATTTCTTTTAATGGCTGAGTAATAATTCCATTGTATATATGTGCCACATCTTCGTTATCCTTTCATCCCATGATGGACTCTTAGGTTGTTTCCATCTCCTGGCTATTGCAAATAGAGCTGCAATGAATATTTTGGTACATAACTATTTTTGAATTATGGTTTTCTCAGGGTATATGTCCAGTAGTGGGATTGCTGGGTCACATGGTAGTTTTATTTTTATTTTTTTAGGGAACCTCCATACTGTTCTCCATAGTGGCTGTACCAATTCACATTCCCACCAGCAGTGCAAGAGTGTTCCCTTTTCGCCACATCCTCTACAGCATTTTTTGTTTCTAGATTTTTTGATGATGGCCATTCTTACCAGTGTGAGATGATATCTCATTGTAGTTTTGATTTGCATTTCTCTAATGATTATTGATGTTGAGCATTCTTTCATGTGTTTTTTGGCAATCTGTATATCTTCCTTGGAGTAATCTCTATTTAGATCTTCTGCCCATTTTTGGATTGAGTTTTTTTTTGTTATTGAGCTGCATGAGCTGCTTATAAATTTTGGAGATTAATCATTTGTCAGTTGCTTCATTTGAAAATATTTCTCCCATCCGGAGGGTTGTCTTTTGGTCTTGTTTATGGTTTCCTTTTTTATGCAAAAGCTTTGAAGTTTCATTAGGTCCCATTTGCTTATTTTTTTTGGTATTTCCGTTTCCCTAGGAGGTGGGTCAAAAAGGATCCTGCTGTGATTTATGTCATAGAGCGTTCTGCCTACGTTTTCCTTTAAGAGTTTGATAGTTTCGGGCCTTACTTTCAGGTCTTTAATCCATTTTGAGCTTATTTTTGTGTATGGTGTTAGGAAGTGTTCTAATCTCATACTTTTACATGTACCTCTCCAGTTTTCCCAGCACCACTTATTGAAGAGGCTGTCCTTCCTCAACTGTACATTCCTGCCTCCTTTATCAAAGATAAGGTGACCATATATGCATGGGTTTATCTCTGGGCTTCCTATCCTGTTCCATTTATCTATATTTCTGTTTTTGTGCCGGTACAATACTGTCTTGATTACTGTAGCATTGTAGTATACTCTGAAGTCAGGGAGCCTGATTTCTCCAGCTCCATTTTTAGGTCTCAATATTGCTCTGGCTATTCGGGGTCTTTTGTGTTTCCATACAAATTGCAAAATTTTTTGTTCTAGTTCTGTGAAAAATGCCAGTGGGAGTTTGATAGGGATTGCATTGAATCTATAGATTGCTTTGGGTAGTAGAGTCATTTTCACAATGTTGATTCTTCCAATCCAAGAACATGGTATATCTCTCCATCTATTTGTATCATCTCTAATTTCTTTCATCAGTGTCTTATAATTTTCTGCATATAGGTCTTTTGTCTCCTTAGGTAGGTTTATTCCTAGATATTTTATTTATTTTGTTGCAATGGTAAATGGGAGGGTTTTCTTGATTTCACTTTCATATTTTTCATCATTAGTATATAGGAATGCCAGACATTTCTGTGCATTAATTTTGTATCCTGTTACTTTACCAAATTCATTGATTAGCTCTAGTAGTTTTCTGGTAGCATCTTTAGGATTCTCTATGTATAGTATCATGTCATCTGCAAACAGTGACAGCTTTACTTCTTCTTTTCTGATTTGGATTCCTTTTATTTCCTTTTCTTCTCTGATTGCTGTGGCTAAAACTTCCAAAACTATGTTGAATAAGAGTGATGAGAGTGGGCAACCTTTTGTTGTTCCTGATCTTAGTGGAAATGCTTTCAGTTTTTCACCATTGAGGACGATGTAGGCTGTGGGTTTGTCATTTATGGCCTATATTATGTTGAGGAAAGTTCCCTCTGTGCCTACTTTCTGCAGGGTTTTTGTCATAAATGGGTGTTGAATTTTCTCAAAAGCTTTCTCTGCATCTATTGAGATGATCATATGGTCCTTCAATTTGTGGATATGGTGTATCACGTTGATTGATTTGCGTATATTGAAGAATCCTTGCATTTCTGGAATAAACCCCACTTGATCATGGTGTATGATCCGGTTTATGTGCTGTTGGATTTTGTTTGCTAGTATTTTGTTTAGGATTTTTGCATCTATGTTCATCAGAGATATTGGCCTGTAGTTTTCTTTCTTTGTGACGTCCTTGTCTGGTTTTGGTATCAGGGTGATGGTGGACTCGTAGAATGAGTTTGGGAGTGCTCCACCCTCTGCTATATTTTGGAAGAGTTTGAGAAGGATAGGTGTTAGCTCTTCTCTAAATGTTTGATAGAATTCGCCTGTGATGCCATCTGGTCCTGGGCTTTTGTTTGTTGGAAGATTTTTAATAACAGTTTCGATTTCAGTGCTTGCGATTGGTCTGTTCATATTTTCTATTTCTTCCTTATTCAGTCTTGGCAGGTTGTGTATTTCTAAGAATTTGTCCATTTCTTCTAGGTTGTCCATTTTATTGGCATAGAGTTGCTTGTAGTAATCTCTCATGATCCTTTGTATTTCTGCAGTGTCATTTGTTACTTCTCCTTTTTCAATTCTAATTCTATTGATTTGATTCTTCTCCCTATTTTTCTTCATGAGTCTGGGTAATGGTTTCTCAATTTTGTTTATCTTCTCAAAACCTAGCTTTTAGTTTTATTTATCTTTGCTATCGTTTCCTTCATTTATTTCTGGTCTGATCTTTATGATTGCATTCCTTCTGCTAACTTTGGGTTCTTTTGTTCTTCTTTCTCTAGTTGCTTTAGGAGCAAGGTTACGTGGTTCATTCGAGATGTTTCCTCTTTCTTAAGTTAAGATTGTATTGCTATAAACTTCCCTCTTAGAACTGCTTTTGCTGCATCCCATAGGTTTTGGGTCGTCGTGTCTCCATTGTCAATTGTTTCTAGGTATTTTTTTATTTCCTCTTTGATTTTCTCAGTGATCACTTTGTTACTAAGTAGTGTATTGTTTAGCCTCAATGTGTTTGTATTTTTTACAGATCTTTTCCTGTAATTGATATCTAGTCTCATGGCGTTGTGGTCGGAAAAGATACTTGATACGATTTCAATTTTCTTAAATTTACTAAGGCTTGATTTGTGACCCAAGATATGATATATCCTGGAGAATGTTCCATAAGTACTTGAGAAAAATGTGTATTCTGTTGCTTTTGTATGGAATGTCCTATAAATATCCATTAAGTCCATCTTGTTTCATGTATCATTTAAAGCTTGTGACTCCTTATTTATTTTCATTTTGGATGATCTGTCCATTGGTGAAAGTGGGGTGTTAAGGTCCCCTACAATGAATGTGTTACTGTCGATTTCCTCTTTTATGGCTGTTAGTATTTGTCTTATGTATTTTTTTAATCTAAAGAAAAAATTGCATTTAATAGGGGAAAAATTCTAATTCAGTTAACTACGGATTTAACATGCCCATTTTGACAAAACATTTTGGAAAATGTGCTTTTCATTAAATGCTAAGCAGGAATATAACAGATGCTTACATTTTTTTTTATATCTCTATTGGAGTACAATTGCCCTACAATGGTGTGTTATTCTCCACCCCACAACAAAGTGAATCAGCCACACATATACACATGGTCCCATATCTCCTGCCTCCTGCGTCCCCCCCTCCCTCCCCATCTCACCCTTCCAGGGGGTCACAAAGATCCGAGCTGATCTCCTGGAGCTATGCGGCTGCTTCCCTCTAGCTATCTACCCCACACCCGGTAGTGCACAATGTCCATGTCCCTCCCTCGCTTTGTCACAGCTTACCATTCCCCCCTCCCCATATCCTCAAGTCCATTCTCTAGTATGTCTGTGTCTTTATTACTATCTTACCCCTACGTTCTTCATGACATTTTTTTTCTTAAATTCCATATATATGTGTTAGCATATGGTATTTTTCATTGTCTTTTTGACTTACTTCACTCTGTATGACAGTCTCTAGTTCTATCCACCTCATTACAAATAGCACAATTTCATTTCTTTTTATGGCTGAGTAATATTCCATTGTATATATGTGCCATGTCTTCTTTATCCATTCATCCAATGATAGACACTTAGTTTGATTCCATTTCTGTGCTATTGTAAATAAAGCTGCAATGAACATTTTGGGACATGACTCTTTTTGAATTATGGTTTTCTCAGAGTATATGCCCAGTAGTGGGATTTGTGGGTCATATGGTAGTTCAATTTTTAGTGTTTCAAGGAACTTCCATACTGTTCTCCACAGTGGCTGTATCAGTTTACATTCCCACCAACAGTGCAAGAGGACTTGCTTTTCTCCACACCCTCTCCAGCATTTATTGTTTCTAGATTTTTTGATGATACCCATTCTGACTGGTGTGAGATGATATATCATTGTAGTTTAGATTTGCATTTTTCTAATGATTAATGATGTTGAGCATTCTTTCATGTGTTTGCTAGCAGTCTGTATATCTTCTTTGGAGAAATGTCTATTTAGGTCCTCTGCCCATTTTTGGAATGGGTTGTTTGATTTTTTGTTATTGAGCTGCATGAGCTGCTTGTAAATTTTGGAGATTAATCCTTTGTCAGTTACTTCATTTGCAAATATTTTCTCCCATTTTGAGGGTTGTCTTTTGGTCTTGTTTATGGTTTCCTTTGTTGTGCAAAAGCTTTGAGGTTTCATTAGGTCCCATTTCTTTATTTTTGTTTCTACTTCCATTTCTCTAGGAGGTGGGTCAAAAAGAATGTTGCTGTGATTTACGTCATAGACTGTACTGCCTATGTTTTCCTCAAAGAGTTTGATAGTTTCTGGCCTTACATTTAGGTCTTTGATCCATTTTGAGCTTATTTTTGTGTATGGTGTTAGGGAGTGACCTAATCTCATACTTTTACATGTACCTGTCCAGTTTTCCCAGCACCACTTATTGAAGAGGCTGTCCTTTCTCCACTGTACATTCCTGCCACCTTTATCAAAGATAAGTTGACCATATGTGCATGGGTTTATCTCTGGGCTTTCTATCCTGTTCCATTGATCTATCTTTCTGTTTTTGTGCCAGTACCATAATGCCTTGATTACTGTAGCTTTGTAGTATAGTCTGAAGTCAGGGAGCCTGATTCCTCCAGCTCCATTTTTCGTTTTCAAGATTGCTTTGGCTATTCAGGGTCTTTTGTTTTCCATACAAATTGTGAAATTTTTTGTTCTAGTTCTGCGAAAACTGCCAGTGGTAGTTTGATAGGGATTGCATTGCATCTATAGATTGCTTTGGGTAGTAGAGTCATTTTCACAATGTTGATTCTTCCAATCCAAGAACATGGTATATCTCTCCATCTATTTGTATCATCTCTAATTTCTTTCATCAGTGTCTTATAATTTTCTTCATTCAGTTTTTTTGTCTCCTTAGGTAGGTTTATTCCTAGATATTTTATTCGTTTTATTGCAATGGTAAATGGGAGTCTTTCCTTAATTTCTCTTTCAGATTTTTCATCATTATTGTATAGGAATGTCAGAGATTTCTGTGCATTAATTTTTTATCCTGCTACTTTACCAAATTCATTGATTAGCTCTAGTAGTTTTATGGTAGCATCTTTAGGATTCTCTATGTATAGTATCATGTCATCTGCAAAGAGTCACAGCTTTACTTCTTTTCCGATTTGGATTCCTTTTATTTCCTTTTCTTCTCTGATTGCTGTGGCTAAAACTTCCAAAACTATGCTGAATAAGAGTGGTGAGAGTGGGCAATCTTGTCTTGCTCCTGATCTTAGTGGAAATGTATTCAGTTTTTCACCATTGAAGATGATGTTGGCTGTGGGTTTGTCATATATGGCCTTTATTATGTTGAGGAAAGTTCCCTCTGTGCCTACTTTCTGCAGGGTTTTTATCTTAAATGGGTGTTGAATTTTGTCAAAAGCTTTCTCTGCATCTATTGAGATGATCATATGGTTTCTCTCCTTCAATTTGTTAATATGGTGTATCCCGTTGTTTGATTTGCGTGTATTGAATCCTTGCATTCCTGGTATAAACCCCACTTGATCATGGTGTATGATCCGGTTTATGTGCTGTTGGATTCAGTTTGCTAATATTTTCTTGAGGATTTTTGCGTCTATGTTCACCAGTGATATTGGCCTGTAGTTTTCTTTCTTTGTGACTTCCTTGTCTGGCTTTGGTATCAGGGTGATGGTGCCCTCGTAGAATGAGTTTGGGAGTGTTCCTCCCTCTGCTATATTTTGGAAGAGTTTGAGAAGGATAGGTGTTAGCTCTTCTCTAAATGTTTGATAGAATTCACCTGTGAAGCCATCTGTTCCTGAGCTTTTGTTTGTTGGAAGATTTTTAATCACAGTTTCAATTTCAGTGCTTGTGATTGGTCTGTTCATATTTTCTATATCTTCCTGATTCAGTCTTGGCAGGTTGTGCATTTCTAAGAATTTGTCCATTTCTTCCAGGTTGTCCATTTTATTGGCATAGCGTTGCTTGTAGTAATCTCTCATGATCTTTTGTATTTCTGCAGTGTCAGTTGTTACTTCTCGTTTTTCAATTCTAATTCTATTGATTTGAATCTTCTCCCTTTTTTTCTTCATCAGTCGGGCTAATGTTTTATCAGTTTTTTTTAATCTTCTCAGAGAACCAGCTCTTAGTTTTATTGATCTTTGCTATCACTTCATTTCTTTTCCATTTATTTCTGATCTGATCTTTATGATTGCATTCCTTCTGCTAACTTTGGGCTTTTTGGTTCTTTTTTCTCTAATTGCTTTAGGTGCAAGGTTAGGTTGTTTATTCAGGATGTTTCCTCTTTCTTAAGGTAGGATTTTATTGCTATAAACTTCCCTCTTATAACTGCTTTTGCTGCATCCCATAAGTTTTGGGTCATCGTGTCACCATTGTCATTTGTTTCTAGATATTTTTTTATTTCCTCTTTGACTTCTTCAGTGATCGCTTCATTACTAATTAGTGTATTGTTTAGTCTCCATGTTTTTGTGTTTGTTACAAATCTTTTTCTGTAATTGATATCTAGTCTCATACCATTGTGTTCGGAAAAGATACTTGATACGATTTCAATTTTCTTAATTTTTCCAAGGCTTGATTTGTGACCCAAGATATGATCTATCCTGGAGAATGTTCTATGAGCACTTGAGAAAAATCTGTATTCCGTTGTTTCTGGATGGAATGTCTTATAAGTATCAGTTAAGTCCATCTCATTTATTGTATCATTCAAAGCTTGTGTTTCCTTATTTATTTTCATTTTGTATGATCTGTCCATGGGTGAAAGTGGGGTGTTAAAGTCCCCTACTATGAATGTGTTACTGTTGATTTCCCCTTTAATGGCTGTTAGTATTTGCTGTATGTGTTGAAGTGCTCCTATCTTGGCTACATAAATATTTACAATTGTTCTATCTTCTTCTTGGATCGATCCCTTCATCATTATGTAGTGTCCTTCCTTGTCTCTTCTAATAGTCTTTATTTTAAAGTCTATTTTGTCTGATATGGGAATTGCTACTCCCGCTTTCTTTTGGTTTCCATTTGCATGGAATATATTTTTCCATCCCCTTACTTTCAGTCTGTATTTGTCTCTAGGTCTGAAGTGGGTCTCTTGTAGACAGCATATATATGGGTCTTGTTTTTGTATCCATTCAGGCAGTCTATGTCTTTCGGTTGGAGCATTTAATCCATTTACATTTAAGGCAGTTATCGATATGTATGTTCCTATTACCATTTTCTTAAATGTTTGGGGTTTGTCATTGTAGGTCTTTTCCTTCTCTTGTGTTTCCTGCCTAGAGACGTTCATTTAACATTTGTTGTAAAGCTGGTTTGGTGGTGCTGAACTCTTTCAGCTTTGGCTTGTCTGTAAGGTTTTTTAATTTCTCTATCAAACCTGAATTAGTTCCTTGCTGGGTAGAGTAATCTTGGTTGTAAGTTTCTCTCCTTCATCACTTTAATATGTCCTGCCAGTCCCTTCTGGCTTGCAGAGTTTCTGCTGAAAGATCAGTTCTTAACCTTATGGGGATTCCCTTGTGTGTTTTTTGTTGTTTTTCCCTTGCTGCTTTTAATATGTTTTCTTTGTATTTAATTTTTGACAGTTTGATTATTATGTGTCTTGGCATGTTTCTCCTTGGATTTAACCTCTATGGGACTCTGTGCTTCCTGGACTTGATTAACTATTTTCTTTCCCATATTAGGGAAGTTTTCAACTATAATCTCTTCAAATATTTTCTCAGTCCCTTTCTTTTTCTCTTCTTCTTCTGGAACCCCTATACTTCGAATGTTGGTGCGTTTAATGTTGTCCCAGAGGTCTCTGAGACTGTCCTCATTTCTTTTCATTCTTTTTTCTTTATTCTGCTCTGCAGTAGTTATTTCCACTATTTTACCTTCCAGGTCACTTATCTGTTCTTCTGCCTCTGTTATTGTGCTATTGATCCCATCTAGAGTATTTTTCATTTTATTTATTGTGTTGTTCATCATTGCTTGTTTCATCTTTAGTTCTTCTAGGTCCTTGTTAAATATTTCTTGCATTTTCTCTATCCTATTTCCAAGATTTTGGATCATCTTTACTATCATTATTCTGAATTCTTTTTCAGGTAGACTGCCTATTTCCTCTTCATTTGTTAGGTCTGGTGGGTTTTTTACCTTGCTCCTTTATCTGCTGTGTGTTTTTCTGCCTTCTCATTTTGCTTATCTTACTGTTTTTGGGGTCTCCTTTTTGCAGGCTGCTGGTTCATAGTTCCCATTGTTTTTGGTGTATGTCCCCAGTGGCTAAGGTTGTTTCAGTGGGTTGTGTAGGCTTCCTGGTTGAGGAGACTAGTTCCTGTGTTATTGTGGTTGAGGCTGGATCTTGTCTTTCTGGTGGGAAGTTCGACATCTGGTGGTGTGTTTTGGGGTCTCTGTGGACTTATTAAGATTTTAGACAGCCTCTCTGCTAATGGGTGGGGTTGTGTTCCTGTCTTGCTAGTTGTTTGGCATATGGTTTCCAGCACTGTACCTTGCTGGACGTTGAGTGAAGCTAGGTGCTGGTGTTGAGATGGAGATCTCTGGGAGGTTTTCGCCATTTGATATTAAGTGGAGCTGGGAGGTCTCTTGTGGACCAGTGTTCTGAAGTTGGCTCTCCCACCTCAGAGGCACAGCACTGACTCCTGGCTGCAGCACCAAGAGCCTTTCATCCACATGGCTCAGAATAAAAGGAAGAAAAAAAAGAGAAAGAAAGAAAGAAAGAGGATAAAATAAAATAAAGTAAGATAAAATAAAATAAAGTTAATTTAATAAAAAATAATTATTAAGAAAAAAATTTTTTAAGAAAAAAAAGAAAAGACGGATGGAACCCTAGGACAAATGGTGAAAGCAAAGCTATACAGACAAAATCTCACACAGAAGCGTACACATACACACTCACAAAAAGAGGAAAGGGGGAAAAATCATAAATCTTGGTCTCAAAGTCCGCTTTCTCAATTTGGGATAATTGGTAGTCTATTCAGGTATTCCAGAGATGCAGGGTACATCAAATTGATTGTGGAGATTTAATCCGCTGTTTCTGAGGCTGCTGGGAGAATTTTCCCTTTCTCTTCTTTGTTCTCACAGCTCCCAGAGGCTCAGCTTTGGATTTGGCCCCGCCTCTGCGTGTATGTCGCCGGAGGGCATCTTATCTTTGTTCAGACAGGACGGGGTTAAAGGAGCCGCTGATTCGGGGGCTCTGGCTCACTCAGGCAGGGGGTAGGGAGAGGCACGGAGTGCGGGGCGAGCCTGCGGCGGCAGAGGCCACCATGACGTTGCACCAGCCTGAGGCGCGCCGTGCATTCTCCCGGGGAAGTTGTCCTTGGATCCAGGGACCCTGGCAGTGGCGGGCTGCGCAGTCTCCCCGGAAAGGAGGTGTGGATAGTGACCTGTGCTTGCACACTGGCTTCTTGGTGGCGGCAGCAGCAGCCTTAGCGTCTCATTCCCGTCTCTGGGGTCCACGCTGTTAGCTGCGGCTCCCTCTGGTCTCTGGAATTCCTTTAAGCAGTGCTCTTAATCGCCTCTCCTCATGCACCTGGAAACAAAGAGGGAAGAAAAAGTCTCTTGCCTCTTCGGCAGGTCCAGACTTTTCCCGGGACTCCCTCCCAGCTAGTCGTGGTGCCCTAACCCCCTGCAGGCTTCCTTCACGCTGCCAACCGCATTCCTCTACCTGCACTCTGTCCGAAGCCCAAGCCTCAGCTCCTAGTCCCCGCCCTCCCCGGCGGGTGAGCAGACAAGCCTCTCATGGTGGTGAGTGCCCTTCTGCACCAATCCTCTGTGCAGGAATCTCTCCGCTTTGCCCTCCGCACCCCTGTTGCTGCGCTCTATTCCGTGGCTCCAAAGCTTCCCCCCTTCGCCACCCACAGTCTCCGCCCACGAAGGGGCTTCCTACTGTGTGGAAACTTTTCCTCCTTCACAGCTCCCTCCCGCTGGTGCAGGTCCTGTCCCTATTCTTTTGTCTCTGTTTATTCTTTTTTCTTTTGCCCTACACAGGTACGTGGGGAGTTTCTTGCCTTTTGGGAGGTCTGAGGTCTTCTGCCAGCGTTCAGTAGGTTTTCTTTTGGAGTTGTTCCACGTGTAGATGTATTTCTGGTGTATCTGTGGGGAGGAAGGTGATCTCCGCATCTTACTCTTCTGCCATCTTCCCTCTCTCTCCTCGTTTCTATGTATTTTTTTATTTCATCTTTGATTTCTTCAGTGATTTCTTGCTTATTTAGTTGTGCACTGTTTAGCCTCCATGCATTTGTGGTTTTTACTGTTTTTTTCCTGTAACTGTTTTCTAATCTCATAGTGTTTTGGTCAGAAAAGTTTCTTGATACAGTTGCAATTTTCTTAAATTTTCCAAGGCTTGATTTGTGACCAAAGATGTGATCTATCCTGAAGAATGTTCCATGTGCACTTGCGATGAAAGTGTGTTCTGCCACTTTTGGGTGGAATGTTCTATAAATATCAATTTGATCTAACTGGTCTATTGTGTCATTTAAAGCTTGTGTTTCCTTATTTATTTTCTGTTTGGATACTATGTCCATTGGTGTAATTGGGGTGTTAAATCCCCTACTATTATTGTGTTACTGTCGATTTCTTCTTTTATAGCTGTTAGCATTTGCCTTATGTATTGAGGTGCTCCTATCTTGAGTGCATAAATATTTATAATTGTTATATCTTCTTCTTGGATTGATCCTTTCCTCATTATGTAGTGTCTCTTGTAACAGTCTTTATTTTAAAGTCTGTTTTATCTGATAAGAGTATTGCTACTCCAGCTTTCTTGTGATTTCCATTTGCATGGACTATATTTTTCCATCCCTTCACTTTCAGTCTGTATGTGTCCCTAGGTCTGAGGTGGGTCTCTTGTAGACAGCATATATACAGGTCTTGTTTTTGTATCCATTCAGCCAGTCTGTGTCTTTGGGTTGGGGCATTTAATCCATTTACATTCAAGGTTATTATAAATATGTATGTTCCTACTACCATTTTCTTAATTGCTTTGGGTTTGTTTTTGTGGGTCTTTTTCTTCTCTTGTTTTTCCTGCTTAGAGAAATTTCTTTAGCATTTGTTGTAAAGCTGTTTTTTGGTGCTGAATTCTCTTAACTTTTGTCTGAAGAGCTTTTGATTTCTCCATCAAATCTGAATGAGATCCTTCTGGGTAGAGTAATCTTGGTTGTGCATTTTTCTCTTTCATCACTTTAAGTATATCCTGCCACTCTCTTCTGGCCTGCAGTGTTTCCACTGAAAAATAAGCTCATAACCTTATGGGGATTCCTTTCTATGTTATTTTTTGTTTTTCCCTTGCTGCTTTTAATATTTTTTCTTTGAATTTAATTTTTGTTAGTTTGATTAATATGTGTCTTGGTATGTTCTTCCTAGGGTTTATCCTGTATGGGACTCTTTGTTCTTCCTGGACTTGGGTGACTATTTCCTTTCCCATGTTAGGGACGTTTTCCACTATAATCTCTTCAAATATTTTCTCAGACCCTTTCTTTTTCTCTTCTTCTTCTGGGACCCCTATAATTTGAATGTTGGTGCATTTAGTGTTGTTCCAGAGGTCTCTGAGATTGTTTTCAATTCTTTTCATTCTTTTTTCTTTATTCTGCTCCTCGGAAGTTATTTCCAACATTTTGTCTTACAGCTCACTTATTCGTTCTTCTGCCTCCGTTATTCTGTTATTGATTCTGTCTAGTGTATTTTTCGTTTTAGTTATTGTGTTGTTCATCTCTGTTTGTTTGTTCTTTAGTTCTTCTAGATCTTTGTTAAACATTTCTTGTATTTTCTCAATCCGTGCTTCCATTCTATTTCCGAGATTCTGGATCATCTTCACTATCATTACTCAGAATTCTTTTCAGGTAGATTGCCTATTTCCTCTTCCTTTATTTTGTCTTATAGGTTTTTACCTTGCTCTTCCTCTGTGACATATTTTTTTGCCATCTTTCTCTTTTTTTTTTAGCTGGATTCTATTCCTGTTTTGCTGGTTGTTTGGCCTGAGGCTTCCAACACTGGAGTTTGTAGGCTATTGGGTAGAGCTGGGTCTTGGTGCTGAGATGAGTGACTCTGTGAGACCTCACTCCAATGAATATTCTCTGGGCTCTGAGGTTCTCTGTTAGTCCAGTGTTTCAGACTCAGAGCTTCCACTGCAGGAGATTCTGCCAGACCCCGGGTGGTTCAGTCTGGGGTTCCTCTCGTCTCCTTGGGGGTCAGAGTTCCCCACAGCAGCCGGCATGCACCCTAGTTGTGGGGAGACACTAACTCCACATCTTCCCACACCGTCATCTTTATTCTAAACCTGTGTGTAGTTTTAATACATGATTTCACCAGTTTTGCCTTCTTAAGTCCAAAACTCTTAACACTTTGTAATATTACCACTAATATATATGAATAAAGTTTTCCTCATATCCTTGCCAATAATTGAAATTATAACTCTTATTGTTTGCAAATTTCATGAATGTAAAGTAGTAGTCTCATTATTTTTTTAATTTGCATTTATCTGACTACTATAGAATTTTAGCTTCCCCCCTCCCGATATTTATTGATTTATTGGTCATTTAGATCTGCGACTTTGTGAATTCCTGATTCTTATCCTCCTCCCATTTAAAAAAAATTAGGTTGCTTGCCCTTTTTCTAGTCAATTTGTAAGAGTACTTTCTATATAGTTTAGATATTAACGCTTTGTCATCTGTATTAAATTATATTTCCTGATATACTTTTTTAAATATTTATTTATTTATTTGGTTGCGTCAGGTCTTTTTTGCGGCAGGTGGCTCCTTATTTGTGGCTCCAGGGCTCCTTAGTTGTGGCTTACTGGTTCCCTGGCTCCTTAGTTGCAGCACGTGGGCTCCTTAGTTGTGGCACATGAACTCTTAGTTGTGGCATGCATGTGGGATCCAGTTCCCCGACCAGGGATTGGACCTGGGCCCTCTGCGTTGGGAGCATGGATTCTTATCCACTGTGCCACCAGGGAAGTCTCCCTAATTTTTTTTTGTTTATATATTAATGATATTATTTGTCATTCAAAGGTTTAAAATTGCATAGAGTCAAATGTGTCAGTTTTTATTTATTTTTTTTAACTTTCAGAGTTCCCAGTGTAGATTTCTCTGGCTCCTATATTATTCATACAAAGCTTCCTAGATCTTCTTGCAATATTCATTTTGTTTATTTAAAACTTTTGTTTATTTAAAACTTTTCTATATTTAAACTTTAGTTCATCTCAATCCTGTGATATATGGTATTGTACATGCTGTAAGATGACAATTCAATTTTATTAATAGTCAGTTATACCATGAATTCAAGTACCACCTTTATTTTATGTTATTACATATATATATATAATGATATTAGCATTATAATATAATGATATCCACTAAGGCAAGTCCTCTCACTATTCTTTTTCATAATGCCCCTGCCTATTCTTGTTAACTTATTTTTACAAATGAACTTTTGATTATTTTATAAAATTCCAACATAGTATATCCCATGTATTATCGTTACTATCGAATGTTATATTTTACTTTTGGAGGATTTGATTCTTTGTGATATTAATTAAATCTTCTCATCAAAGAACATGGCTTATCTTTTTTATACCTCAGATTTTGTTTTCTGTCTTTCAATCAGACTTTATAGTTTTCTTCCTCTCATTCTGATTTTCTTGTTAAATTGATGTCTGAATATTTTATATTGTTTCACTATAATAAATGGAATGTTATTTTCCCCTTCCGACTTCCTTTCTCCTTAACTTAACTGTTTGTATTTAAGCCTTGCTCTGAGACTCTTGTTTTAACTGTTGTCAAAGTTTCACAGAAGCAGATTATTGATCACTTTTGAAGGTGGTTAAAAAAAGCTAGAATCACAGGGTCATATAGTCCAATCCCTACCTGGACAAAACTAGATAAATTTCTGCAAACTACCTAAACATGCTCTGCTGTTATGTCTTTATTCCCCATGCTTTTGCACCCTGCTCTGTGCCCCAGGAGGGGACTTTGCCCTCTGGATTCATTTTTTGGTAATTTTTAAATTGAAGTATAGTTGATTTACAATGTTGTGTTTCAGGTTTATAGCAACGTGATTCATATATATATATTTTTTCTTTTTCATATTATTTTCCATTATATGTTATTACCAAATATTGACTATAGTTCCCTGTGCCATACAGTAGGTCTTTGTTGTTTACCTATTTTATATATATAGTATTGTGTATCTGTTAATCCCTAACTCCTAATTTATCCCTCACTCCCCCTTTCCTCTTTGGTAACCATAAGTTTGTTTTCTATATCTGTGAGTTTATTTCTGGTTTGTAGCTAAGTTCATCTGTATCATTTTTTTAGATTCCACATATAAGTGATATCATATGATATTTGTCTTTGTCTGGCTTACTTCACTCAGTATGATAATCAGACTGGTGCTCTGTAAGAATGAGGCTCTATAACCAAGCCTACTCTTTATGCTTTCCCTAAGAAAGAATACGTGGAGATCCAAACAGACCTGCTGCAGTCAGCAGAACGTTTAATGCTGTCCTTTGTATAAGCCATCACCAATATGGAGAAGTAGCAAGCCAAAACCCCTTGGGAGAGGAAGCAAGCTTGCCATTTTTATCATTTTCTTTTTGTCCTCTCATCCAAGGCACAAATATGCTTTCGTTCTTAGGTGGTCTCTGCTAGGAAAGCTTATAAAAATAAGCTATAAATTATTCAAATTAGCCCTAACAATTCTTTTTGTAGTACCTAGTAACAGCGATGATTTTGCACCCTCTGGTGGATTTTGTAGGAACAGACACAGCTCTGTGCAGTTACGGATCTTTGGTAGACATCAAAACACACAGAAGAGAATTCTGGGAGCATCATCAGAAGTCAGCAGGCAGCTGATTCTTGTTTTCAAGGAAGACAGGAAGAAGGTCCTTGGCATCTGGTTAATACTTCAGTTATGTTAGTTTCATCTATAGTTACAATTTCAGGCATCACATCCAGGCAAATCAGAGTTCAACAGAAAAAAGAGGAGCTTTTTCCCCTTGGGTATAGTTTTTGAAGAATGAGAAAATGTGTTCTATATCATTTGCCCCCAAATTCAGATTCTGCTTACCTTTCCCTAATTCTGATTGTGATCTTGATTCATTCAGGATAATAAATCTTATCCTCTATCATCTTCCATTCCAGGAAATCCTTTCACTATACCTTTACATCCATGTTTGCACTAGACCTAGGTGAATAGGAAAAGGATGTTGGCGAATTTCTCCTATATTGCCCTAGTACTCCCATAATAACTACCTGATCTCACCTCTTGGATCTCTGGACCTCACACTTCTGTGCAGTGGATATTTGGGACTTCATGGTTGAGAAAAGCAGACACGGACCCTACTTTTAAGGAATTCACAGTCAGCTGGGAAGGCAGGCAATAAATAAATAAATAAATAATCTTCAACTGTGATGAGTGTACTGTGTAATGGGCAGAATTCTCCTTCACTCTGGAAGGAGAATGGCACTGGCAGCATATGACAGGGGACTATAAACCTTGTTTAGGGTGTGTCATCTCCCTGAGTGAACAATAAATTCAGATATAAAGGATGAGTAGGAGTTAGTCCAAGGAGAAGTGGGTAGAGTTGCCAAAGCAAAGGAACAGCATGCATGTGGTCCCAGGGACCAGAAATAGTGTGACGTATTCAAGGGACAGATTTCATCCCTGACCCCAGTAGCAGATCGTAGAAAATACTGGTTTACTCGGCTCTTAAAAACTATGAAGTTCCCATCGAATTAATGTGAATAAGTTAAAGAGCGTGAGCACAGGGCCAGACCACCTGGGTTCAAATCCCCTCCCCACCCCTTACTAGCAGTGTAACCTTGAGCATATAACCTGAGATGTCTCAGCATGTGCTTCTTCTTCCGCTACTGTGGAATTAAGAAAACTGTATCATCTATCTCATGTCAGAGAATAATTCATAATACTGCTATGAGGATTAAATTAGTCAATTTAAGTGCTTAAAACAGTGCCTAGTACACTGTAAGGACTCAAAATAGTGGTGTTATTGTTAATATTTATGTATAACTAGGTTGGGAGCTAATTGATTTGAAAGCTGTATTCAAAAGCTTCAGACATCATCGTTTATTTGACATACACCTCCAAGGTGGAACAGATAGTTCCAACATTAACAGTATGTAAAACTCTTTTTCTAGAGTGTGTGTGTATGGGGGTGGCTGTAAACATATGCTCCCATTTAGGCAGCCTGTGATGTAGGATTAGGAGTACATCTGATTTTTGGAACGTTTTTATGTTAGTTAATTTCAAACTTATACAAATGTTGCAAGAATAGTACAAGGAATTCTCCAGTTGTTAATATTTTACCACCTTTGGTTTATCATTCTCTCTTTCTCTCTCTCTCTCTCTGTCAATAGTTACACACATACGTAACTATATTTCTTTCTGAATCATTTGAGAATAAGTTTCAGACTTCATGTCCTTTTATGCCTATATATTTATCATGGTTCCTAAGGACAAGTATAATTATCAAAATAAGGAAATGTGCATAAATGAAAATAATATTATTAATAAATAATGAAATAAATAACGAAATAAAATATTTCATTATTGTACTTAGTCTACAGATTTTATACAAACTTCACCGATTTTCCCAATAACACCTTTTATAGAATTTTTTCCTGATCAATGATTCATTTCACGGTCATGCATTGTATTTAATTGACATGTTACTTTAGACTACTTCACTCTGGAACAGTTCATCTTCCATACCTTGACAATTTTCAAAACTTTGGGCTAATTATTTTTCACAGTGTCCATCATTTGGGGATTACCTAATTGTTTTCTCATGATTCAAATAAGGTTAGGCAAATTTGACAGGAACATCACAAAAATGATAGCATGTCTTTCTCATTATATCATAAAGGCAGGTGTGTCCCAATATAGATACTGATCACTTTGTTAAAGTGGTGTCCAATAGGTTACTCAAATGTAGATGTACTACTTTCCCTTGTAACTGTTAAGATTTATTTGGGGAGCTAATTTTAGAATATGTACATATTCCTTTGATCATAAAACTTCCATGTAGCAATTTTAGTGTTCAATGATGATTCTTGTCTTTGACAATTATTATATAATAGATACAAAATGGTGCTTTTCTAACTCCAACATTTCTTCTATATTTATTAGATGGCACTCGTCTGTAAGGAAGAGCTTTTCTTTTATTTACATATTTATTTATATATAGTACAGATTCATAGATTCTTATTTTATTCAATGAGATATAAAACATCATTATTATTATTTATTCCCATTTTGGTTTTTGATTTCCTCCTTATTTTATTTTATTTTTTCCAGTTTTATTCAGATATAATCGACATACAACATTGTATAAGTTTAAGGTATACAATGTGATAATTTGCCACATATGTATATATTTATTTAACATCTTTATTGGAGTATAATTGTTTTACAATGGTGTGTTAGTTTCTGCTTTATAACAAAGTGAATCAGCTATACATAAACATATATCCCCATATCTCCTCCCTCTAGCGTTTCGCTCCCATGCTCCCTATCCCACCTTTGTCTAGGTGGTCACAAAGCTCCGAGCTGATCTCCCTGTGCTATGTGGATGATTCCCACTAGCTATCTATTTTACATTTGGTAGTGTATATATGTCCATGCCACTCTCTCACTTTGTCCCATCTTGCCCTTCCCCCTCCGCATGTCCTCAAGTCCATTCTCTACGTCTGCAGCTTTATTCCTGTCCTACCCTAGGTTCTTCAGAATTTTTTTTTTAAGATTCCATATATATGTGTTAGCATACGGTATTGTTTTTCTCTTTCTGACTTACTTCACTCTGTATGACAGACTCTAGGTCTATCCACCTTACTACAAATAACTCAGTTTTGTTTCTTTTTATGGCTGAGCAATATTCCATTGTATATATGTGCCACATCTTCTTTAGTGCACTCATCTGTTGATGGACACTTAGGTTGCATCCATGTCCTGGCTATTGTAAATACAGCTGCAATGAACATTGGGGTACATGACTCCTTTTGCATTATGGTTTTCTCAGGGTATATGCCCAGTAATGGGATTGCTGGGTCGTATGGTAGTTCTATTTTTAATTTTTTAAGGAACCTGCATACTGTTCTCGAGAGTGACTGTATCAATTTACATTCCCACAAACAGTGTAAGAGTGTTCCCTTTTCTCCACACCCTCTCCAGCATTTATTGTTTCTAGATTTCTTGATGATGGCCATTCTGACTCGTATGAGGTGATACCTCAATGTACTTTTGATTTGCATTTCTCTAATGATTAGTGATGTTGAGCATCCTTTCATGTGTTTGTTGGCAATCTGTATATCTTCTTTGGAGAAATGTCTATTTATGTCTTCTGCCCATTTTTGGATTGGGTTTTTTGGTTTTCTGATATTGAGCTTCATGTGCTGCTTGTAAATTTTGGAGATTAATCCTCTGTCAGTTGCTTCATTTGAAAATATTTTCTCCCATTCTGAGGGTTGTCTATTCATCTTGTTTATGGTTTCCTTTGCTGTGCAAAAGCTTTTAAGTTTCATTAGGTCCCATTTGTTTATTTGATTTCATTTCTATTTCTCTAGGAGGTGGGTCAAAAAAGATCTTGCTGTGATTATGTCATAGTGTTCCGCCTATGTATTCCTCTAAGAGTTTTATCATGTCTGGCCTTACATTTAGGACTTTAAAAAATTTTGAGTTTATTTTTGTGTATGGTGTTAGGGAGTGTTGTAATTTCATTCTTTTACAGGTAGCTGTCCAGTTTTCCCTCTTGCTGAAGAGGCTGCCTTTTCTCCATTGTATATTCTTGCCTCCTTTATCAAACTAAGGTGACCATATGTGTGTGGCTTTATCTCTGGGCTTTCTACTCTGTTCCATTGATCTATATTTCTGTTTTTGTGCCAGTACAATACTGTCTTGATTACTGTAGCTTTGTAGTATAGTCTGAAGTTTGGGAGCCTGATTCCTACAGCTCCGTTTTTCTCTCTCAAGATTGCTTTGTAGTATAGTCTGAAGTCCAGGATCCTGATTCCTCCAGTTCCATTTTTCTTTCTCAAGATTTGTTTGGCTATTCAGGGTCTATTGTGTTTCCATACAAATTGTGAAATTTTTTGTTCTAGTTCTGTGAAAAATGACATTGGTAGTTTGATAGGAATTGCATTGAATTTGTAGATTCCTTTCGGTAGTATAGTCATTTTCACAATGTTGATTCTTCCAATCCAAGAACATGGTATATCTCTCCATTTGTTTGTATCATCTGTAATTTCTTTCATCAGTGTCTTACAGTTTTCTGCATACAGGTCTTTTGTCTCCTTAGGTAGGTTTATTCCTAGGTATTTTATTCGTTTTATTGCAATGGTAAATGGGAGTCTTTCCTTAATTTCTCTTTCAGATTTTTCATCATTAGTGTATAGGAATGCAAGAGATTCCTGCACATTAATTTTGTATCCTGCTACTTTACCACATTGATTCATTAGCTCTAGTAATTTTCTGGTAGAGTCTTTAGGATTCTCTATGTGTAGTATCATGTCATCTGCAAACAGTGACAGCTTTACTTCTTCTTTTCTGATTTGTTTTCCTTTTATTGCTTTTTCTACTCTGATGGTGGCTGTGGCTAAAACGTCCAAAACTATGTTGAATAATAGTGGTGAGAGTGGGCAACCTTGTCTTGTTACTGATCTTAGTGGAAATAGTTCCAGTTTTTCACCATTGAGGACTATGTTGGCTGTGGGTTTGTCATACATGGCCTTTATTATGTTGAGGTAAGTTCCCTCTATGCCTACTTTCTGGAGAGTTTTTATAATAAATGGGTCTTGAATATTATCAAAAGCTTTTTCTTCATCTATTGAGATGATTGTATGGTTTTTCTCCTTCAATTTGTTAATATGGTGTATCACATTGTTTGATTTGCCGATATTGAAGAATTCTGCATTCCTGGGATAAACCCCACTTGGTCATGGTGTATGATCCTTTTAATGCGCTGTTGGATTTTGTTTGGTAGTATTTTATTGAGGATTTTTGCATCTATATTCGTCATTGATATTGGCCTGTAGTTTTCTTTCTTTGTGACACGTGTTTCTGGCTTTTGTATCAGGGTGATGGTGGCCTTGTAGAATGAATTTAGGAGTGTTTCCCCCTCTGCTATATTTTGGAAGAGTTTGTGAAGGATAGGTGTTAGCTCCTCTCTAAATGTTTGATAGAATTCGCTTGTGAAGCCATCTGATCCTGGGTTTTTGTTTGCTAGAAGATTTTTTTTTTTTTCGGTACACGGGCCTCTCACTGTTGTGGCCTCTCCCATTGCGGAGCACTGGCTCCTGATGCGCAGGCTCAGCATCAATGGCTCACAGGCCCAGCCACTCCATGGCATGTGGGATCCTCCCGGACCAGGGCACGAACCCATGTCCCCTGCATCGGCAGGAGGACTCTCAACCACTGCGCCACCAGGGAAGCCCTGCTAGAAGATTTTTAATCACAGTCTCAATTTCAGTGCGTCTGAATGGTCTGTCTATATTTTTTATTTCTTCCTGGTTCAGTCTCGGAAGGTTGTGCTGTTCTAGGAATTTGTCCATTTCTTCCAGGTTGTCCATTTTATTGGCATATAGTTGCTTGTAGTAATCTCTCATGATCCTTTGTATTTCTCCAGTGTCCGTTTTACTTCCCCTTTTTCATTTCTAATTCTACTGATTTGAGTCTTCTCCCTTTTTTTCTTGATTAGTCTGGCCAATAGTTTATCAATTTTGTTTATCTTCTCAAAGAACCAACTTGTAGTTTTATTGATTTTTGCTATTGTTTCCTTCATTTTTTAAATTTTTTTTTCTGATCTGATCATATGATTTCTTTCCTTCTGCTGACTTTGGGGGTATTGATTCTTCTCTCTCTAATTGCTTTAGGTGTAAGGTTAGGTTATGTATTTGACATGTTTCTTGTTTCTTGTGGTTGGAATGTATTGCTATAAACTTCCCTCTTAGAACTGCTTTTGTTGCATCCCATAGGTTAGGGGTCATCGTGTTTTCATTGTCATTTGTTTTTAGGTATTTTTAATTTCCTCTTTGATTTCTTCAGTGATCTCTTGGTTATTTAGTAGTGTATTGTTTAGCCTCCATGTGTTTGTATTTTTTACAGATTTTTTCCTGTAATTGATAGGATTGTGGTCGGAAAAGACACTTGATATGATTTCAATTTTCTTAAATTTACCAAGGCTTGATTTGTGACCCAAGATGTGATCTATCCTGGAGAATGTTCCATGAGTGCTTGAAAAGAAAGTGTATTCTGTTTTTTTTTTTGGATGGAATGCCCTATAAATATCAAATAAGTCCATCTTGTCTAATGTAGCATTTAAAGCTTGTGTTTCCTTATTTATTTTCATTTTTTATGATCTGTCCATTGGTGAAAGTGGGGTGTTAAATTCCCCTACTATGATTGTGTTACTGTTGATTTCCCCTTTTCTTGCTGTTAGCATTTGTCTTATGTATCGAGGTGCTTGTATGTTGGTTGCATAAATGTTTACATTTGTTATATCTTCTTCTTGGATTGGCCCCTTGATCATTATGTAGTGCCCTTCTTTGTTTCTTGTAATAGTCTTTATTTTAAAGCCTATTTTGTCTGATATGAGACTTGCTACTCCAGCTTTTTTTTGATTTCCATTTGCATGAAATATCTTTTTCCATCCCCTCACTTTCATTCTGTATGTGTCCCTAGGTCTGAAGTGGGTCTCTTGTAGACAGCATATATATGGGTCTTGTTTTTGTATCCATTCAGCCAATCTATATTTTTTGGTTGCATCATTTAATCCATTTACATTTAAGGTAGTTATCAATATGTGTGTTCCTGTTGCCATTTTCTTAATTGTTTTGGGTTTGTTATTGTAGGTCTTTTCATTCTCTTGTGTTTCCTGTCTGGAGAAGTTCCTTTAGCATTTGTTGTAAAGCTGGTTTGGTGGTGCTGAATTCTCTTAGCTTTTGCTTGTCTGTCAAGGTTTTAATTTCTCTAATTTTTTTTTTTATTGCTGTATGCAGGTCTCTCACTGTTGTGGCCTCTCCCGTTGCAGAGCACAGGCTCCGGATGTGCAGTCTCAGCAGCCATGGCTCACGGACCTAGCCGTTCCACGGCATGTGGGATCTTCCTGGACCGGGGCACGAACCCGTGTCCCCTGCATCAGCAGGCGGACTCTCAACCACTGCACCACCAAGGAAGCCCTCTCTGTCTAATTTGAATGAGATCCTTGTTGGGTAGTGTCATCTTGGTTGTAGGTTTTCCTCTTTCATCACTTTAAGTACGTCCTGCCACTCCCTTCTGGCTTGCAGAGTTTCTGCTGAAAGATCAGCTGTTAACCTTATGGGGATTCCCTCATATGTTATTTGTTGTTTTTCCCTTTCTGCTTTTAATATTTTTTCTTTGTATTTAATTTTTGATAATTTGATTAATATGTGTCTTGGTGTGTTTCTCCTTGGATTTATCACATATGGTACTCTCTGTGCTTCCTGGACTTGATTGACTATTTCCTTTCCCATATTAGGGAAGTTTTCAACTATAATCTCTTCAAATATTTTCTCAGTCCCTTTCTTTTCTTCTTCTGGGACCCCTATAATTCGAATCTTTGTGCCTTTAATGTTGTCCCAGAGGTCTCTGAGACTGTCTTCAATTCTTTTCATTCTGTTTTCTTTATTCTGCTCTGCAGTAGCTATATCCACTATTTTATCATCCAGGTCACTTATCCATTCTTCTGCCTCAGTTATTCTGCTATTGATTCCTTGTGAATTTTTAATTTCATTTATTGTGTTGTTCATCATTGTTTGTTTGCTGTTTAGTTCTTCTAGGTCCTTGTTAAAGGTTTCTTGTATTTTATTCTATTTCCAAGATTTTGGATCATCTTTACTATCATTATTCTGAATTCTTTTTCAGGTAGACTGCCTATTTCCTCTTCATATGTTTGGTCTGGTGGGCTTTTGCTTTGCTCCTTCATCTGCTGCATATTTCTCTGTGTTTCCATTTTGCTTAAGTTTTTGTGTTTGGTGTCTCCTTTTCACAGGTTGCATGTTCGTAGTTCCCCAGTGTGTAAGGTTGGTTCAGTGGGTTGTGTAGGCTTCCTGCTGGAGGGGACTAGTGCCTGTGTTCTGGTGGATGAGGCTGGATGTTGCCTTTCTTGTGGGCAGGATCGCATTTGGTGGTGTGTTTTGGGGTGTCTGTGACCTTATTATGATTTTAGGCAGCCTCTCTGCTAATGGGTGGGGTTGCGTTCCTGTTTTCCTAGTTGTTTGGCAAAGGGTGTCCAGCATTGTAACCTGCTGGTCATTGAGTGTAGCTGGGTTTTAGCATTGAGATGGAGATCTCTGGGAGAAGTTTTGTTGATTCGTATTACATAGAGCCAGGAGGTCTGTGGTGGACCATTGTCCTGAACTCAGCTCTCCCACCTTAGTGGCACAGGTCTTACACCAGGCCCCAGCAACAAGACCCTGTCAGCCACATGGCTCAGAAGAAAAGGGAGAAAAAAAGAAAGAAATAAAGAAAAATAAATTTATTAAAATACAAAATAAAAAATTATTAGAAATTTTAAAAATTAATAAAAAAACAAAAGAAAGAAGAGAGCAACCAAACCAAAAAACAAATCTACCAATGATAACAAGCACTAAAAACTATACAAAAAAAGACAGACAGAACCCTAGGAGAAATGGTAAAAGCAAAGCTAAACAGACAAAATCACACACAGAAGCATACACGTACACACTCACAAAAAGAGAAAAAGGATATATATATATATATATATATATATATATATATATAAAAGGAGAGAGTAAACAAATCAATAAACAAATCTACCAATGATAATAAACTCTAAATACTAAACTAAGATAAACATAAAACCAGAAACAAATTATATGCAGAAAGCAAACCTCCAGTATGCAGTTGCTCCCAAAGTCCACCGCCTCAATTTTGGGATGATTCATTGTCTATTCAGGTATTCCAGAGATGCAGGGTACATCAAGTTGATTGTGGAGATTTAATCTGCTGCTCCTCAGGCTGCTGGGAGTGATCTCCCTTTCTCTTCTTTGTTCCAAAAGCTCCTGGGGTTCAGCTTCGGATTTGGCCCCGCCTCTGCATGTAGGTCGCCTGAGGGCATCTGTTCTTCACCCAGACAAGTCGGGGTTAAAGTAGCAGCTGATTAGGGGACTCTGGCTCACTCAGGTCAGGCAGAGGGAGGGGTAGGGATTGTGGGGCAAGCCTGCAGCGGCAGAGGCTGGCGTGACATTGCACCAGCCTGAGGTGAGCCATGTGTTCTCCCAGGGAAGTTGTCCCTCGATCACGGAACCCTGGCAGTGGTGGGCTGCACAGGCTCCCTGGAGGGGAGGTGTGGATAGTGACCTGTGCTTGCACACAGGCTTCTTGATGGCTGCAGCAGCAGCCTCAGCGTTTCATGCCCGTCTCTTGTGTCCGGGCTGATAGCCGCGGCTCGCACCCTTCTCTTGAGCTTGTTTAGGCAGTGCTCTGAATCCCCCCTCCTCACCCACCCTGAAACAGTGGTCTCTTGCCTCTTAGACAGGTACAGGCTTTTTCCCAGACTCCCTCCTGGCTAGCTGTGGCACACTAGCCCCCTTCAGGCTGTGTTCACACAGCCAACCCCAGTTCTCTCCCTGGGATCTGACCTCCGAAGCCAGAGCCTCAGCTCCTAGCCACCACCTGCTCTGGCGGGTGAGTAGACATGCCTCTCAGGCTGGTGAGTGCTGGTTGGCAGTGGTCCTCTGTGCAGGAATCTCTCTGCTTTGCTCTCTGTACCCCTATTGCTGTGATCTCCTCCTTGGATCCGAAGTTTCACCCCTGCCATCCCCCTTCTCCACCAGTGAAGAGGCTTCTTAGTGTGTGGGAACTTTTCCTACTTCACAGTTCCCTCGCAGTGGTGCAGGTCCCGTCCCTAATTTTTTGTCTTTTTTTCTTTCTTTCTTCTTTTGCCCTACCCAGGTATGTGGGGAATTTCTTGCCTTTTGGGAAGTCTGAGGTCTTCTGCTAGTGTTCAGTAGGTGTTCTGTAGGAGTTGTTCCACATGTAGATGTAATTCTGATGTATTGGTGGGGAGGAAGGTGAACTCCACGTCTTACTCCTCCACCATCTTGAAGGTCTCTTCCACATATGTATATTTTAAAATAATTACAAGATAAGGTTAATTAACATATCTATCACCTCACACAATTACATTTTGTGTGTGTGGTGAGAACATTTCAGATCTAATCTCTTAGCAACTTTCAAATATTTAGTACAATATTGTTAACTATAGTCACCATCATGAATATTAGATCCACAGACTTATTCACCCTATAATTGGAAGTTTGTAACCTTTGACCAACATCTACCCATTTCCCCCATCCCCTAACCCCTGGCAACCTCCATTATATACTTCATTTCTGTGAGTTTGGCTTTTTTGTAAGATTCCACATATGAATGAGATCATATGTATTTGTCTTTCTCTGTATGGCTTATTTCACTTAGCATAATGTCCTCATAGTCTTTCTATGTTAATGCAGATGACAGGAATTCCTTATTTTGTATGGTTGAGTAATATTCCATTGTGTGGGCATGTAACACATTTTCTTTATCCATTCATCTGAGGATGGACACTTAGATTGTTTCCAAATCTTGGCTATTGTACCTAATGCTGAAATGAACAGGTGGGGGCAGATCTGTTTGAGACCTTGATTTCTTTTCTTTTAATATATACCCAGAAGTGGGATTGCTGGATCATGTGGTAGTTCTCCTTTTAATTTCTTGAGGAAGCTCCATTCTGTTTTGCATAGTGGTTGTACAAATTCACATTCCCAGCAACAGTGCACTTGTGTTCCCTTTTCCCCACACCCTTGACAATGCTTCTTATCTATTGCCTTTTTTTAAATTTATTTTTTAACATCTTTATTGAGGTATAATTGCTTTACAATGGTGTGTTAGTTTCTGCTTTATAACAAAGTGAATCAGTTATACATATACATATGTTCCCATATGTCTTTCCTCTTGCGTCTCCCTCCCTCCCACCCTCCCTATCCCACCCCTCCAGGCTGTCACAAAGCACCGGGCCAATATCCCTGTGCCATGTGGCTGCTTCCCACTAGCTATCTACCTTACTACATTTGTTAGTGTGTATCTGTCCATGACTCTCTCTCGCACTTCCACAGCTCACCCTTCCCCCTCCCCATAACCTCAAGTCCGTTCTCCATTAGGTCTGTGTCTTTATTCCTGTTTTACCCCTAGGTTCTTCATGACATTTTTTTTCTTAAATTCCATATATATGTGTTAGCATACAGTATTTGTCTTTTTCTTTCTGACTTACTTCACTCTGTATGACAGACTCTAGTTCTATCCACCTCATTACAAATAGCTCAATTTCGTTTCTTTTTATGGCTGAGTAATATTCCATTGTATATATGTGCCACATCTTCTTTATCCATTCATCCAATGATGGGCACTTAGGTTGCTTCCATGTCCTGGCTATTGTAAATACTGCTGCAATGAACATTTTGGTACATGACTCTTTTTGAATTTTGGTTTTCTCAGGGTATATGCCCAGTAGTGGGATTGCTGGGTCATATGGTAGTTCTATTTGTAGTTTTTGAAGGAACCTCCATACTGTTCTCCATAGTGGCTGAACCAATTCACATTCCCACAAGCAGTGCAAGAGTGTTCCCTTTTCTCCACACCCTCTCCAACATTTATTGTTTCTAGATTTTTTGATGATGGCCATTCTGACTGGTGTGAGATGATATCTCATTGTAGTTTTGATTTGCATTTCTCTAATGATTAATGATGTTGAGCATTTTTTCATGTGTTTGTTGGCAGTCTGTATATCTTCTTTGGAGAAATGTCTATTTAGGTCTTCTGCCCATTTTTGGATTGGGTTGTTTGTTTTTTTGTTATTGAGCTGCATGAGCTGCTTGTAAATTTTGGAGATTAATCCTTTGTCGGTTGCTTCATTTGCAAATATTTTCTCCCATTCTGAGGGTTGTCTTTTGGTCTTGTTTATGGTTTCCTTTGCTGTGCAAAAGCTTTGAAGTTTCATTAGGTCCCATTTGTTTATTTTTGTTTTTATTTCCATTACTCTAGGAGGTGGGTCAGAAAGGATCTTGCTGTGATTTATGTCATAGAATGTTCTGCCTATGTTTTCCTCTAAGAGTTTGATAGTTTCTGGCCTTACATTTAGGTCTTTAATCCATTTTGAGCTTATTTTTGTGTATGGTGTTAGGGAGTGATCTAATCTCATACTTTTACATGTACCTGTCCAGTTTTCCCAGCACCACTTATTGAAGAGGCTGTCCTTTCTCCACTGTACATTCCTGCCACCTTTATCAAAGATAAGGTGTTCATATGTGCGTGGGTTTATCTCTGGGCTTTCTATCCTGTTCCATTGATCTATCTTTCTGTTTTTGTGCCAGTACCATACTGTCTTGATGACTGTAGCTTTGTAGTATAGTCTGAAGTCAGGGAGCCTGATTCCTCCAGCTCCGTTTTTCGTTCTCCAGATTGCTTTGACTATTCGGGGTCTTTTGTGTTTCCATACAAATTGTGAAATTTTTTGTTCTAGTTCTGTGAAAAATGCTAGTGGTAGTTTGATAGGGATTGCATTGAATCTATAGATTGCTTTGGGTAGTAGAGTCATTTTCACAATGTTGATTCTTCCAATCCAAGAACATGGTATATCTCTCCATCTATTTGTATCATCTCTAATTTCTTTCATCAGTGTCTTATAATTTTCTGCATACAGGTCTTTTGTCTCCTTAGGTAGGTTTATTCCTAGATATTTTATTCTTTTTGTTGCAATGGTAAATGGGAGTGTTTTCTTGATTTCAATTTCAGATTTTTCATCATTAGTATATAGGAATGCCAGAGATTTCTGTGCATTAATTTTGTATCCTGCTACTTTACCAAATTCATTGATTAGCTCTAGTAGTTTTCTGGTGGCATCTTTAGGATACTCTATGTATAGTATCATGTCATCTGCAAACAGTGACACCTTTAATTCTTCTTTTCCGATTTGGATTCCTTTTATTTCCTTTTCTTCTCTGTTGGCTGTGGCTAAAACTTCCAAAACTATGTTGAATAAGTGTGGTGGGAGTGGGCAACCTTGTCTTGTTCCTGATCTTAGTGGAAATGCTTTCAGTTTTTCACCATTGAGGATGATGTTTGCTGTGGGCTTGTCATATATGGCCTTTATTATGTTGAGGAAAGTTCCCTTTATGCCTACTTTCTGCAGGGTTTTTATCATAAATCGGTGTTGAATTTTGTCAGAAGCTTTCTCTGCATCTATTGAGATGATCATATGGTTTTTCTCCTTCAATTTGTTAATATGGTTTATCACATTGATAGATTTGCATATATTGAAGAATCCTTGCATTCCTGGAATAAACCCCACTTGATCATAGTGCACGATCCTTTTAATGTGCTGTTGGATTCTGTTTGCTAGTATTTTGTTGAGGATTTTTGCATCTATGTTCATCAGTGATATTGGCCTGTAGTTTTCTTTCTTTGTGACATCCTTGTCTGGTTTTGGTATCATGGTGATGGTGGCCTCGTAGAATAAGTTTGGGAGTGTTCCTCCCTCTGCTATATTTTGGAAGAGTTTGAGAAGGATAGGTGTTATCTCTTCTCTAAATGTTTGATAGAATTCACCTGTGACGGCATCTGGTCCTGGGCTTTTGTTTGTTGGAAGATTTTTAATCACAGTTGCAATTACAGTGCTTGTCATTGGTCTGTTCATATTTTCTATTTCTTCCTGATTCAGTCTTGGCAGGTTGTGCATTTCTAAGAATTTGTCCATTTCTTCCAGGTTGTCCATTTTATTGGCATAGAGTTGCTTGTAGTAATTTCTCATGATCTTTTGTATTTCTGCAGTGTCAGTTGTTACTTCTCCTTTTTCATTTCTAATTCTGTTGATTTGAGTCTTCTCCCTTTTATTCTTGATGAGTCTGGCTAATGTTTTATCAATTTTGTTTATCTTCTCAAAGAACCAGCTTTTAGTTTTATTTATCTTTGCTATTGTTTCCTTCATTTCTTTTTCATTTATTTCTGATCTGATTTTTATGATTTCTTTCCTTCTGCTAGCTTTGGGGTTTTTCTGTTCTTCTTTCTCTAATTGCTTGAGGTGCAAGGTTAGGTTGTTTATTCTAGATGTTTCCTGCTTCTTAAGTGGGCTTGTGTTGCTATAAACTTCCCCCTTAGAACTGCTTTTGCTGCATACTATAGGTTTTCGGTCGTTGTGTCTCCATCGTCATTTGTTTCTAGGTATTTTTTTATTTCCTCTCTGATTTCTTCAGCGATCACTTCATTATTAAGTAGTTTATTGTTTAGCCTCCATGTATTTGTATTTTTTACAGATCTTTTCCTGTAATTGATATCTAGTCTCATGGCGTTGTGGTCAGAAAAGATACTTGACACAATTTCAATTTTCTTAAATTTACCAAGGCTTGATTTGTGACCCAAGATATGATCTATCCTGGAGAATGTTCCATGAGCACTTGAGAAAAATGTGTATTCTGTTGTTTTTGGATGGAGTGTCCTATAAATATCAATTAAGTCCATCTTGTTTAATGTATCATTTAAAGCTTGTGTTTCCTTATTGATTTTGATTTTGGATGATCTGTCCATGGGTGAAAGTGGGGTGTTTAAGTCCCCTACTATGAATGTGTTACTGTCGATTTCCCCTTTTATGGCTGTTAGTATTTGCCTTATGTATTGAGGTGCTCCTATGTTGGGTGCATAAATATTTACAATTGTTATATCTTCTTCTTGGATTGATCCCTTGATCATTATGTAGTGTCCTTCTTTGTCTCTTCTAATAGTCCTTATTTTAAAGTCTATTTTGTCTGATACGAGAATTGCTACTCCAGCTTTCTTTTGGTTTCCATTTGCATGGAATATCTTTTTCCATCCCCTTACTTTCAGTCTGTATGTGTCTCTAGGTCTGAAGTGGGTCTCTTGTAGACAGCATATATAAGGGTCTTGTTTTTGTATCCATTCAGCCAATCTGTGTCTTTTGGTGGGAGCATTTAGTCCATTTACATTTAAGGTAATTATCGATATGTATGTTCCTTATCCCATTTTCTAAATTGTTTTGGGTTCGTTATTATAGGTCTTTTCCTTCTCTTGTGTTTCTTGTCCAGAGAAGTTCCTTTATCATTTGTTGTAAAGCTGGTTTGGTGGTGCGGAACTCTGTCAGCTTTTGCTTGTCTGTAAAGGTTTTAATTTCTCCATCAAATCTGAATGAGATCCTTGCTGGGTAGAGTAGTCTTGACTGCAGGTTTTTCTCCTTCATCACTTTCAGTATGTCCTGCCACTCCCATCTGGCTTGTAGGGTTTCTGCTGAGAGATCAGCTGTTAACCTTATGGGGATTCCCTTTGTGTTATTTGTTGTTTTTCCCTTGCTGCTTTTAATATGCTTTCTTTGTATTTAATTTTTGACACTTTGATTAATATGTGTCTTGGCATATTTCTCCTTGTATTTATCCTGTATGGGACTCTCTGTGCTTCCTGGACTTGATTAACTATTTCCTTTCCCATATTAGGGAAGTTTTCAACTATAATCTCTTCAAATATTTTCTCAGTCCCTTTCTTTTTCTCTTCTTCTTCTGGAAACCCTATAATTCGAATGTTGGTGCGTTTAATGTTGTCCCAGAGGTCTCTGAGACTGTCCTCATTTCTTTTCATTCTTTTTTCTTTATTCTGCTCTGCAGTAGTTATTTCCACTATTTTATCTTCCAGGTCACTTATCCGTTCTTCTGCCTCAGTTATTCTGCTATTGATCCCATGTAGAGTACTTTTAATTTCATTTATTGTGTTGTTCATCGTTGCTTGTTTCATCTTTATTTCTTCTAGGTCCTTATTAACTGTTTCTTGCATTTTGTCCATTCTATTTCCAAGATTTCGGATCATCCTTACTATCATTATTCTGAATTCTTTTTCAGGTAGACTGCCTATTTCCTCTTCATTTGTTAGGTCTGGTGCATTTTTATCTTGCTCCTTTATCTGCTGTGTGTTTTTCTGTCTTCTCATTTTGCTTATCTTACTGTGTTTGGGGTCTCCTTTTTGCAGACTGCAGGTTCGTAGTTCCTGCTGTTTTTGATGTCTGTCTCCAGTGGCTAAGGTTGGTTCAGTGGGTTGTGTAGGCTTCCTGGTGGAGGGGACTAGTGCCTGTGTTCTGGTGGATGAGGCTGGATCTTGTGTTTCTGGTGGGCAGGTCCATGTCTGGTGGTGTGTTTTGGGGTGTCTCTGGACTTATTATTATTTTAGGCAGCATCTTTGCTAATGGGTGGGGTTGTGTTCCTGTTTTGCTAGTTGTCTGGCATAGGTTGTCCAGCATTGTGGCTTGCTGGTCGTTGAGTGAAGCTTTGTGCTGCTGTTAAGATGGAGGTCTCTGGGAGATTTTCGCCGTTTGATATTATGTGGAGCTGGGAGGTCTCTTGTTGACCAGTGTCCTGAAGTTGGCTCTCCTACCTCAGAAGCAGAGCCCTGACTCCTGGCTGGAGCACCAAGAGCCTTTCATCCACACGGCTCAGAATAAAAGGGAGAAAAAGTAGAGAGAATTAGTAGAAGTATGAGGAAAGAAAGAAGGAACAGAGGGAAGGAAGGAAGAAAGAAAGAAGCATAGAAGGCAAGAAGGAAAGAAAGGAGGGAGGGAGGGATGGAGGAAGGAAGGAAGGAGTGAAAGAAGGAAAAAAGACAGAAAGAAAGAAGATACAGTAAGAATAAAATAAAGTATAATAAAGTTATTGAATTAAAAAATACTTATTTAGAAAAAAAAAAGGGACAGATAGAACCTTAGGACAAATGTTGGAAGCAAAGCTATACAGACAAAATCTTACACAGAAGCATACACATACACCCTCACTAAAAGAGGTAAAGGGGGAAAAATCATAAATCTTGCTCTCAGAGACCACCTCCTCAATTTGGGATGATTCGTTGTCTAAAGGAGGGAAGGAAGGAAGGAAAGAAAGAACGAAGGTAAAGTATAACGTTATTAAAATTAATTATTAAGAAAAAAATTTTTTTAAAAACCATGGACGGATAGAACCCTAGGACAAATGGTGGAAGCAAGACTATACAGACAAGATCTCACACAGAAGCATACACATACACATTCACACAAAGAGGAAAAGGGAAAAAAAATCATAGATCTTGCTCCTAAAGTCCACCTCCTTAATTTGGGATGATTGGTTGTCTATTCAGGTTCCACAGATGCAGGGTATATCAAGTTGATTGTGGAGCTTTAATCCGCTGCTTCTGAGGCTGCTGGGAGAGATTTCCCTTTCTCTTCTTTGTTCTCACAGCTCACTGTGGCTCAGCTTTGGATTTGGCCTGCCTCTGCGTGTAGGTCGCTGGAGGGCGTCTGTTTTTTGCTCAGACAGGACGGGGTTAAAGGAGCCGCTGATTCGGGGACTCTGGCGCACTCAGGCTGGGGGGGCGGGAGGGGCACTGCGTGCGGGGCGGGCCTGCAGCGGCAAAGGCCAGCGTGACTTTGCACCAGCCTGAGGCCCGCCGTGTGTTCTCCCGGGGAAGTTGTCCCTGGATCTCGGGAACCTGGCAGTGGCGGGCTGCACAGGCTCCGCGGAAGAGGGGTGTGGAGGGTGACCTGTGCTCGCACACAGGCCCCTTGGTGGCGGCAGCAGCAGCCTTAGCATCTCCCGCCCGTCTCTGGGGTCCGTGCTTTTAGCCGCGGCTCGCGCCCGTCTCTGGAGTTCCTTTAAGCAGCGTTCGTAAACCCCTCTCCTCGCGTACCAGGAAACAAAGAGGGAAGAAAAAGTCTCTTGCCTCTTCGGCAGGTGCAGACTTTTCCCCGGACTCCCTCCCGGCTAGCCGTGGTGCACTAACCCCTTCAGGCTATGTTCAAGCCGCCAACCCCAGTCCTCTCCCTGCACTCCGTCGGAAACCGAAACTCGAGCCTCAGCTCGCAGCCCCGCCCTCCCCGGCGGGTGAGCAGACAAGCCTCTCGGGCTGGTGAGTGCCTGTCGGCACCGATCCTCTGTGCGGGAATCTCCCCGCTTTGCCCTCTGCACCCGTTGCTGTGCACTCCTCCGCGGCACCGCTATTGCCTTTTTTTATAATAGCCATTCTAACAGATGTGAAGTGATATCTCATTGTGGTTTTGATTTGCATTTCCTTTATGATTAGTGATATCAAGCCTCTTTTTATGTACCTGTTTGCCATTTGTTTGCCTTTGAAAAATTGCCTACTCAGTTCCTCTACCCATTATAAATTTGATTCTTTGTTGGGTTTTTTGTTGTTTTTTTAATGTTTATTTATTTATTATTAGTCACCCATTTTATACACATCAGTGTATACTTGTAAGTTCCAATCTCCCAATTCATCACACCACGACCCCACCCACTGCCGCTTTCCCCCCTTGGTGTCCATACATTTTTTTTCTCTACTTCTGTGTCTCAATTTCTCTGCAAACCAGTTCATCTGTACCATTTTCTAGGTTCCACATATATGCATTAATATACGATATTTGTTTTTCTCTTTGACTTACTTCACTCTGTATGACAGTCTCTAGATGCATCCACGTCTCTACAAATGATCCAATTTTGTTCCTTTTTATGGCTGAGAAATATTCCATTCTATATATGTACCACATGTTCTTTATCCATTCATCTGTCAATGGGCATTTAGGTTGCTTCTATAACCTGGCTATTGTAAATAGTGCTGCAATGAACATTGGAGTGCATGTGTCTTTTTGAAATGTGGTTTTCTCTGGGTATATGCCCAGGAGTGGGATTGCTGGGTCATATGGTAATTCTAGTTTTAGTTCTTTAAGGAACTTCCATACTGTTCTCCATAGTGGCTGTATCCATTTACATTCCCACCAACAGTGCAAGAGGGCTCCCTTTTCTCCACACCCTCTCCAGCATTTGTTGTTTGAGATTTTCTGATGAAGGCCATTCTAACTGGTGTGAGGTGATACCTCATTGTAGTTTTGATTTGCATTTCTCTAATAATTAGTGATATTGAGCAGCTTTTCATGTGCTTCTTGGCCTTCTGTATGTCTTCTTCGGAGAAATGTCTATTTAGGCTTTCTGCCCTTTTTTGGATTGGGTTGTTTGTTTTTTTAATATTGAGCTGCATGAGCTGTTTATATATTTTGGAGATTAATCCTTTGTCTGATGATGCATTTGCAAATATTTTCTCCCATTTTGAGGGTTGTCTTTTTGTCTTGTTTATGGTTTCCTTTGCTGTGCAAAAGCTCTTAAGTTTCTTTAGGTCCCATTTGTTTATTTTTGTTTTTATTTCCATTTCTCGAGGACATGGATTAAAAAATATCTCGCTGTGATTTTTGTCAAAGTGTGTTCTTCCTATGTTTTCCTCTAAGAGTTTTATAGTGCCTGGACTTACATTTAGGTCTCTAATCCATTTTGAGTTTATTTTTTTGTAGGTGTTATGGAGTGTTCTAATTTCATTCTTTTACATGTAGCTGTCCAGTTTTCCCAGCACCACTTATTGAAGAGACTGTCTTTTCTCCACTGTATAGCCTTGCATCCTTTGTCATAGATTAGTTGACCATAGGTGCGTGGGTTTATCTCTGGGCTTTCTATCCTGCTCCATTGATCTATACTTCTGTTTTTGTGCCAGTACCATATTGTCTTGATTACTGTGGCTTTGTAGTATAGGCTGAAGTCAGGGAGTCTGATTCCTCCAGCTCCGTTTTTTTCCCTCAAGACTGCTTTGGCTATTCGGGGTCTTTTGTGTCTCCATACAAATTTTAAGATTTTTTGTTCTAGTTCTGTAAAAAATGCCATTGGTAATTTGATAGGGATTGTATTGAATCTGTAGATTGCTTTGGGTAGTATAGTTTTTCACAATATTGATTTTTTCATAATATTGATCCTTCCAATCCAAGAACATGGTATATCTCTCCATCTGTTTGATTAATCTTTAATTTCTTTCATCAGTGTCTTATAGTTTTCTACATACAGGTATTTTGTCTCCTTAGGTAGGTTTATTCCTAGGTATTTTATTCTTTTTGTTGCAATGGTAAATGGGAGTGTTTCCTTAATTTCTCTTTCACATTTTTCGTCATTAGTAGGAATGCAAGAGATTTGTGGACATTAATTTTGTATCCTGCAACTTTACCAATTCATTGATTAGTTCTAGTAGTTTTCTGGTGGCATCGTTAGGATTCTCTATGTATAGTAGCATGTCATCTGCAAACAGTGAGTTTTACTTCTTCCCAATTTGGATTCCTTTTATTTCTTTTTCTTCTATGATTGCTGTGGCTAGGACTTCCAAAACTATGTTGAATAATAGTGGTGATTGTGGACCTCCTTGTCTTGTTCCTGATCTTAAAGGAAATGCTTCCAGGTTTTCACCATTGAGAATGATGTTTGCTGTGGGTTTGTCATATACGGCCTTTATTATGCTGAAGTAGGTTCCCTCTGTGCCCACTTTCTGGAGAGTTTTTAATATAAATGGGTGTTGAATTTTGTCAAAAGCTTTCTCTGCATCTATTGAGATGATCATATGGTTTTTCTCCTTCAAACTGTTAATATGGTGTATCCCATTGATTGATTTGCATATATGGAAGAATCCTTACATTCGTGGGATAAACCCCACTTGATCATGGTGTATGATCGTTTGAATGTGCAGTTGGATTCTGTTTGCTAGTATTTTGTTGAGAATTTTTGCATCTATGTTCATCAGTGATATTGGCCTGTAGTTTTCTTTCTTTGTGACATCTTTGTCTGGTTTTGGTATCAGGGTTATGGTGGCCTCGTAGAAGGAATTTGGGAGTGTTCCTCCCTCTGCTATATTTTGCAAGAGTTTGAGAAGGATGGGTGTTAGCTCTTCTCTAAATGTTTGATAGAATTCACCTGTGAAGCCTTCTGGTCCTGGACTTCTGTTTGTTGGAAGATTTTTCATCACAGTTTCAATTTCATTGCTTGTGATTGGTCTGTTCATATTTTCTGTTTCTTCCTGGTTCAGTCTTGGAAGGTTATACCTTTCTAAGAATTTGTCCATTTCTTTCAGGTTGTCCTCTTTATTGGCATAGAGTTGCTTGTAATATTCTCTTAGAATGCTTTGTATTTCTGCCGTGTCTGTTGTAACTTCTCCCTTTTCATTTCTTATTTTATTGATTTGAGTCCTCTCCCTCTTTTCCTTGATGAGTCTGGCTAATTGTTTATCTTTTTGTTTAACTTCTCAAGGAACCAGCTTTTAGTATTAATGATCTATTGTTTTGTTTCTATTTCATTTATTTCTGCTGTGTTCTTTATGATTTCTTTCCTTCTGCTAACTTTGGGTTTTGTTTGTTCTTCTTTCTCTAGTTCCTTTAGGTGTAATGTTAGATTCTTTATTTGAGATCTTTCTTGTTTCCTGAGGTAGACTTGTATAGCTATAAACTTCCCTCCTAGAACTGCTTTTGCTACATCCCATAGGTTTTGGATCATCATGTTTTCATTGTCATTTGTCTCTAGGTATTTTTTGATGTCCTCTTTGATTTCTTCAGTGATCTCTTGGTTATTTAGTAACATATTGTTTAGCCTCCATATGTTTGTGTTTTTTACATTTTTTTCCCTGTAATTAATTTCTAATGTCATAGCGTTGTGGTCAGAAAAGATACATGATATGATTTCAATCTTCTTAAATTTATTGAGGCTTGATTTGTGACCCAAGATGTGATCTATCTTGGAGAATGTTCTGTGTGCACTTGAGAAGAAAGTGTAATCTGCTGTTTTTGGATGGAATGTCCTATAAATATCAGTGAAATCTATCTGGTCTATTGTGTCATTTAAAGCTTGTGTTTCCTTATTAATTTTCTGTTTGGATGATCTGCTCATTGGTATAAGTGAGGTGTTAAAGTCTCACACTATTTTTGTGTTTCTGTTGATTTCCTCTTTTAGAGATGTTAGCAGTTGCCTTATGTATTGAGGTGCTCCTATGTTGGGTGCATATATATTTATAATTGTTATATCTTCTTCTTGGGTTGGTCCTTTTTTATATTTTTTTAAAGATGTTGGGGGTAGGAGTTTATTAATTAATTAATTAATTTTTGCTGTGTTGGGTCTTTGTTTCTGTGCGAGGGCTTTCTCTAGTTATGGCAAGTGGGGGCCACTCTTCATCACGGTGTGCGGGCCTCTCACTATAGCGGCCTCTCGCTGCGGAGCACAGGCTCCATACGTGAAGGCTCAGTAGTTGTGGCTCACGGGCCTAGTTGCTCCACAGCATGTGGGATCCTTCCAGACCAGGGCTCGAACCCGTGTCCCCTGCATTAGCAGGCAGATTCTCAACCACTGCACCACCAGGGAAGCCCTTGGGTTGGTCCTTTGATCATTATGTAGTGTCCTTCCTTGTCTCTTGTAACATTATTTTAAAGTCTATTTTGTCTGATATGAGTATTGTTACTCCAGATTTTGTTTGATTTCCATTTGCATGGAATATCTTTTACCATTCCCTCACTCTCAGTCTGTATGTGTCCCAGGTCTGAAGCGGGTCTCTTGTAGACAGCATATATGTGGGTGTTCTTTTTGTATCCATTCAGCATATGTGTCTTTTGGCTGGAGCATTTAATGCATTCACATTTAAGGTAATTATCAATATGTATGTTCCTATGACCATTCTCTTAATTGTTTTGGGTTTGTTTTTGTAGGTCCTTTTCTTCTCTTGTGTTTCCCACTTAGAGAAGTTCTTTTTAGCATTTGTTGTAGAGCTGGTTTGGTGGTGCTGAATTGTCTTAGCTTCTGCTTTTCTGTAAAGCTTTTGATTTCTCCATCGAGTCTGAATGAGATCCTTGTTGGGTATAGTAATCTTGGTTGTATGTTCTTCCCTTTTATCATTTTAAGTATATCATGCCACTCCCTTCTGGCTTGTAGAGTTTCTACTGAGAAATCAGCTGTTAACCTTATGGGAGTTCCCTTGTATGTTATGTTATTTGTCATTTTTCCCTTGCTGCTTTCAGTAATTTTTCTTTGTCTTTAATTTTTGCCAATTTGATTACTATGTGTGTCAGTGTGTTTCTCCTTGGGATTATCCTGTATGGGACTCTGTACTTCCTGGACTTGGGTGGTTATTTCCTTTCTGATGTTAGGGATATTTTTGACTATAATCTCTTCAAATATTTTCTTGGGTCCTTTCTCTCTCACTTCTCCTTCTGGGACCCCTATAATGCGAATGTTGTTATGTTCAATGTTGTCCCAGAGGTCTCTTAGGCGCTCTTCATTTCTTTTCATTCTTTTTTCTTTATTCTATTCCGCAGCAGTGAATTCCACCATTCTGTCTTCCAGGTCACTTAACCGTTCTTCTGCCTCAGTTATTCTGCTATTGATTCCTTCTAGTGTATTTTCATTTCATTTATTGTATTGTTCATCTCTGTTTGTTTGTCCTTTAATTATTCTAGATCTTTGTTAAACATTTCTTGCATCTTCTCGATCTTTGCCTCCATTCTTTCTCCGAGGTCCTGGATGATCTTCACTATCATTATTCTGAATTCTTTTTCTGAAAGGTTGCCTATCTCCATTTCATTTAGTTGTTTTTCTGGGGTTTTATCTTGTTCCTTCATCTGGTGCATAGCCCTCTGCCTTTTCATCTTGTCTATCTTTCTGTGAATGTGGTTTTTGTTTTGCAGGCTGCAGGATTGTAGTTCTTGCTTCTGCTGTCTGCCCTCTGGTGGATGAGGGTATCTAAGAGGCTTGTGGAAGTTTCTTGATGGCAGGGACTCCTGGTAGGTGAGCTGGCTGTTGCTCTGGTGGGTAGAGCTCAGTAAAACTTTAATCTGCTTGTCTGCTGTTGGGTGGGGCTGGGTGGGGCTGGGTTCCCTCCCTGTTATTTTTTTTGGCCTGAGGCAACCCAACACTGGAACCTACCCGGTGTCTTTTTTGGGGCTAATGATGGACTCTGGGAGGGCTCACGCCAAGGAGTACTTCCCAGAACTTCTGCTGCCAGTGTCCTTGTCCCTTGGTGAGCCACAGCTGCCCCTGCCTCTGCAGGGGACCCTCCAACACTAGCAGGTAAGTCTGGTTCAGTCTCCTATGGGGTCACTGCTCCTTCTCCTGGGTCCCAATGTGCACACTACTTTGTGTGTTCCCTCCAAGAGTGGAGTCTCTTTTTCCCCCAGCCCTGCCGAAGTCCTGCAATCAAATCCCACTAGCTTTCAAAGTCTGATTCTCTAGGAATTCCTCCTCTGTTTGCCAGACCCCCAGTTTGGGGAGCCGGACGTGGGGCTCATAACCTTCACTCCAGTGGGTGGACTTCTGTGGTATGTGTTCAGTTTGTGAGTCACACACTCAGCAGTTATGGGATTTGATTTTATTGTGATAGTGCCCCTCCTACCGTCTCATTGTGGCTTCTCCTTTGTCTTTGCATGTGGGATATCTTTTTTGGTGAGTTCCAGTGTCTTCCTGTCCATGATTGTTCAGCAGTTAGTTGTGATTCCCATGTTCTCGAAAGAGGGAATGAGAGCATGTCCTTCTACTCTGCCGTCTTGAACCAAATCCGGCTTTTTTTGTTGTTGTTTTGTTTGTTTGTTTTGCTATTGAGTTATATGAATTCCTTATATATTTTGTATATAAACCTCTTATCTGATATATGGTTTCCAAAAATTTCCTCCCATTTTGTTTGACTTTTCATTTTGTTGATTGTTTCTTTTGCTGTGCAAATGCTTTTTAGTTTGATGTAGTCCCAAATTTTAATTTTTGCTTTTGTTGCTTGTGCTTTTGGTGTCGTTTCCAAAATCTTATTGACAAGACCAATGTCAAAGAGCTTTTTTCCCTATGATTTCTTCCAGGAAATTTATGGTTTTGCATTTTACATTTAAGTCTTTAATCCATTCTGAGTTAATTTTTGTGAGTGGTATAAGATAAGAGTGCAATTTCATTCTTTTGTATGTGAATATCCATTTTCCCTACACCATTTATTGATTGCCTATTCCCCATTGTATATTTCTATGTTCCATGTTAAATATTAGTTGAACATATATGCATGTGTTTATTCCTGGGGTCTAAATTCTATTCCATTGGTCTATATGTATGTTTTTTATGCCAATACTATACTGTTTTGATTATTAGAGCTTTTTAGTATATTTTGAAATTAGGAAGTGCGATGCTACCAATTTTGCTCTTCTTTCTCAAGATTGCTTTGGTTACTCAGGATCATTTATGGTTCTATGCAAATTTAGAATTGTTTTTTGTATTTCTGTGAAAGATGTCACTGGAATTTTAATAGAAAATCTATAGAAGGCTTTGGGTAATATGTACATTTTAAAAATATTAATTCTTCTGATTCACTAATGTGAGATATATTTCTATTTATTTGTGCCCTCTTCAATTTCTTTCATTAATGCCTTACAGTTTTCAGTGTAGAGATCTTTTACCTCTTTGGTTAAATTTATTCCTAAGTATTTTATTGGTTTTGATGCTATTGTAGATGGGATTGTTTTCTTTATTTCTCTTTCAGATATATTATTGTCAGTGTATGGAAATGCAACTGACTTTTGTAAGGTTGATTTTGTATCCTGCAACATTACTGAATTCATTTGTTCATTCTAACAGTTGTTGGTGATGTTACAAATCATGCCATCTGTAAAAAAAAAGACAATTTTTCTTCTCTTCTGATTTGAATACTTTTTGTTTTTCTTGCCCAATTTCTCTGGCTAGGACTTCCAGTACTACTTTGAATAGAAATGGCGAAAGTGGACACCCTTGTCTTGTTCTTAATTTTAGAGGATAAGCTTTCAGCTTTTCACCATTGAGTATGATGCTAGCTGTGGGCTTGTCATATATGGCCTTTATTATGTAGACGCATGTTCCTTCTATACCAAATTTGTTGAGAGCTTTTATCATTAAAGGATGTTGAATTTTGTCAAATGCTATTTCTGCATCTGTTGAGAGGATCATATGATTTTTGTCCTTCATTCTATTAATGTGGTGTATCACATTTATTCATTTGCATATGTTGAACCATCCTTCCATCCCAGGGATAAATGCCACTTGGTCATGGTGTATGATCCTTTTAATGTGCTGTTGAATTTGGTTTGCTAGAATTTGTTGAGAATTTTTTTCATTTAAAAGACTTTATTTTTTATTGACATATAGCCGATGTACAATATTATATGTTATAGGTGTACAACATACTGATTCACAGTTTTTAATGGTTATACTCCATTTATAGTTATTATAAAATATCCCTGTGTTGTACAATATATCCTTGTATTTTGCATCTGTATTCATCAGGGATATTGGCCCATTGTTTTCTTTTCTTGTAATGTCCTTATCTGGCTTTGGTATCAAGGTAATGCTGGCCTCACAAAATAAGTTTGGGAATGTTCTCCCCTCTTCAATTTTCTGGAAGAATTTAGTAGGATTGACATTAATTCTTCTTTACATTTTGGTAGAATTCACCAGTGAAACCATCTGGTTGAGGGCTTTTATTTTTGGGGAGGGTTTTGATTTTTGCTTCAGTATCCTTAGTCATTATTGGTTCAAGTTTTCTATATCTTCATGATTCAGTCTTGGTAATTTGTGTGTTTCTAGGAATTATGTCTTGTAGGTTATCCAAATTTTTGGTATATAACTGTTCATAGTAGCCTCTTATCCTTTGTAATTCTGTAGTGCCAGTTGTAATGTCTCCTCTTTCATTTATAATTTTATTTATTTGAATGCTCTCTCTCATTTTTCTTCGTTAGTGTAGATAAAGGCTTCTTAATTTTGTTTCTTTCCAAAAAAAATAACAACTCAGTTTCATTGATTTTTTTCTATTGTCTTTCTAGTCTCTATTTCATTTATTTATGCTCTGTTCTTTATTTCCTTCCTTCTGCTAACATTGGGCTTACTGTGTTCTTTTCCTAATTCCTTGAGGTATAAAGTTAGGTTGTTTATTTGATATCTCTATATTTTTTCTTATGTAGGCACTTATTGTTATAAATGTCCCTCTTAGAACTGCTTTTGCTGTATCCATTATGTTTTGGTATGTTGTATTTTCATTTGTCTCAAGATACTTTCTAATTTCCCTTTTGATTTCTTCTTTGACACATTGGCTGTTCAGCAGCATATTGTTTAGTTGCCATGTATACGTGGATTTTTCAGTTTTCTTCCTGTTTCTAGTTTCATACCATTTTGGATAGTAGACATGATTTCAATCTTAAGTTTGTTAAGGCTTGCTTTGTGGTGCAACATATGATTTATCCTAGGGAATGTTCTAAATCATTATCTATTCTAATCCTCATATTGTGCAGATTTAGGCAGTGTGAGCCCCATTCAAGCTGCCTCCTGTGTTCTTTTGACAACCCCACATAAGTTTTTTGAGCACTCCTTTATTTTCTGTCCTACACTAATCTTAGACTTTCCATATGCCTTCACAGGAATCAATGATTTGTCCAAGGAGCTGTGATTCCTTTCATTAGGAAATAGCATTCAGAAACAATGATCTGGGTGCTAGATGTTCTCATGGCAACTGGGATACAGCCATCTTTATTACATTCCATGTTTCCTGCTTTACTGTGTCCTGGAGCTGCAAGTGTTTATAATAAAAATGAACTAGCTCCAGTATAATTTTAGAGAACTAGTTGAATCTTGGTTTTCCTTTATTGCTGGAGTAAAGCAGACCCTGGAGAATTAAACCAAAATGTTTTTAGATACTTGTTGTATGACTTACCACTGATTTCCACTTGCATTCCAGGAATAATTTCCCTCTGGGACTGAGAGTTTTATTTTGTCTAAAATGCAAAACCTTTCTTGGCTGGAGCCAAGAGAGTAGAAAACAATGATATTTAGATCATAGTATGTCAAAATTAGTCATTATAGTCTGTTTCTGGGACAATGGCATGGGCTCACTTTTCTCTGATCCTCCTCTCTAAATACAACTAAAGATCCTGAAAATAATTCAATAGACTCTAAAAGATAGAAGAAGATGGACTGAATAGTGAACTCAGAACTTGAAGAATGACAGCACAGAGAGTTCCCTGGGTTTTCTTTATATCAATCATTCCCATAACCCAGACTGGGTCTGCAACCCCCAAACTGCTAACAGGTACAGACCAAAAAATCTCCAAAAAAAAAATGGAAAAGAAAAAAAAGCTTTTTCTCTCTGAACAAAGATCTGGGAAAGGGAAAGCTTAGCAGGGAGATCCATACCCAGTGGCAGCAGCTGGCTTATCTGTCTGTGGTAGCTTCACCAGCTGAGTTGGGAGAGTGAGGACAATCTATCTCCCATGCTTCACACTAGCCAGCAGCAGCAGCAGAATCTGATCTACTCTAAGCAGTAACAGCAGAACTAGGGAGAGCTGACACACTCCCAGCTCCACATCATGAGACAACAGATGAGTCCTTCCACCTGCAGTGGTAATGCCAGTTGCCCTAGTGTCTCCCAGTCCTCTACTGAAATGCAGAAGGCAGCCCAAGGCAATGTTTCCTGAACTTATACTCACTGGCAGCCAGCCGCCTAGGTCCAGGGGTCCTGGCCTTCCATCCAACGGCTGAAGGCATCCTAGGCCTGGTGCCTCCTGGGTCTATACTCAGTGGCAGAAAATGAACAGGGCCAGGGTCTCCTGACCCACCACCCAGACCCATGGCTCTGGCCTTCCACACAATGACAAAAGGCAGCCCATCCCTGGCTGCACTATCAGAGATAGAGTGGGAAGCTCCTGGCAGTGAGTGGCTGGAAAACAGGTCAGGAGAAATGTTTTCTGTCCTATGGGTCTGGATTTCCCCACAACTCACTTTAACTACACTGGGAGATGAGGAAGCACCTTCTTTCCCTGCATGTGGTAACAATGGAAGCTCAAGCAGAGTCAGAAGAATAAAGCAGATCAAATGGCATTGAAAAATCTCAGGAGACTAAATTATCATTGGAATTACAGGCCAGAACCTATACACTAAACCTAACAGCGTGGTTGCCTGATAAAATAGAAGATATAGAAAGGGCAAAGAGTCTCTTAACCTAATGTTTAAAGTGTTCAGAAAACAATTGAAAATCACTTATTATACCAAGAATCAGGAAGATAAAAACTTGAACAAGAAAAGACAATCAAATGACACCAAATACTGAGATGAATTAGATGTTGGAACTATCTCATAAAGATTTTAAAGCAGTCACTATAAAACTGCTTCAAAAAGTAATTACAGGTAACCTACAGAATGGGAGAAAATATTTGCAAATCATATATCTAATAAGAGGTTAATATCTAAAATATATAAAGAACTCACCCAACTCAATAGCAAAGAAACAAGCAATCTTATTAAAAAGCAGGCAGAAGATCTGAATAGACAATTTTCCAAAGAAGACATACAGATGGCCAACAGGTACATGAAAACATGCTCAACATCACTAATCATAAGGGAAATGCAAATCAAAACCACAATGAAATACCATCTCACACCTGGTAGAATGGCTATTATCAAAAAAACAAGAAATAACAAGTGTTGGTGAGGATGTGGTGAAAAGAGAACATTAGTGCACTGTTGGTAGGAATGTAAATATGTGCCACTACTATGGAAAACACTATGGAAATACTTTAGAAGTTAAAAATAGAGCTACCATATGATCCAGCAATTTCAATTCTGAGTATTTAGTCATAAAAGAAAAACAAAAACCCATGAACTTAAAAAGATACCTGCACTCCCATGTTCATTGCAGCATTATTTAAAATAGCCAAAATGTTAAAACAACCTAAATGTACATTAACAGATGAATGAAGAAGATGTGGTACACATATACAATGGAATACTACTCAGCTATAAAAAAGAATGAAATAATTCCATTTGCAGCAACATGGATGGACCTAGAGATTATCATATTAAGTGAAGTAAGTCAGACAGAGAAAGACGAATACCACATGATATCACTTATATGTGGAATCTAAAAAAAACAAAACAATAAGCTCATAAATGTAGAGAACAGGAAAACAGATTGGTGGTCGCCAGAGGTGGGGGGAGGAGAGAGTGGGGAGGTGAGAGAATTGAGTGAAGGGAATCAAAAGGTACACATTTCCAATTATAAAATTAGTTAATAATAATGTTCTGTATATTTGAAAGTTACTAAGAGAGTAATCTTTTTTTTTAAGATCTTTATTGGAGTATAATTGCTTTACAATCGTGTGTTAGTTTCTGCTCTATAACAAAGTGAATCAGTTATACATATACATATGTCCCCATATCTCTTCCCTCTTGCATCTCCCTCCCTCCCACCCTCCCTATCCCACCCTCTAGGTGGTCACAAAGCACCGAGCTGATCTCCCTGTGCTGTGCAGCTGCTTCCCACTAGCTATCTATTTTACGTTTGGTAGTGTATATATGTCCATGCCACTCTCGCTTTGTCCCAGCTTACCCTTCCCCCTCCCCGTATCCTCAAGTCCATTCACTAGTAGGTCTGTGTCTTTATTCCTGTGTTGCCCCTAGGCTCTTCATGACCTTTTTTCTTTTTTATAAGATTCCATATATATGTGTTAGCATATGGTATTTGTTTTTCTCTTTCTGACTTACTTCACTCTGGAGAGTAAATCTTAAAAGTTCTCAATACAAGAAAAAAAATTATGTAACTATATGAGGTGATGGATGTTAACTAGAATTATTGTGGCGATCATTTCTCAATATATACAAATATATCATTTTGTTGTACACCTGAAACTAATAGAAAGTTGCATGTCAATTATACCTCAATAAAAAGTTAATTAATTTTTAAAAAGTAATCAAAAATTTGCTTGAAAAAAGGAAAAAAACTAAGAAAAGAAGTACAAGTATATAAAAGAGGCAAATAGAAATTATAGAACCAAAAAACATAATAACAGAACAAAAAGTTCACTGGATGGGCTCAATAGTAGTGTAGAGATGACAGAAAATAGAATCAGTGAGCTTGTGGAGAGATCAATAAATTTTACTGAATCTAATGAACAGAAAGTATATGCCTGAAAAAGTGAAATGAGCAGAGTATCAAGGAATTGTTGAAGTCTAGCAAAAAATCTAATATTCATATCATTGATGCCCCAGAAGGAGATGAGAAAGAATGTGGGGCTGAAAAAGTATTTCTATTAGTCAGGGTTCTCCAGAGAAACAGAACCAATAGGGTGTGTGTGTGTGTGTGTGTGTGTGTGTGTGTGTGTGTGTGTGTGGCCTTATTATAAATAATTGCCTCACACGATTATGGAGGCTGACAAATTCAAAAAATGCAATGTTGGCTGGCAGGCTGGAAACACAGGAGAGCTGATGGCGCAGTTCCTGTCTGAAAGCCAGCAGGTGGAGACCTAGGAAAGCCAATGGTGCTTAAGAGGTCCAAAGACAATCTGCTGCAGAATTCCCTCTTGCTCTGGAAGGCCAGTTTTTTGTTTTATTCAGGCTTTCAACTGATTAGGTGAGTCTTACCCACATTATGGATGACAATTTCTTACTCAGAGTTCATTGATTTAAATGTTAATCTCATCCAAAATCACCCTCCAGGTTGACACATAAAATTAAGCATTACAAGTTCACCCCATGTCAACTTGGCACCTGTATGCATCTCCTTAAACCATACTTAATCTCCAAATAAAGACAATAACAAGGTCATCCTTCTACCTAACATGATACAGCTATCCTGCCTACAACTGAAAATGCACTAACATTTTCCTCAAAAAAGATACAAACTTCTTGGGTGATGATTACTCGTCTCCTTGATCAGCCATACTTAAATACCATGATGTATTAGTTTCTGCTTTATCACAAAGTGAATCAGTTATACATATACTTATGTTCCCATATCTCTTCCCTCTTGCATCTCCCTCCCTCCCACCCTCCCTATCCCACCCCTCTAGGTAGTCACAAAGCACCGAGCTGATCTTCCTGTGCTATGCGGCTGCTTCCCACTAGCTATCTACCTTACGTTTGGTAGTGTATATATGTCCATGCCACTCTCTCACTTTGTCACAGCTTACCCTTCCCCCTCCTCATATCCTCAAGTCCATTCTCTAGTAGGTCTGTGTCTTTATTCCCGTCTTGCCCCTAGGTTCTTCATGATCTTTTTTTCTTCCTTAGATTCCATATATATGTGTTAGCATATGGTATTTGTTTTTCTCTTTCTGACTTACTTCACTCTGTATGACAGATTCTAAGTCCATCCACCTCACTACAAATAACTCAATTTCATTTCTTTTTATGGCTGAGTAATATTCCATTGTATATATGTGCCACATCTTCTTTATACATTCATCTGTTGATGGACACTTAGGTTGCTTCCATGTCCTGGCTATTGTAAATAGAGATGCAATGAACATTTTGGTACATGACTCTTTTTGAATTATGGTTTTCTCAGAGTATATGCCCAGTAGTGGGATTGCTGGGTCGTATGGTAGTTCTATTTTTAGCTTTTTAAGGAACCTCCATACTGCTCTCCATAGTGGCTATATCAATTTACATTCCCACCAACAGTGCAAGAGGGTTCCCTTTTCTCCACACCCTCTCCAGCATTTATTGTTTCTAGATTTTTTGATGATGGCCATTCTGACCGGTGTGAGATGATATCTCATTGTAGTTTTGATTTGCATTTCTCTAATGATTAATGATGTTGAGCATTCTTTCATGTGTTTGTTGGCAATCTGTATATCTTCTTTGGAGAAATGTCTATTTAGGTCTTCTGCCCATTTTTAGATTGGGTTGTTTGTTTTTTTGTTATTGAGCTGCATGAGCTGCTTGTAAATTTTGGAGATTAATCCTTTGTCAGTTGCTTCATTTGCAAATATTTTCTCCCATTCTGAGGGTTGTCTTGTAAAGCAATTATACTCCAATAAAGATGTTAAAAAAAAAGATTCACACACACACACAATAAATAAATAAATAAAATATTATTCAACCATGAAAAAAACAAAAGAATAATGCGACTGCATTAGGAGGTTATGGGTTGAATTATGCCCACCCCCCAAAAAAAGATCTGTCAAAGTCCTAACCCCCAGTATCTCAGAATGTGACCTTATTTGGAAATAAGGTCTTTGCAGATGTAATCAAGTTAAAATAAGGTCAGGATGGGCCTTAATCCAATATGACTGATATTGTCATAAGGAGAAATTTGGACACATAGACAGACACAGAGGGAAGACAATGAGAAGACACCCAGAGAGAAGGCCATGTGAAGACAGAGAATTTTAGTGATGTATCTACAAGCCAAGGGATGCCAGAGACTTCTGGCAAATCACCAAAAGCTAAGAAGAATCGAAGCCTCCCCTATAGGTTTTAGAGGGAGCATGGTCCTGCTAACACCTTCATTTTAGACTTCTAGTCTCCAGAATGGTGGGACAATGGAATTCTATTGTTCCAAGTCATCCAGTTTGTGACAATTTGTTATAGCAGCCCTAGGAAACTAATATAGGCATCTTACGCTTGCTACCGGGAGTAATAATGACAGATCTGGTTACATTTTTCTGTTGTTTTCTTGTCTCCACTCCTAGGCACTTAGTTGTAAGGCCAGAAGTCTTGTTTAGGGCCAGGTTGTTGAATCTGTGGTTGAAAACCAAACTCTCATTTTCCTATATTTCTCTGTCCTGTGAATTTTTACCACACCCCTAAGGATATTTTCTAAGAATAACTGTGAATTCATAAAGAACATATGGCAGTAACCAGACGTAATCAGAAGGGGCAACAAAATATACATTTTATAGCAGCTTTTGGTATTCCAGCCAGATTCCCTAGAGCCAGCAGATGTCCCATGTAGAGGGAAGGACGGTTTGGAATACAGTTATATAAAAGCTCTCCCCTGTAGGCAAATTCAAACTTAGTAACTGTCCTGATTTGTTGCTCAAAACCCATGGAGTTTAGGTAGCCATGACGATCTTGGTCTTCCAAATAAAATGAGACTGGTTTCTGCTCAAAAAAAAAAATTACCATGATGTAAAATTAAAAACATTTAAATATTATCATATGCAGTTAATACATCTTATGTCATATGATAAGGAGGTAAGAAAGGAAAGAAAAAAGATACATGCTTATTTTATGTATATATACACAAAAAGAAATTCATAACAAAATAAGGAGAAAATACTCATGACAATTACAGTCCCCATTTCTGTAACTGGTCACATGGTTGTAGTCGGTATTTGCAACTTCCTTCTTCTACTACCCATTCCATATTCCCTATGCCTTCAGCAGACACCTCAGCTGGTCATAGTTATTTATATGGTGGGGTGACCCAAACTTTTGTTCCTGAAGGGTCTGGGCCATTAGCAATCCTGTCTGAATTGGGTTTTTGTAATTCTTCATTGTCCTTAATCACAGGGTGTGGAAATACTAAGGGATCTGCTGTGTTGCAGACATGCTCTTTCTTTTTCTTTTTTTTTGTGGCTATTTTTTTAACATCTTTATTGGAGTATAATTGCTTTACAATGGTGTGTTAGTTTCTGCTGTATAACAAAGTGAATCAGTTATACATATACATATGTTCCCATGTCTCTTCCCTCTTGTGTCTCCCTCCCTCCCACCCTCCCTATCCCACCCCTCTAGGTGGTCACAAAGCACCGAGCTGATCTCCCTGTGCTATGCGGCTGCTTCCCATTAGCTAAAGATGCAGACGTAGAGAATGGACTTGAGGACACGGGGAAGGGGAAGGGGAAGCTGAGATGAAGTGAGAGAGTGGCATGGACATATATACACTACCAAATGTAAAATAGACATGCTCTTTCTTACCTCCATTATAGAGTAGTTGTCCAATGTCCCCTTGGTAGTCAGGATCAGCCACCCAGCCAGCACAGTAACTCCCTTCTTTACATTGATTCAGAGGCACAAAAAGATCAAGGTGGTGTGGCAGCAGTCTTAACTTACAGGTCAGAGGAGTCATTGTTGTGTCTCCTGGTGGAAGCATTCTTCCCTTTGGAACTAAGGCCTTTAGGCCAGCTGAGCATAAGATCACAGGAACAGGAAGCAAAAATTTTACTAGTGGGTCACTAGGGGTAACAGTGTGTGTTGCCACTCCCATTTCCACCCCCTGATTCCTGAACCCATGAATCCTGGCTATGGAAGAAACAGCACCACATATTGGACTCTTATTCAGAGCATATACAGCCTTCTTGAGAAACTTGCCTTAGCTCTGCAACGTATTGCCACTTAGCTGGAGTTGTAACTGAGTCATTCCACTGTTCTATCAAAATAGAACAGCACGGTTTGAAACATGGTAAGACCAGTGAATTCCATGAGCATGGGCCCATTGCTGCACTTCATTTGCTAAAAAGTTAGTAACTTAATCAGAAGCACAAGCACTGTTATGTAGAATACCATGACAGTGGATAAGTAATTCTGTAAGCCCACATATGATAGTTTTGGGAGAAGCACCGCATGCAGGGAATGTAAATCCATATCCAGAGTAAGTGCCTCTTCTGGTAAGAACAAAACACAGCTCCTCCCATGATAGAAGGGGTCCCATTTAATCAACTTGCCACCAGGTAGCTGACTGGTCACCCTAGGGAATGGTGCCATATTGGGGACCATTGGTCTCTGCTTCTGGCAGATTGAGCACTCAGCAGTGGCTGCAGCCTGGTCAACCTTGGTGAGTGGAAGTGCATGTGGCTGGGACCATGCATAACGTCCTTCCCTCACAACATGGTCACTTTGTTCATGAGCCCAATAAACAATGACAGGGATTGTGGTGTGGCTGGTGAAGGAGGCTGACTGGTATTTAGAGAATGTGTCAGTGGATTATTAAAATCATCCTTTGCTGAGGTCACGCTTAAGAGGACATCGACAAGGGACACAAATAATTTTGTATTTTTTGCCCATTCAGAGAGGTCTATTCACATACCTCTTCCCCAAATTTCCTGGTCAACAATTTTCTATGTTCTTTCTAAATCCCTGACCATCCAGCCAAACCTCTGGCCATAGCCCTTGAATTGGGATATAATCACATATCTGACCATCTCTCCTTCAAGTCAAATGAACAACGAGATGCACTGCTCTAAGTTCTGTCTACTGGAGGATCCTCAAAAAACTTAAAACATAGAACTACCATATGATCCAGCAATTCCATTTCTGGCTGTATACCCAAAGGAAATGAAAACAGAATATCAAAGAGATATATGTACTCCCATCTTTATTGTAGCATTATTCACAATAGCCAATATATGGAAACAACCTAGGTATCCATCAATGGATGAATGGATAAAGAAGATGTAAGATGTGTGTCTGCTATGGACAGATAATAATATGGAATATTATTCAGCGATGAGAAAGAAGAAAATTCTGCCATTTGTGACAACATGGATGGACTTTGAGGACATTATGCTAAGTGAGATAAATCAGACAATGACAAATGCTGTATGCTGTCACTTACATGTGAAATCTAAAAAGGCCAAACTCATAAAAACATAGGGCAAAATGTTGGTTATCAGGGGTTGGGTATTGGGGAGAATGAGAGAGATGTTGTTTAAGGGTACAAACTTGCAACTAGTAGATAAATAAGTCTTGGAGATTTAATCTACAGTGTAGTGAATATAGACAACAATATTGTTTTATAATCATCTAAATTGCTAAGAGACTAGATCTTATTTATTCCCACCACAAAAAAGAAATGATAATTAGGTGATGGTGTAGAGGTGTTAACTATTGCTACAATGGCAGTCATATTATACTATATAAATGTATCAAATCACCATGTTGTATACTTGAAATGTACAGTTATATGTCAAATAAATTTCAATTTTTAAAAAAATTGAGGTAAAACCAAACCTCTAAGCAAGTTAAGAATAGAGGGGATGATTACCTGAACTTGGTAAAGAGCATCTACAAAAAAACTACTTCCAACAAAATAGTTAATGAAGAAAGACTGAATGCTTTCCTTCTAAGATTGAAAAGGAGGCAAAGATTTATGCCCTCACCACTTTTATTCAACATAATACTGGAATTCTACATAGTGCAATAAGGCAAGATAAAGAAAAAATTATAAAAATTTGAAGGAAAAATAAAACTGTCTCTATTTGCAGATGACATGATGGTCTACATGTAAAATTCCAAGAAATCTACCAAAAACGTCCTACTATTTAGTATAAGTGAGGTCAGCCATGTCACAGTATAAAAGATCAATGCATTAAAATCTATCCCATTTCTTTATACTGACAATGAATTTGTGGAAACCAAATTAAAAATACAATACCATTTACAATTATGCCAAAGAAAATGAATTACTTAGTTCTATGGCCTGAATTGTGTCCCCACCCAAATTCATATGTTGAAGCCCTAAGCCCCAATGTGACTGTATTTGGTGATAAGGCTTTTAGGAAGTAATTAAGGTTAAATGAGTTCAAAAATTCAGAGTCCTAATCCAGTGAGATTCGTGGCCTTAAAAGAAGAGGAAGAGATCTCCCCCTGCCCCTTCACATGCATGCACTGAGGAGATGCAATGTAAGCACTTGAAGAGAACTCTAACCAGAACCTGACCATGCTGACATCCTGATCTTGGACTTCCAGCATTCAGAACTGTGAGAAAATAAATTTCTGTTGTTTAACCCACCCAGTCAATGGTAAGTTGTCATGGCAGCCCAAACAGACTAAGATACTTAGGTATGTATTTAACAAAACATGTACAGTATTTTTATGCTGAACATTAAAATACACTGATGAAAATAATCAAAGAATAACTAAATAAATGGAGAGGCATACCATGTTCGGAAATTGGAAGATTCAACATAGTAAAGATATCAATTCTCCCCAAATTGATCTGTAGTTTTAATGCAATTCAATATTAAAATTCCAGCCAGGTTTTTGTAGACATATAGAAGCTTATTTATCAGCTCGGTGCTTTGCGATGACTTAGAGGAGTGGGACAGGGAGGGTGGGAGGGAGGTTCAAGAGAGAGGGGATGTGGGGATATATGTATGCATATGGCTGATTCACTTTGTTGTACAACAGAAACTAGCACAGCATTGTGAAGCAATTATACTCTAATAAAGATGTATTAAAAAAAAGCCATCTCCCTCCAGGTTCTAAAAAAATAACAATAAGAAAATAAATCATCTAATTCTCAGGCTTTTTTTGGAGAAGAAAATAATTTGTATGGAAGAGTTGCCTGGTGGTCCAGCGGTTAAGACTCTGTGCTCCTACTGCAGGGGGCATAGGTTCAACCCCTGGATGAGGAACTAAGATCCTGCATGCTGTGTGGTGTGGCAAAAAAAAAAAAAATTGTATGGAAAGGCACAGGCCTTAGAATAGCATAAATCATCTTGAAAAAGAAGAATAAAGTGCAAGGAATTAGTCTATCTGATATGAAGCCACACTATATAGCTACAATACTTAATACTATGTGGTATTAGTGTGAGTATAGATACATAGATCAATAGAACAGGATAGAGAACCCAGAAATAGACCCACACAAATATGTTCATCTGGTTTTTGACAGTGGTGCAAGAACAATTCAATAGAGGAAGAACAGTTTTTTCATAACCTTTTCAAGAAATGGTGCTAAAAAATATTTGTAATAAAATAAAATAAAATAGTTCTAAAAAAAGAAATGGTGCTGAAGTCATTGGACATCCATAGACAAAGAAAAAAAAGAAACCTTAATCTAAACCTAACACTTTATATAAAAATTAAAGCGAATCACAGACTTAAATATAAAACTTTAAAACTTTGAGGATAAAACTTAAGAAAATCTTTGGGGTTTAGGGTCAAAGAGTTCTGAGGCCTGACAGCAAGTCATGATCAATAAAAGAGAAATTGATAAATTGGATGTCATGAAAATCCAAAACTTTTGCTCTGCAAAGCACATTGTAAACAGGATGAAAAAATCAGAACAGACTAGAAGAAAATATTTGTAAACCACATATCCAACAAAAAACTATCCAGAATATATAAATAACTCTTAAAACTCAACAGTAAAAATGCAAAACAAAAATATCCCAACCAAACCCAATTAGAAAATGGACAAAGACATGAGGATACACAGATGGCATATAAGCACATGAAAAGATGTCCTATATCATTAACCATGAGGAAGATGCAAGTGAAAACCACAATGAGATATCACTACACACCTATCAGAATGGCTAAAATAAAAATTAATGACAACACTAAACACTGGGGAGAATATGGAGACATCATTGGATCACATGCATTGCTGGTAAAATTGTAAAATTGTACAGCCACTCTGGAAAGTAGTTTGGCCGTTTCTTATAAAACTAAATATACAACTACCATACACCCCAGCAAATGAACTCTTTATCTTAAAGAAAACTTATGTTCATACAGAAACCTGTACATAGTGTCCATAGAAGATTTATTTGTGATAACTAAAAAATGGAAACATCACAGATGTCTTTCAACAGGTAAATTTTTAAACAAACTGTATAAAACAGACACCATGAAATACTGCTCAGCAATAAAAAGAATGAACTATTGATACTCCCAACAACTTGGACGTTACCCAGAGTATTATGTTGAGTGAATAAAAGCCAATCTCAAATAGCTACATATTGTTTGATTTCATTTATATCAAATTTTGGAAATGACAAAATTTAGAAATATTAAACAGATTTATCATACCAGTGCTTAATAATTGTGATGATGGGATACTTACCTATATATGTGATATAATTGCATAGAACTTGTTTTGTGCTGGTCTCAACCTATCAATAATCAATGTTGTGGCTGGACTGGCCCTTGTGGTTCTTATTATAATCACAAGACACACTCAGCAATAACCATCAAGAAACTTTGAAAAGAAGGTTTATTACTTACAGGTCCTGGAAATGACATAGCACACCTGGGGCCACACAGCAAGGTCACAGGTAGAGAGAGAGGGCAAGATCTGGGGTTCTGCTTTTAGAGGTCTAGAGTGGGGGGCCTTGTGTTTTATGGGCTCCCTCTTGTCTTTGGAAGAAAAACACACAACCTAAAAGTCATGGTTATGTTTTACTCAGGGAAATTACTGAGGACTATTGCCTGGGAGACAGCCTCTCAACTCTGAGGAAGTGTTCTGAAGAGGTAAAGGAGGAGCCAGGATATATAGGAGTTTTTGCTGAAAAAAAAATATATAGTCGATCATCAGAAGATTACTGCTAATCACAAAAACAGACATCTCAGGTTGATTTTAGTGTTTTTCTATGTAGGGGAAGATGCAAGAAACTGGGGTCACTGAAATTTTTCCTTAGATATATATGCATCTTAACTATCTAGGGCCAGTATCCTGTTTTTCTCCATCCTGAATTCCCCTCAGTGTGTACCATTGCGGAGGGGGGGGTTGGCTGCAGTGGCTGATGGCTTGGTCGTGGGCAACATTTGTTGTTTACTGAAATGGCAAGAAACATTTTTTTGTCTGCACTTTATGTTGGTGAATTTAAAACATAGGAATGGGAATTTAAAGGTCGGGAAGAAAAAAAGACAAGCGGCCCAAACGGTCAGTTATAAAAATCATCCAAGATCTCTAAAAGGAGTTTGGGGTGACTATGGGGTTCAGCCAGGTTCTTTATGTAGTCACATAGGTGGCAATTGTGTTTATTGAGATAGCCACCTTTGAAGTGAATGCTTCTTTGAAGTGGATGCCTAGACAATCAAAGCTTAAGTCAGGTACTTGCATTACAAAAAGAAAAGCCAACTGTCAGGCTTATACTATAGGACTATCAATAAATACACACACACACAAAAGAGTATACATAAAACTGGGGAAATCTGACGGATTTTATCAATAAAAATATCCTAGTTGTCATACTATAGTTTTGCAAAATGCTATCATTGGGGGAAATTGGGTAAGGGGTACAAGGAATCTTTCCATGTTATATATTACAACTGTATGCATATCTACAATTACCACAATAAAAAGTTCAGTAGTAAAAAGTGTGCCATGATGTACCCAGGCATTGTTCTGAATATAATGCTCCACTAAAAGAAACCAGAGCTCTTTGTAGAAATGTGTAATTCCAGGGCCAGGATAGTAAAAGTCCAAGGAGAGCCTGGGGCATCTAGTTGATTTGGAAAACAAGGAAGTGCTCAAAGATTAATGGGTAAATGCAAAAGGATACAGGAAGGAGCTGGTTTGAAAGGGTTCCCATGGGCCAAAGTTGGGACAATTTAAACTTTAAAAAATTGACTGTAAATTACTGAATAAATAAAAATCCATGAGTCCAAAATAATACCCAGAGGAAAAGAGAGAAAGAGACAGAGAGAGGGAATAATTTTCAGTAATTGGAAATAACTATTACTGCTACTCTTTTTAAATTTTTATTTATTTTTATTTTATTGAAGAATAGTTGATTTACAATATTGTGTTAGCTTCAGCGTACAACAAAGTGATTCATTTATACATATTTTCTGGTTCTTTTCCATTATAGATTATTACAAGATATTGAATATAGTTCCCTGTGCTATACACTAAATCCTTGTTGTTTATCTATTTTATGTATAGTGGTGTGTATCTGTTAATCCCGAACTCTTAATTTATCCCTCCTCCCCCTTCCCTTTTGGTAACTATAAGATTGTTTTCTGTGTCTGTGACTCTGTTTCTGTTTTGTAAATAAGTTCATTTGTATCATTTTTAGAAATTAGATTCCACATATGAGTGATATTATGTGATATTTGTCTTTGTCTGACTTACTTCACTTAGTATGATAATCTCTAGGTCCATCCATGTTGCTGCAAATGGTATTATTTCATTCTTTTTTATGGCCAAATAAAATTCTATTGTATATATATATATATATATATATATATATATATATATATACACCACATCTTCTTTACCCATTCATCTGTTGATGGACATTCAGGTTGCTTCCATGTCTTGGCTACTGTTAATAGTGCTGCTATGACATTGGGGTGCATGTATCTTTTTGAATTAGAATATTACTCCTACTCTTTACCTATAATTATCAGTTTGCAGAGTAAAGAATAAAGTACATACCCTGCCTTTAAAGGAGAAATAGTCCATCTGCAGCTGATGAGAGAAAGCTCATCTTTATGGATGAATGAAAGCTAATAAAAGTAGAAGGAAATCTAGAATCAGAAAATCACTATTTTGTAATTTAACAATAAAATAATTGGTTCAATCAAAGGTTATCAATGGATTCTTAAACCATTAGGCAAAGGGTTGGAAAGGAACAAGATAGTTACACAGTGTCAAAATAACACCTCTCAGATTACTTGTTTATTGCAAAGTAAAAACTGTACCTTCACAATGGAGAAACCTGGAAATCATCATTTTAACGAAGAATAACATTTAGTATCATTACTACTGGGATAACTTGACATCATGAACCTCTGATATGATGCAGTATGATGTATGCAACAACATCTGCCAAAACAACATACTTGCCAAAATGTGTAACTTGAATCTAATCAAACCTTTAGCCCTGAGTTTTAGCTGTATAGGAAATAAATTGGGTAGAAGAACAATCTAAATGACACCACAAGGAAGCAATCAGGTAAAATCAGCAGGTAACTGACCTGGTCTGTTAAAAAAAAAATCAGTATCATGGAGAAAAAAAAGGGTGGTGAGATTGTTCTAGATTAAACAGACTAATAAGACATAACCAAATTTAATGTGTGGTTTTTAATAGATCCTGTGTTGAGGGGGGAAATTTTAAAAACACATTTAGGAAACAATTTGGAAATTGAAAATATATACTGGTGTTACTGAGGCCAAGCTTGTGCCGCTCACCGCACGACAGGCCAATAAATTGAGAGATGAGTTGTTGGGTGGGGCAAAGAATAGCAGCTTTATTCGGAAAGCCAGCAGACCAAGAAGATAGTGGACTAGTGTCCCAAAGAAACACCTTCCCTGAGTTAAAATTCAGGCTTCTTTTATACTAAAAGGGGAGGGGGTAAAGCCCTGGTTCCAGCCAGACTCCGGAGGGGATGTGTTAATTTGTTCCTTTGCACAGCCATTCACAGGTGGGCCTGGTCAGGACATTTCCTATGAGCTAAACGAAGGTATTTTAGCTTAACACTCATTACCTGGGAGGCAGGGTTCCCAGAGATGGACCATTAGGTATAATTTAAGCTTTATAGGCAACATCCCTTTAGTGATTAACTTGTAATAGAATACAAAAGGTCTTCCCTATTACACTGGAAGTTAGGTGAAATTAGAAAATTATCATTGACTTATAGGTGTGATAATGATATTGTGGCTATAAATTATGTCTTTATTCTTAGGCCAGGAGTGCTGAAGTACTGAGAGACGAAATGGCACTGATATGTGTATCTTACTTAAAAATGTTTTTGAAAAACTACATACATATATGCATGCATATAGATATGTGTATATGACAAAATGTTAAGAATGACTGAATTTAGATTGCGGGTGGATTTGTGCATCTCTGCTTGCAGCCAATATGTGTAGGTGTCACTACTTAATTCAGGAAGTAATTTTTTGAAGACTCCTCACTGTTTAACTGTTACACCTCAGGGAAGAGGATCTATGTTCATTTTGTGGGGTCTCTCCTCTGGCCATGCCCAATGATCACATCAATCTCCAGAGAACGGTTCAGCTTCCTATCTATGCTTCCCAGAGCTGTTAATTTGTTCTTGGTACAGATGGACAAATTAATGTATTGTTTCTTCTTTTACTTCCTGTTCTTAGAGAATGAACTTAAATAAGTGACTTTTTGTCCTATATTGAGGTTAACATCCAGTTTCTCTATGGATCCACTGGTGTGTTGTAACACAGTATTGTGAGTCATCATCTTTACTACTCCCAACTTTAGCACAACTACTCACACACTACACAGAAAGTCTTTTTGTATACCTCAGTTTGACTCTCTACTAGGTGAACAATGCTTATTTTGAACTGTTCTGCCTGCTGCTGCATGCTAGCTAAAAGGTCTGCAGTATTTTCAGTGTTTCAATATTTTAAGGTTAGGCTGCTGATTTGCATCGACAATAGAAAACAGTAGTTAGGAGAAGAAGCAGCTGATGGGCTCAGCCAGAATTTCAGGCCAGTAAAGGCTGTTTCATAGGGGCAAGGGAAGGGTCTCTTCACAGCACAAGTGGTCAATCAGGCTGATGCAATGAGGCTGCTCAGTAACTTACTGGGAAACCAGGGGCCGTGGGGCACACACTTGAAGGCTGCAGGCACTTTGGGCAGAGTGAGGAGCAGCGCGAACATTCAGCCGCGGGTCCAAAAGGAAACCGGGGATCCTGCCGCCGCCTGTGCAGCCATCCGGTCAGGGACACGCGGTGCCCACCTATCCAAATCCGGGTGGGGAGCCACGCGCGGGGAGGAGGCCAGCGGCGGCCAGGTGGGATCTGGTAAGGATTCAGCAGAAGCGCTGGTGGCGGCGGGCCCAGGAGGCGGGCTCCAAAGGTGTGCCACAAGCCCCGAAGCTGCCGGCACCCTCCGTATCCCCCTCAACGAGATACACCTGGGCACGCAGCCAGAGCGCTGGAGACATTGGGGAAGCTGTGAGGCCTCAGCTGCATGCATACGGCCAAGTTTGTTGGACACCTTCGAGTCCCCAGGCCTGGTGAACTACACTGTGGGTGAACCACTGCCGCACGGTTAAATTTGAGCCTGGGCCCCTGCAAACCTGTGAGTTCTGGTTTGCAGCTGCAGGCTGTGCAGGAAGAAGCAGCACCCACAGTTCCTTGTCCCAGCCTTGCGCTTCATGCTCTTCCTGGGCGCCAGGAGCATCATGATGTACCAATCCCACACCCACCCAGCTCTGCACAGCTTCTGCAGCAGGTGCAGGGTGCAGAGTTTTCACGCGTTAGTCTCTCACCCCAGAGTTTACAGCGTCGCCTCACACTTCCTGGACGCGGGCACGCACTGCCTGGACGCGAGCACCGTGTGCAGCGTGGTCGTCGAGGAGTTCAACAGTGGCGATTGGGGGGGAGGGGGTCATGAAGGAGCACAGAGCCGTCCAGAGTGGGTCTACCAAGTGAGCCCCTGCCTCTCTTCCCGAAGAGGGGCAGGCACTGGGCCCGCAACACACCTGAAACACGAGGGAACCACCTCAGTGCTTGTCAAAGACAGTGTGTGAAAGAGGTCTGTTTCTGGACTGGTGAACCCGTGATGTCACGCCAAGTTTCTACCCCTGCCCCACCAGTGTTTTCCAATGGACTTGCTCATAATGACAATAAAAACAAAAAACCTAAGCACCCATTTGTCTGGGTACAACGATAATGATAATTTTCCAATCAGCAAGTCCAATCAGCAAGTAGTGGCTCTACTTTTTCAAATCGTCTTTTACATCACCCAGTTCTCACAAATCATTTGCAGATTGTTCATATGTACTGTACGGTTATGGCGCTATTGTGAACAGGATTGTTTTTAGCAGTTGCATCTGGTACAAAGGACCACTATATCCAAATGGTTTCCTAAACATTTTTAGGACGTTTTCTATTGCTTATCCCTGTGTGTGTTTTAGGTCAGCACTCACATTTTCGCTACTTAGACATAGGTGTTATTTTCAGCTACATTGTTTATTTAATGTATTTTTATATACTATGTTTAAGATTTATTAGTATTACATACCTCATTGTGCTTATTTTTCAAATGATGCTGTCATTTTGCTTGGTTTTCTTTTGGAATCTGTCTCTGGGTAGGGGGACAGGGAGACAGAAGAGTGAGAGATATCTGTGCACTGTATGCCCTGTTTGATGTTCTGAAATTCCTATCTTGTACATGTGTTAAGTATTCAGAAATAAATACTTAATAAGTAGAAAATATGTATTACTATGTTGTATATGACAAAATCAGCATTAATTTATACGTAATTTCTTGATACTGGAGATTTTTATCAAACAATAGGTGGTCAGTGTCTTTTCATGCCAAATGATATGTATAAACATCATCACTTAATGGCTTCATAGAATTTTAAAATATGGCTCTTCCATAACTTATTTAACCAACTTCTGATGGATGTTTAGTTTTTTTTCCAGCTTTTCACTGAGGTAATAATATTTCATAGGAGTAAAGTTCCAATAAATATCTTCAGTGTTCTAGCACTTAGGTAAAAGTGTCTGGAGTTCTTTCAATTTGTCATTTTCTTGCTGTTTCTCTTCTGTACATATGTTTCATTAGATGGGCATACAATATGCATTGAATTGCTTAACTTGACTTATCAACAAATTAAAACCCAACTCAGGGGAATTCCCTAGCGGTCCAGTGGTTAGGACTCCTTGCTTTCACTGCCGAGGGCCCGGGTTCGATCCCTGGTCAGGCAGCTAAGATCCTACAAGCTGCACATGGTGCAGCCAAAAAATATAATAATAATAATAAAAGCATTTAAATTTATTTTTTAATAAATAAAACCCAACTAAGTGGATATGTTTCCATGTATAATTGTGAGTAACATGACTGTGCCATCACACAGAGAAGCTATCATCCTTCAATCCCTATGCCTCATTTTTTCGTCATCTCCACCCCAAACTGGAGGGAGGGATTTTATGACCTGGTTTCTCTAACATGTCCCCCTACTCCACAAGCTTCCTCCTTTGTTATTTGGAATAGCTTGTCTCTTCACCATTTAGAGGTTGAGTTGAGCTAGAAAAGGTAGAAAGGGAGGGAGAACATTAACTTACATATATGCCCCAGGAGATTCCATCATCTTGGTGGTCAGAAAATACTAAATTGCACTTAGAGTTACGCCTATATGACATTCCATTGCATGGATGGGATCCAGAGAGAGAAAGAAAAAAAGTGGTTCAAGACTTCATGCTTCTATCATGTTAGTGTTTTTGTACAAAGAAATGTGTATATATGATTTTTCTCTTTTCCTCAGAGTGACTTTTCTTTCAAAGTGAATGTTGACTATTTTCTCCTTCTCTATGCCGTGTGCAAATCATTCATGAGTTTATTTGGTTAAAAACCCATGTTCAGGAGTTGCAGACAGCATTGTTAAGCTGGCATACAACGTATGTGTCCTGGGCTGGTGTGAGAATGAAAGTCGAGAACTGTTGTGCTGGTAAAAAGGGATAAGAGAAAGTGCTAGAACCTGACACTGGACAAGCTGTTGGGGCAAGTGGATGACCTCCCAGGTGTTTGGGGATCGGGAATTGGAGGGAAAGAGAAGCGATAAGCAGCTTAGACCCAGTGGGGAAAGGACAGAGGTGTTCAAGGGAGTATTTAAAGGGTCTTGCACAGGCTGTGTGATGTCAATGTTTTTCCCCCTGCCTCCGAAGAAGGCCACAATATTTCTTCATGTGTTAGCTGTCTTCTCTTCTATTGCACAAAAAATATAATATACTTTAAAATTGTATATGAGATGTTCATCCATGTACCATTAAAGTCATTGTGGACACTTACAGTGGTCTATGTGCCATGATTTAGGCATCTCTTACTTCAAGGAAAGAGCAAGGACTTGGCATTTGGGCCTGGGCTGAAATCCCAAGTCTTCTACCTACTGATGTCTGGCTTTGTAAAATCTGGAAAAACCCACACTCAACTTCACTGTGAGGTTTAAATGAGGTCATGCATATAATCTCCTGGCACAGTGAGTGACACCTAGCAAGCACGCAATAAGAATCTGCTAGTGTTGTTGCTGTTATTATATCAGGGCATTGAAAAGAAGGAGCAATGATCATGATTGTAGTTGGCTCTAGGATCCAGATAATTTAATATACATTCTCTCAGGTGCCATTTTTGGCCACTTAAAGTGAGAGTCAGAGCAGTCCAGTGATGGGATAGAAGAAGTAATAGGCTACAAGTCTGCAGGATGCTAGATGCTCTTTCCCCATTTAACGGACTCATCAGACAACATACATCATTTATTCTCTTTCCTCTCAGACATACTCCTGTCTTCATTCATCCAAGCCACTAACAGAGGAATCACGTCAGATAGAACCTCATCCTACCCCACCTCATACCTTATTATCTCTCCAGCTTTACTCCATTTTATGCCTACTAGCTGCCTAGCACTGCTCTCCATGCTAGGATAGAGCAGTGAACAAAATGCAGTCCCTACAGAAGCATAATTCGAAAAGATACATGCAGTCCTATGTTTATAGCAGCCCTATTTACAATAGCCAAGACATGGAAGCAACCTAAATGTCCATCAACAGATGAATGGATAAAGAAGATGTGGTATATATATACAATGGAACACTACTCAACCATCAAAAAGAATGAAATAATGCCATTTGCAGCAACATGGATGGACCTAGAGATTATCGTACTAAGTGAAGTAAGTCAGAGAAAGACAAACACCATATGATATCACTTATATGTGGAATCTAAAATATGACACAAATGAAACAAAGCAGAAACAGACTCATGAATATAGAGAAAAGACTTGTGGTTGCCAAGGAGGAGGGGAGTGGGGGAGGGATGGATTGGGAGTTTGGGATTAACAGAGGCAAATTATTATATATAGGATGGATAAACTACAAGGTCCTACTGTACAGCACAGGGAACTACATTCAATATCCTGTGATAAACCATAATGGAAAAGAATATGAAAAAGAATGTATGTGTATATGTATAACTGAATCACTCTGCTGCATAGTAGAAATGAACACAACATTGTAAATCAAATCATACTTCAATAAAATAAACTTTTTAAATTTTTACTAATTTTTTTAAAATGCAGGGACTTCCTGATGGTGCAGTGGTTAAGAATCCGCCTGCCAATGCAGGGGACACGGGTTCGAGCCCTGGTCCGGGAAGATCCCACATGCCGCAGAGCTAAGTCCATGTGCCACAACTACTGAGTCTGTGCTCTAGAGCCTGCGAGCCACAACTACTGAGCCCGCGTGCCACAACTACTGAAGTCTGTGTGCCTAGAGCCCATGCTCCGCAACAAGAGAAGCCACCTCAATGAGAAGCCTGCTCGCTGCAATGAAGAGTAGCCCCCACTCACCACAACTAGAGAAAGCCCACGCACAGCAACAAAGACCCAGTGCAGCCAAAAATAAATAAATAAATTTATATATATAAAGAAAACCATTTGCATTTTTTTAAAAAATGCAGTCCCTAGGCATCTATTACTTCCATCTAGTGGATGAGAAAGACAAATAACAGTCAGCTTACAACAGAGTGTGGCTAGGGAAAGAACAGGGTACTGTGGGAGCACAGAGATGAGGCCCCTATTCTTGGACCAGATAATAAACTTCTCTGGGCTTCAGTTTCAGGGTCCTCATCTCTAAAATGGTTACAATAATAATATTCATCTCCTAATCTTGTCCTCTCTCCAGGATGAGATACAAAGGAACCTAAGAAGACCAGCTATACTCCAGGCGAAACCATTAACTCTGTGCCCTGTGTCACACATCAGTGTGGAACAGAAGCATTCCAGGACCCCTGGGAATATAGTCTACCCTGGAACCATGGGTAAGGAAATGGGAGTGGGGGCAGGATTGGTGCCATTTACATCTTTTCCTCTATGTCTTTACATATATCGAAGGGGCGTCTTTTATTTTACTTATTTAATTTATTATGTATTCTTAATACTATAAGTAACTAAAGTTAGTCCTCGCAGATTATGCAACAGGTGGTATCAGTAGGAGCATATCGCCCTCCGGTGGACATTGTAAGTAATGTCACATTACTGGATGATTTTGTTGCAACACTTGAGAAATTCAAAGGGAATGGGTGAAGCTTTCTTTCTCAGAGTCTCTGGGAAAGAACCCCAGTGGGTGGCATGCTTTCCTCTACAATAACTGTTCCAGGAATTACAACCAGGAAAAACAGTGTCAAGCAGAAAAAGAATACCTGTCTCTTTCTGTGTGTCTCTTCTCATGAAATAGGAAATCTTTAATAAAATAATTGCTCCCAGATTCTATTTTCAGTTTTCTTTTTCTGAATAAGATCTTGTACTATTTAGTATCTTAAGAAAAGAACCTCTATCAATAAATTTCCAGTCCTTAGCCATGTCTATTCATCCACCTTTGCCTGTGACATGTGAATAAGAAATTGACGTGGATGCATTATTTCTATCTGCTTTTTATCCTTACCCTATAAACTCAGACTTCCAGCTGTCATAGTGCCTTTTTTTAATACTAGTGTGGTATGTACTTGTCGACTGAAAAAAATGCACAACCTAAAAGTTGAGAATTAAGTTTTATTTGGCGGACAAAACTGAGGACTTAACCCCGGGACACAGCCTCTCCCCGGGACACAGCCTCTCAGATAGCTCTGAGGGACAGCTCTGAAGAGGTAAGGGAGGAGCCAGGACATACAGGAGCTTTTGCAACAAGGCCAGGTAGTTTGGAACCTCAAAAGATTACTGTTGATTAAAGAAAACCAGACATCTCAAGTTAATGAATTTAGTGCTTTTCTATGTATGGGAAGATTCAAAATTCTGGGCTCAATGAAATCATTCCTTTGATATGCACCTCAGCTATCTGGGGCCAGTATCCTGTGCTTTCTCATCTTGAGTCTCCTGAGGGTGCACTGTTGCGGGGTGGATGCAGTGGTTGATGGCTTGATGGTGGGCATCCTGTTTATATCCTGAGTTCCCTCAGGGTTCACCGTTGGGGTGGTTGTAATATAGTGGCTTGATGGCTGCAACATCTTTTGTTTCTTGATATGGCAAGCGACATTTTTTCATTGACATCCTGAAATAGGCTCTGGGATTATGCCTGGTCTCAGTCCTTGCCAAGCTTGCAGCTTGTTGGAGGAGACAGAAACTACAACAAACTCTGGTAGGTGCTCACAGTGATGGGGGAATTCAACATGTCCTGATAACACAGATCAAGATGGGGGCAAGCTATAGACTTTCAAAGAAAGAGACTTGTCATATGAGACATAAGAAGTAAACAGGAGTTGGTCAGGTGTAAAATGGAACTAGAATTTTCCAGGGAAAGGAATAATATATATGATGTCTTAGAAGTTGTAGAGAGTGTGATGCACATGAGGAACAGACTTCTGGCCTCAATATCTGATCATAAATTGTATTTGTTTGTTGTTCTCTGCAAGCATGTTGAGGGTAAGGATCCGAACCAATTCTCTCTAAAGCCCAAGTGCTCAGTACAGCATCTGATACATCAGTATTCAATAAATATCTATGTATATATAAACTAAGGGCACCCACAATGTGCCAGACATTGAAGTAGAACTACTACTGGCTTTTCATAAAATTCAAACTTATTCAGAAAGTATGAAAATTAAAATATAGCTATTTCTTGTCAATGGTAAGAAATTCCGAAAAATGTATTTACCATTTGAGTACAAAATGTGGGGAAAGAACCAACCAGTGTTTTTGAAAATTCTTAAACATTTACTGTAAAAGCTGCCATGTCTATGCTTTAACTTATTTAAAAATTAAATAAAATTCATTACATCTATCATATTTATATGCTTGAAATCTATCTGTGTGTGTACATTTGTGTACATGTATATATTTGGATCTGTATAGAATATGTTTTGAAGTTTGTAAACAAACAAATCTAAAGTAAACATTAGATATATATTCTCACACAGGTTTACTCATAGAAACGGCCTAACTCCTCCCCTTCTTCATTATTTTCTCCTTCCTCCTCCATTTGTACCCAACCCCCACCCCTTGCTTCAAGACCTTATGGCTCATTTTCTCTAATCATCTCTTCCGATGTCACCTACACTGCTCTGGAACCACTAGTCAGTGCTGGGAGGCCAGGTTATTTTGTGTGTGTGTGTGTGTGGTGGGAGGGGGGGAGTTAAGGGTATTGACCCAATAAATACTGGTAAATACTTAACATGTGTCTCTCCAAGTGTAGTTCTGACATGAATTTTGGTTTTTAAGTTGTTTATGTTAACTAGTAAGACAAAACTCAAACAGAGGTGAAGACCTATATCAGAACTTCACTAATTCATTAATGACTTCCACGACTTCCTTACTGAATTCCACAATAGTTTTTCAAATACTAAAAGACTAGTTCCTCAATTCTGTGTGCTATTCTATTCACAATGTAATGGCTACAGAAACAAAACACATTTAAATTTAATCTGCATCAATATATTTTAAGGAATTCCCTGGTGGTCCAGTGGTTAGGACTTGGCACTTGCACTGCTGTAGGCCTGGGTTCAATGCCTAGTTGGGGAACTAACATCCCCCAAGTCTCACAGACAAAGAAAACAAAGACTCCCCACAAAAACAAAAACATATTTTACATCACTTTCTTAATTCTAGACAATCAACATAACAATCGATCAAACCCTGATTTCCTGATGTCTATAGTGTGCTGTAAATACCCTCATCATGGCCTGTTTCCAGCTACCAATGTAAAGGCACTGGATACATATCTAAGTAGAGATATGCAGTTGCATACCATTATATAACATTTCCACAATACAGATACAAAAGATATAAATAGCTTCAAGAACATAGATAATAGTAAAATGTAATAAAATAATTAGGAAGCAATAAGTTTTGAGTATTTTTACCTTTTTATATAATTAATTTATTGTAAGTTCAAATAATTTATTTTTAATCATCTGCTCTGAGTTGGTATGAGCTGCCTACAGCACACCACTGGTCTTACTCCCTTACTCCAGGCAGTCACCATCATCTTTGGGCGTATTGGACCAATGCAGAGACTCTACTATGCTTGGTGCTCTGTTCTCTATGGTTTTAACCCTTGTCTTTGCAGGGGTGCCTAGTCATTTTAAATGAATAATAAATACTTGTTACAGGAATAATCTGATCGATGAACCAGCTTTGGACACAAGGTCCATCCTAAACAACGATGAATTCTGAATTCTGAGTAGCATGGAAAGTGGCCAAGTTAAGCTGTAGGGAGTCCCAGAGTCTAGTAAAACCAATACAACAAAGAGTGCACGCTTCCTGCTTTAGGCAGAACTGGGATGGAATTCTGCCTCTCTCACTTGCAAGTTGTGTGACATTAAGATTGTTTTAGGAATACTCTTAGCCTGTTATCCCCTCTGAATAGTTGTATAAAATTCACAAAAGCTCTCATTCATTTATTCAAGAAGCACTTATCAAATGTCCTCTAGGTACCAGGAACCTGTCATGGGTGCTGGGAATAAAAAGAGGAATAAATACATTTCCTTGCCTCTGGAAGGTCACAATTGTGAGATAGACAAGTTACCACTGTTTACAGTGCAATGGGATTAGGGCTCTGACAGGGATATTATAAGAGTGCCCCTGGCAGATGGAGTAAAAGAAGCTGCTGCTGTTCACATCCCTCCAACCTTTCTGGTAATAAAGTCATACACCTCTAAAAGGCCTCCAGCCTGCCTCTTGAATCATCTGTGTATAAAATTTAACATGGCAGAGAGAGTGACAAATTGTTTCTGGCTCAGCTCCATCCAAGTGTAGCTCATTAACTCAAATGACAGCAAAAGTCACAATGGAGCAAAATATACTTTCGTCTGTGGAGATGACCATCAATGTTGGCACATGAAAAGTTTCCATAGACCTCTAGGACGCAAGAAAGAAACTCCAAGATATGCAAGAAGGAATCTTCAAGATAAGCATTGTCACTTCGGAGCAGAAGCAGCTCAAACCTGGTTCAGAAAAATGGCATGAGAAATTAGACAGAGTGGCTATACTGGGCTGGACATATTTCTGGGAATCTTCAGGTCACAGAGATGACTCAGAAAAGGTCCTTACACTCTGAGAACTTACAGTCTAACAATACAGAAACATAAACAGATCATCTCAATATGTGGATTGTTTTCTTTCCCAACTACTCTGAGAGGTATTTTTCAATACCCACCCCCTGCCTTCTACAGATGAGGAAACAAGCTGAAAGATGTTAGGTAACTTGGGTGGTAAGTGATGGAGTTGGGACCCACATCCAGGTTTGTCTGTTTCCAAAACCAGACCTTCATCCACTCACTATGACATTTCGCTTACATTATACTTACTGAGTTATACTTGTCCTTCCTGATGAGACATGCATTATGTTTTCTGATAGGGTTCACACGTGCAAAATCTAGGAACCCATCAGGGAAGAGTATCCCTGTAAAGTGTTAAGTTAGATCTCAAAATTGCTGCTCTGAAACCAATAGGCCTGAAACCAACAACTTTTCTCTATAGTGAGTCAGGAAAGAGAAGGCACCATGGAAGTGACAGCAGAGTGAGGGGGCAGTGTACATTTGAGTTCTGAATTAAAAGTGATGACACTGTTATAGGTGGGAGCTTGGGGTAATGTAAATTGCATGGACCACTAGTGATGAGAACTGACTACACCACTGTGTCCCTGACCAAGTTAAGCCTTTTTACTGATCACACTTGCCCACCCCTCAGCCTGGTGTTTAGAATCCTCCAGATCTTCCACTCCTGACTTATTTGCTTATTAATGAATCTTGGACAATTTGGTATCATCCTATCCACTAATATGGCCTCAGGGTGAGAGCACCTTAGATGACTTACCGAAACTTTCCCAAATACAAACAGTGTTATACACAATGAGTCTTTAATAAATCCTTGTCGGGTGAATAAACTGTTGAATTCATGCAAGCCTAACAACTGTATTATTTAATTTTAGAATTTAAATTCATAATAGAATTTTGAAAGAATTAAATCCTGGCAGAATTAAATTCATCAACCTAATGATTAGTGAAACTGCCAATATAAGTGAACATTTTCACACTCACAAGGAGATAACTCTCCAGGTTTTCCTCCTACTCCTTTGGCCGCTCATTTTCAATCTATATGAATTAATCTTTTTCTTCCTGCGGTACTGGGTAAAGACTTCTTACTCACCTCCTACAGTCCTGTTTTTATGCTGTCCTGTGCATGCATCGGCCTCACCCAGGAAATCCAGACTGAAATATAGTAAGCATCACTGAATGTTTGTTGAAACCTGTCTTCCAATCTGGAATTAGTAAAGTCGGTACCATAATTTGGCTGCTGTGTATTAGGTGCCAAGTAAAGTTCTCTATTGCGCTATGAGGTACAATAGAGAGGGGAATTCTTACTCATTTTCAGTGTCATCCTTCATTGTAGCCAGCAGTCCACACCACAGGGCATAAGATGGGTTAACATTTCTCACAACTCAGTCACTCATTCCCCACTTTTAAGAATCTGACATATCTGGATGCCACTGTGCTGATTTTTTCTAATACTTTCAGGAAAATTGAATGACTTTGAAGATTGAAATGAAAAATCATGGTAATTGAAAGATGACTATAAAAATAAATACAATAAGAGAGCTGGAACTCCCGGCTCGGGGTCTCTTCCCTCTGCCGTCAGGGAACTGCCCCGGAGCCCGAGCGGAGGGCGGGCTCACTGAGGCTGCCGGCTTTGGAGGGGCCCCGGCGCCCGAAGCCACTACAGTCGCGGGGACAGCGGGCCGGATACACCAGAAATACATCTACACGTGGAACAACTCCTACAGAACACCTACTGAACGCTGGCAGAAGACCTCAGACCTTCCAAAAGGCAAGAAACTCCTCACGTACCTGGGTAGGGCAAAAGAATAAAGAATAAACAGAGACAAAAGGATAGGGACGGGACCTGCACCAGTGGGAGGGAGCTGTGAAGGAGGAAAGGTTTCCACACACTAGGAAGCCGCTTCGCGGGTGGAGATTGCGGGTGGCGGAGGGCGAAAGCTTTGGAGCCGCGGAGGAGAGCACAGCAACAGGGGTGCGGAGGGCAAAGCAGAGATTCCCGCACAGAGGATCGGTGCCGACTGGCACTCACCAGCCCGAGAGGCTTGTCTGCTCACCCGCCGGGGCGGGAGGGGCTGGGAGCTGAGGCTTGGGCTTCGGTCGGAGCGCAGGGAGAGGTCTGGGGTTGGTGGCGTGAACACAGCCTGCAGGGGATTAGTGCACCACGACTAGCCGGGAGGGAGTCCGGGGAAAAGTGTGGACCTGCCGAAGAGGCAAGAGACTTTTTCTTCCCTCTTTGTTTCCTGGTGCTCAAGGAGAGGGGATTAAGAGCACTTCTTAAAGGAGCTGCAGAGACGGGCGCGAGCCGTGGCTAAAAGCGCGGACCCCAGAGACATGCATGAGATGCTAAGGCTGCTGCTGCCGCCAGCAAGAAGCCTGTGTGCGAGCATAGGTCACTATCCACACCCCCCTTCCGGGGAGCCTGTGCAGCCCGCCACTGCCAGGTTCCCGGGATCCAGGGACAACCTCCCCGGGAGAACGCACGGCGCGCCTCAGGCTGGTGCAACGTCATGCCAGCCTCTGCCGCCGCAGGCTCGCCCCGCATCTGTACCCCTCCCTCCCCCCTGCCTGAGTGAGCCAGAGTCCCCGAAGCAGCGGCTCCTTTAACCTCATCCTGTCTGAGTGAAGAACAGATGCCCTCCGGTGACCTACATGCAGAGGCGGGGACAAATCCAAAGCTGAACCCGAGGAGCTGTGCGAGCAAAGAAGAGAAAGGGATATCTCTTCCAGCAGCCTCAGAAGCAGCGGATTAAAGCTCCACAATCAAGTTGATGTACCCTGCATCTGTGGAATACATGAATAGACAACGAATCACCCCAAATTGAGGAGGTGGACTTTGAGAGCAAGATTTATGATTTTTTCCCCTTTTCCTTTTTTTGTGAGTGTGTATGTGTATGCTTCTGTGTGAGATTTTGTCTGTATAGCTTTGCTTCCACAATTTGTCCTAGGGTTCTATCCGTCCGTTTTTTTTTTAATATATTTTCTTAATAATTATTTTCTATTTTATTAACTTTTTTATAATTTATCTTACTTTATTTTATTTTACTTTATCTTCTTTCTTTCTTTCTTTTTTCCTTCCTTCCCTCCTTCCTTCCTTGCTTCCTCCCTCCCTCTCTCCCTCCTTTCTTTCTTTCTTTCCTTTTCTTTCTTTCTTCCTTTCTTTCTACTTCTACTAATTCTTTCTTTCTACGTTTTCTCCCTTTTATTCTGAGCCGTGTGGATGAAAGGCTCTTGGTGCTGCAGCCAGGAGTCAGTGCTGGGCCCCTGAGGTGGGAGAGTCAACTTCAGGACACTGGTCCACAAGAGACCTCCCAGCTCCACATAATATCAAATGGCGAAAATCTCCCAGAGATCTCCATCTCAACACCAGCACCCAGCTTCAGTCAACGACCAGCAAACTAACTATAGTGCTAGACACCCTATGCCAAACAACTAGCAAAACAGGAACACAAACCCACCCATTAACAGAGAGGCTGCCTAAAATCTTAATAAGTCCACAGACACGCCAAAACACACCACCAGATGTGGACCTGCCCACCAGAAAGACAAGATCCAACCTCATCCACCAGAACACAGGCACTACTCCCCTCCACCAGGAAGCCTACACTACCCACTGAACCAACTTTAGCCACTGGGGACAGACACCAAAAACAACGGGAAGTATGAACCTGCAGCCTGCAAAAAGGAGACCCCAAACACAGTAAGATAAGCAAACTGAGAAGACAGAAAAACACACAGCAGATGAAGGAGCAAGATAAAAACCCAACAGACCTAACAAATGAAGAGGAAATAAGCAGTCTACCTGAAAAAGAATTCAGAATAATGATAGTAAAGATGATCCAAAATCTTGGAAATAGAACAGACAAAATGCAAGAAACATTTAACAAGGACCTAGAAGAACTAAAGATGAAACAAACAATGATGAAAAACACAATAAATGAAATTAAAAATACTCTAGATGGGATCAATAGCAGAATAACTGAGGCAGAAGAACGGATAAGTGACCTAGAAGATAAAATAGTGGAAATAACTACTGCAGAGCAGAATAAAGAGAAAAGAATGAAAAGAACTGAGGACAGTCTCAGAGACCTCTGGGACAACATTAAACGCACCAACATTCGAATTATAGGGGTTCCAGAAGAAGAAGAGAAAAAGAAAGGGAATGGAAAATATTTGAAGAGATTATACTTGAAAACTTCCCTAATATGGGAAAGGAAATAGTGAATTAAGTCCAGGAAGCACAGAGATTCCCATACAGGATAAATCCAAGGAGAAATATGCCAAGACACATATTAATCAAAGTGTCAAAAATTAAATACAAAGAAAGCATATTAAAAGCAGCAAGGGAAAAACAACAAATAACACACAAGGGAATCGCCATAAACTTAACAGCTGATCTTTCAGCAGAAACTCTGCAAGCCAGAAGGGACTGGAAGGACATATTTACAGTGATGAAGGGAAGAAACCAGCAACCAAGATTACTCTACACAGCAAGGATCTCATTCAGATTTGATGGAGAAATTAAACCTTTACAGACAAGCAAAAGCTGAGAGAGTTCAGCACCACCAAACCAGCTTTACAACAAATGCTAAAGGAACTTCTCTAGGCAAGAAACACAAGGGAAGGAAAAGACCTACAATAACGAACTGAAAACAATTAAGAAAATGGGAACAGGAACATACATATTGATAATTACCTTAAATGTAAATGGACTAAACGCTCCCATCAAAAGACACAGATTGGCTGAATGGATACAAAAACAAGACCCATATATACGCTGTCTACAAGAGACCCACTTCAGACCTAGAGACAAATACAGACCGAAAGTAAGGGGATGGAAAAAGATATACCATGCAAATGGAAACCAAAAGAAAGCTGGAGTAGCAATTCTCATATCAGACAAAATAGACTTCAAACTAAAGACTATTACAAGAGACAAAGAAGGACACTACATAATGATGAAGGGATCAATCCAAGAAGACATAACAATTATAAATGTTTATGCACCAAACATAGGAGCACCTCAATACATAAGGCAAATACTAACAGCCATAAAAGGGGAAATCGACAGTAACACATTCATAGTAGGGGATTTTAACACCCCATTTTCACCAATGGACAGATCAACCAAAATTAAAATAAATAAGGAAACACAAGCTTTAAATGATACATTAAAGATGGACTTTTGATATTTATATGACATTCCATCCAAAAACAACACAATACACATTTTTCTCAAGTGCTCATGGAATATTCTTCAGGATAGATCATATCTTCAGTCACAAATCAAGCCTTGGTAAATTTAAGAAAATTGAAATTGTATCAAGTATCTTCTCTGACCACAACGCTATGAGACTAGATATCAATTACAGAAAAAGATCTGTAAAAAATACAAACACATGGAGGCTAAACAATACACTACTTAATAACGAAGTGATCACTGATGAAATCAAAGAGGAAATCAAAAAATACCTAGAAACAAATGACATTGGAGACACGACGACCCAAAACCTATGGGATGCAGCAAAAGCAGTTCTAAGAGGGAAGTTTATAGCAATACAATCCTACCTTAAGAGACAGGAAACATCTCGAATAAACAACCTAAACTTGCACCTAAAGCAATTAGAGAAAGAAGAACAAAAAAACCCCAAAGTTAGCAGAAGGAAAGAAATCGTAAAAATCAGATCAGAAATAAATGAAAAAGAAATGAAGGAAACAATAGCAAAGATAAATAAAACTAAAAGCTGGTTCTTTGAGAAGATAAACAAAATTGATAAAACATTAGCCAGACTCATCAAGAAAAAAAGGGAGAAGACTCAAATCAACAGAATTAGAAATGAAAAAGGAGAAGTAACAACTGACACTGCAGAAATACAAAAGATCATGAGAAATTACTACAAGCAACTCTATGCCAATAAAATGGACAACCTGGAAGAAATGGACAAATTCTTAGAAATGCACAACCTGCCAAGACTGAATCAGGAAGGAATAGAAAATATGAACAGACCAATGACAAGCACTGTAATTGCAACTGTGATTAAAAATCTTCCAACAAACAAAAGCCCAGGACCAGATGCCGTCACAGGTGAATTCTATCAAACATTTAGAGAAGAGCTAACACCTATCCTTCTCAAACTCTTCCAAAATATAGCAGAGGGAGGAACACTCCCAAACTTATTCTACGAGGCCACCATCACCATGATACCAAAACCAGACAAGGATGTCACAAAGAAAGAAAACTACAGGCCAATATCACTGATGAACATAGATGCAAAAATCCTAAACAAAATATTAGCAAACAGAATCCAACAGCACATTAAAAGGATCATACACCATGATCAAGTGGAGTTTATTCCAGGAATGCAAGGATTCTTCAATATACGCAAATCAATCAATGTGATAAATCATATTAACAAATTGAAGGAGAAAAACCATATGATCATCTCAATAGATGCAGAGAAAGCTTCTGACAAAATTCAACACCCATTTATGATAAAAACCCTGCAGAAAGTAGGCATAGAGGGAACTTTCCTCAACATAATAAAGGCCATATATGACAAACCCACAGCCAATATCATCCTCAATGGTGAAAAACTGAAAGCATTTCCACTAAGATCAGGAACAAGACAGGTTGCCCTCTCTCACCACTGTTATTGAACATAGTTTTGGAAGTTTTAGCAACAGCAGTCAGAGAAGAAAAGGAAATAAAAGGAATCCAAATCGGAAAAGTAGAAATAAAGCTGTCACTGTTTGCAGATGACATGATACTATACATAGAGAATCCTAAAGATGCTACCAGAAAACTACTAGAGCTAATCAATGAATTTGGTAAGGTAGCAGGATACAAAATTAATGCACAGAAATCACTTGCATTCCTGTAAACTAATGATGAAAAATCTGAACGTGAAATCAAGAAAACACTCCCATTTATCATTGCAACTGAAAGAATAAAATATCTCAGAATAAACCTACCTGAGGAGACAAAAGACCTGTATGCAGAAAATTATAAGACACTGAGGAACGAAATTAAGGATGATACAAATAGATGGAGAGATATACCATGTTTTTGGATTGGAAGAATCAACATTGTGAAAATGACTCTACTACCCAAAGCAATCTACAGATTCAATGCAATCCATATCAAACTACCACTGGCATTTTTCACAGAACTTGAACAAAAAATTTTGCAATTTGTATGGAAAAACAAAAGACCCCAAATAGCCAAAGCAATCTTGAGAACAAAAAACGGAGCTGGAGGAATCATGCTCCCTGACTTCAGACTATAATACAAAGCTACAGTAATCAAGACAGTATGGTAGTGGCACAAAAACAGAAAGATAGATCAATGGAACAGGACAGAAAGCCCAGAGATAAACCCACGCACATATGGTCACCTTGTCTTTGATAAAGGTGGCAGGAATGTACAGTGGAGAAAGGACAGCCTCTTCAATAAGTGCTGCTGGGAAAACTTGACAGGTCCACGTAAAAGTATGAGATTAGATCACTCCCTAGCACAATACACAAAAAGAAGCACAAAATGGATTAAAGACCTAAATGTAAGGCCAGAAACTATCAAACTCTTAGAAGAAAACATAGGCAGAACATTCTATGACATAAATCACAGCAAGATCCTTTTTGACCCAGCTCCCAGAGAAATGGAAATAAAAACAAAAGTAAACAAATGGGACCTAATGAAACTTAAAAGCTTTTGCACAGCAAAGGAAACCATAAACAAGACCAAAAGACAACCCTCAGAATGGGAGAAAATATTTGCAAATGAAGCAACTGACAAAGGATTAATCTCCAAAATTTACAAGCAGCTCATGTAGCTCAATTAGAAAAAAACTAACAACCCAATCCAAAAATGGGCAGAACACCTAAATAGACATTTCTCCAAAGAAGATATACAGACTGCCAACAAACACATGAAAGAATGCTCAACATCATTAATCATTAGAGAAATGCAAATCAAAACTACAATGAGATATCATCTCACACCAGTCAGAATGGCCATCATCAAAAAATCTAGAAACAATAAATGTTGGATAGGGTGTGGAGAAAAGGGAACACTCTTGCACTGCTGGTGGGAATGTGAACTGGTACAGCCACTATGGAGAACAGTATGGAGGTTCCTTAAAAAACTACAAATAGAACTACCGTATGACCCACCAATCCCACTCCTGGGCATATACCCTGAGAAAACCATAATCCAAAAAGAGTCATGTACCAAAGTGTTCATTGCAGCTCTATTTACAATAGCCCGGAGATGGAAACAACCTAAGTGTCCATCATCGGATGAATGGCTAAAGAATATGCGGCACATATATACAATGGAATATTACTCAGCCATAAAAAGATCGAAATTGAGCTATTTGTAATGAGGTGCATAGAACTATAGTCTGTCATACAGAGTGAAGTAAGTCAGAAAGAGAAAGACAAATACCATATGCTAACACATATATATGGAATATAAGGAAAAAAATGTCATGAAGAACCTAGGGGTAAGATGGGAATAAATACACAGACCTACTAGAGAATGGACTTGAGGATATGGGGAGGCGGAAGGGTAAGCTGTGACAAAGCAAGAGAGAGGCATGGACATATATACACTACCAAATGTAAGGTAGATAGCTAGTGGGAAGCAGCCGCATAGCACAGGGAGATCAGCTCGGTGCTTTGTGACCGTCTGGAGGGGTGGGAGGGAGGGAAGTGCAAGAGGGAAGAGATATGGGAACATATGTATGTGTCTAAGTGATTCAGTTTGTTATAAAGCAGAAAGTAACACACCATTGTGTAGCCATTATACTGTAATAAAGTTGTAAATAAATAAATACAATAAGATGTTTAAAAGTTTTTTTTACATTTTCATTTTAAATTTTAAACTGAAATAAAAGGAGTGAAATGAATTGATGTCCGTACTACTTAACATTTCATATGTATTCTCTCATCTAATTCTCATAAGACAATCAAGAATGCATAATACCATTTCCATTTTTCAAGATGAGTAAACTGAGATCTGAGAAGTTTGGAGACACGCACAAAGTAAGAGAAGTGCTATGTCACAGACTTAGGATGGAAACCCACAGTCATACCATGCCAAGGCCCACAAAGGCTGCTGAGCAGGCCGTGCAGGTGCTCCTCAGCTTAATTATCTACCAAAAATTGTCCCTTTCCTTTTCTCTCTGACATAGTTTTATGGAGTTTACATCCCATTTCCTCTCAATACTATCAGCCAATTTATCACCCCTGAGACATCTCCCCAGGTCCTGTGGCAAGATGTTCACGACACCCTAATGAGATTAAGTATGGCATTCTTCTTCCTGAAATGTAGTTATATTTTCTGTCTTTTGGGGACAGGGTAATTTATTTGAACACTTTCTAAGAGGGAAAATTCATTGCTGTTTACAGTTGTCCTGCTGTCATACAAAAAACTGTATTCTGAGGAGAGTCCTTTATTGCAGAAATGGTTTCTGGTAGAAAGTATGCAAATGAGATGCTTAGAGTTGGCTTCTGGAAAAACAGATGATAGAGGGGAAGGAAGGAGAGGCAGCTTCTATTCCTGGAGAATCAAGAAGTATGATAAGGGATGGAGGATTCAGAGGAAGACAGGGAGAAGGAGTGAGAGTGGGGAGAGAGAAACTGGTCAATTGCCAATAAAGGAAGAAATCTGGGGGAAAGAGCAGAGATATTTAGAGGAAAATTTATGGTGATATTCCATGGAGTGTGTAATGTCAATGCACTCCTCATCATCCCACCAAGGCCTTGAAGTGGCTGTGATTAGCTATATGTTTACTGCCAAATAAAACACATATATTACTATTAAATTTTTTTTAGGCCATGCCACACACATGCCCCCTGCAGTAGAAGTGTAGAGTCTTAACCACTGGACCACCAGGGAAGCCCTACTATTAAGTTTTTAGTGTCCAAGTAGCACTAAAATTATTCTGGGTGTCACCAGTTTTCTGTGTTCCACACTTTTGAGAGCTCTTACTTTCAGGAAAGAGAAAGGGGTTTGCAGTTAGGCCTGGATTGAAAAGTTACACATGAAGGTGGTGGAATAGGTGAGCAAACAGTTAATAATCTTGTCTAGAATAAGCCATTTTGCACTTCACAGCTGGAGATAATCCCTCAGTCCTGGATTATGGCATCCTTTACATAGAGTTGCTGAATAGTACGCGCCATTCCAGGAAGAGCATTCACACTGTGCCTCTGTCAGCCATGCATGAGTGTGGAGGGAAGCATGCCAGGACCCCAGGAGTCTTCAGGCCAGGGATGGGGGAAATAAGGCCAGTGGCAGGAACATTACAATTTCTATTTTATCTTTTTGTCCATATAACTAAATCCTGGACCTATTTTATTTTACATTTATGTGCTCTGTGCTATGAGCACTTATAATAAATAATAGGCTGTAAATGATTCACATTTACTCTCACTGGAAAATGGCAAATGATAGCAGCAATGGAGTAGCGACCTCCAGTGGATATTGGGGGGGATTGTACAATCCTGGATAGGTTCCTTGTGAAGCCAAAGTTTTGGCTGGCTCCTTTTCAGCAAGTCTGGAAAGATTCCCTGAAGCTGGCAGATAGATGGTTTCTGTCTCCAGAGGGTCAAAGAACTGAGCCTTCTGACATCAAAAGATATTTCACTTATGACGCTTTCCTCTGCCATAAGAGTTCCAGGCATCAAATCTAGGCACAACTACATTCAGCAGAAAAAGAAGTCTGCTCTCTCCTGTGTGTCCTTTCTGAGGAGCAAGAAAACCCTTCACAGAAATCCCAAATTCTATTTCCAATTTAATTCTTCTGAGCCCGAATAAGATCTTGGTCTTATTTGCTGATTTTTTAATTCTGTGAAAGACTTATAATCAGAAGTAAAACAATCAAATATGCAATTTGTTCACATGGTAGCAAACATAAACATAATAAAATGCACATAAAAATGGCAAAGTATAGCATCTATAATGCCTTCACTCAGAGATGTCCACAGTCAGCCATGATTGTGTTTGTGTATCTTTCCAAACTTCTGGCTATGCACATGCATGCACACTCACACAGACACACACACACATACACACACACATACACAAACACATTTCTCTATTTCAAAAGTCACTTTTTTCATTTGGCTTTAGAAGGTGAATATACTTTTATGTCAAGTAATATATGCCTGCATCATCATTTTTAATGTTTCCATGATATCCAATTTCATGGTTATAATATAATTCATTTAATCACCACCCACACTGGTAAACATTTAGGGGTTTTTTTTCTGGTTGTCTATGGTTACAGTGCTAATTCCAAAGAGCAAGGTACAGAACAGTGTGTACAATGTGCTACACTTAGGTAAAAATGGATGGAGAATCTATTGATCAATACACTTAATTCCCTTGGAAAATTACTAAATTCTTTACCAAGTGAATATTATAAACCATTTGTGAAAATCCATAAAAATTCAAATGAAGAGTCATTTATTCCCACATGAGCATAGTAAAACAGAAATAACCTATAATGCCAGTTACACAGAGAAGCCCATCCCCTTCAACCCTCCCACCCTCCTCTGCCTCCCAAAGTCCCTGCCTGCCACCCAAAGAATAAAAAAAAAAACAAAACAGGGTCTCCAACCTGTCCCTTTGCTGTAACTCCATGTCCAGTACCCTGTAACCTCCTGTACTTTTTCTTCACGAATCACCTGTCATCACAAATCACCACCCCGGGAGTGGCAGCCCTCTACTGTGCAGACACTGTCCAGTGCTAAGGGACCTAGTATTTTTGGAATCCAAAGAAGTAGTGATGTATTTTGTGTGGGGTAGAAACAATTAAGCCCTCATACAGAGATGCCCACCTTCCCTTTATGTCTGCCCCCCACGCTCTACCCTCCATCCCTGCTCCTTTATCCATCCCTGCCTTAAGAATGAATTTAGGATCCATTTTCCCTAATACACCCTTTGCAGGTTATCTGACAACCAAGACATTTTGTTTTCAGGAGAAACTGCTATAGTCAATCACTTCCACTTTCTGGAGAGCCTCCAAGGGCTACAGCTCCTTTAACATGCCAAAAGGACTCTTTGTCTCTGGTATTAACCGTGTCTCTCCCAGAGTATCCATTTATTTTGAGGTTGTAGTCAAAGAATGTCAAAGGAGCACTTGAATTTAGAAGTGTGCAATATCACATAGCATGGATTTGATGGACTGTGGCAGCAAAGGGGAGGGAAAGAGAATGGTTTAATAAGAGAAAGTGTTATGTTCTTACCATGTCTGTATTTCTGTATTAAAATGTCTTTCAGTTTCTTCTTTTCACAAATAAGAAGGAAATAGTGTCCTGTAGTAGGCTAAGATTGTGGATATGGGGACCAGACTAGTGCTTGGATTCATATCTCAGCACCACCATTTGCTGGCTGTGTAAATTGACTAAGGTCCCCCATGTACCCATGTGTGATATTTAAAAAGTAATAGTGCCCACATTGAAGTACGGATTAAGTCAGTCCCTGAACATGAAGTACTTAAAGCAGTGCTGGCACATCCTAAGTAGTCAATAAGTATTAGTATCAATATTTCTGTGAAAGTCAGTTCAGAGGTAATTGGTTTAAAATCAGTGTTCAGAGGTTTCCAACATCCCTGTTTGCTTAACACAGCATCTTCCATAAACAAACATTCCCAACGTAGAATTTATATGAGATTCTTTTGCTGTAATGCACATGCGTGTGTGTGTGTCCATCCAGGCTGTCTGGAATGAATGAACAGACAATGTTAAATTTTTAAAAATTATTTCTGTGCCTCCGGCCCAAGTCTGTCCTGGAGCTACACATTTTGTCAGTAAAATTTCTATGCTCCAGCATAATATTTAGGAAAAATAGTGGAACCTTGGATTCCAAGTTTGGTGAAGTGAAATGGATACTGGGAAACAGAACTATATTGTTCTTTAAAAGTATATTTTATGCTTAGCCACTGATTTCCATTTGCATCTTGCCCTTGGATACAAGAGATTATTTTGTTTAAAAAGAAAGTTTTGATGACTAACTGTAGATAGCGTGTTCCAGAAAGAGAGAAAAAGATAAAGATTTTAAATTACAATATATCCAAAAGTAGTGACCATCAGGATTATTCTCAAAGAGGCTATTGTAGAGAGTGCGGGTGGGGGAGAGGTTACAGAGTTTAAATTCTAGCTCAAGGACTTAGGCATGAGGAGGAGATATCTGCTGTAGACTCATGTAAGGGGATATTTTTCCAAATTAGCTTTTAATATTGAGGAAATTAAAAATATATATTTAGTTATTTAAAAATGGAAACAGATTTTATTATACTGCTAGATACAATTTTTTTGTCATGCAGTTAAGAACCTGAGTGTAATGGACCATTTTCCATTTCACAGCATGTAGATAAATATTCAGTTTTGGATGATAAAAACAATTCAGTTACATTAGAATTGCTGAGATACAGATGTCTTTGTTCCTAAGATAGTCATCCATTTCCAATACTATTTTTCCTGAAAAATATAGGCACCTCACAGGGCATAGCATCCCTATAAAGTATTCTTGACCAAAACTAAAAGGCTCTTCTGTGAAACCAACAAGATTGGGTTCTATCTTTCTAAATTTCCACTGGTGAAGATGGAGCATGTGACCTAAACAACAAAAGTAAAAGACAGCACAAGATGGATGGGTACCTTACGGAGTTTAAAGGACTTGGGAAACAGAGCCACTTCTTCTGTTCTGCCCTTCAAATAGGGTCCATTCTTCAAAGAGAGCAGCTTCTCAATAACAGCTGTTATCTGGGAAAGAAGAGGTCATGTCTTACCTGAAAGCCCTGTGCCACTCACAGCTAAAGAGAATTGTCATCCACAGAATTCCCCTGTGGTGGCATGGGTAATTAAAAACCCAAGAGAACCTCTATCTTTCTGGACAGAAGATTAGTTACAGGGGTCTTTGGAAGCCAGAGAATATGGAGAGGGGAATCTTGGAGAGGACAGTGTGCAAGAAGGGAATATCCTAATTCTGTGAATGAAATTTCTATACATTTCAGGCTTATTGTTAAGTTGCACATGCACAGCATAGACCCAAAGCAGCATAGTAAGATACTTTGAATTTAACTATGCCATAAACCACCACTCAAGTCTCAGACTAAATCCTGAGAGGTGCATGTGTGAAACAGTCAAAACAGCATAGCAATTTCTTTGCAAATTGAACTTAAAATGGAATAATCATCCAAAGGTGAGATAGGATTTTTACTTTAAACCTAACCAGGGTGATTTCTGGCTAAACCAACCAACCAAACAAAAAAGTATTCTCCAGAGGATATTAATAGGACCAAAAGTCAAACAATATAATATTCAGAATACAATACAACTATACAGTCAAGAATACAATCCAAAAATATACTACATATCAAGAACAAGGAAAGTTTGAAAAGAAGTGTAAGGGAAAATTCAACATGTGCCAACCTCAAGGTGACCCAGATATTGGAGTTGTCAGACAAAGATTTTAAAGAAGGTATTACAACCATCTTCCATGGGTGAAGGTGAAGTGAAGGTAGATGCTGTTGAAATGAAAGGAAAGACAGATGTTCTAAGCAGAGAAATATAAATTATTTTAAAGACCAAATGGAAATTTCATAAATCAAAAATACAATATCAGATATTTAAAAGTTCACTAGATGGGCTCAGTAGAAGAACAGAAATGATAAAGACAGACTGAGTAACATCCAACCACATAAGCAAAGAGAAAACAAGATGGAAATAAAATAAGCAGAGACTCATAAATTGTGGTATTCATTGGACTCTAAAAAGGAGAGGGAAAAGATACTAGTGCAGAACATACATTTCAAGAAATAATTTCTGAAAATTCCCCAAATAAGTGAAATACATAAATATACAGATTCAGGAAGCTCAGTGAACCACAAAGATTATAAACTCAAAGAAAATCATGCCCAGAACAATCAAAATCAAACTTCTAAAAACCAAAGATTAAAAAAATAAAAACCTTGAAAATGGCCAATAAAAAATAATGCAACAGATATAAGGGGATAATGATTCACATAACAGTGCACTGCTCCTAGGAAACCATTGGGGCCAGAATAGAGTGTAGCAATACCTTGAAAATTCTGAAAGAAAATAATTGTCAACCTGGAATTCTACATTCAGCAAAAAATACCCTTAAACGAATGACATTTAAATAATGACCTTCTCAGATAAAGAGAACACTAATAGAGTTTGCTGCTAGAAAAACAAGTCTAAAGTAAATGCTAATAAAGTTTTTAGACTGAAAGAAAATGATAGGGGTAGAAAACTTTGAACTTCAGAATGAATAAAAATAGGAATGGTAAATTTCTGGATGAATATAGTAGACTATTTTTCTCTTCTTAAATTTTTCAAAATATGTATGGCTATAAAAAGCAAAAACATGTAACATTAACTGGTGGGGTTACCACAGTATGTAGAAGTAAGACTTACAACAACTATAAAGGGGAGGTGATTTTACCTGAAATGGTAAAACATTAACTGAAGTAGATTTTTTAAAGTAAGGTATATACATTTGAATCCCTAGAACAACCACTAAAAATCTTAATATAAGGAGATAGTTAAAAAAAACAAAAGATAAATAAAATGTCATATGAAAACTATTCAAATAACATAAAATAAGGGAGGAAATGAACAGAAAAGTTTAAAACGCAGGGGAAAATCAACAACAAAAATACAATAAAATAGTAGAGCTAAATCCAATATAACAATAATTATATTAAATATATATGTTCAAAACAAATTAATTACAAATAGATGTCAGATTAGGTAAAGGAAAAAATATTAAACTATATGCCTTTTATAAGAAACACTCCTTAAATAAAATTACATGGGTGGCTAAAAGTAAAAGATAGAAAAAAGATGCCATGCAAAGTCTAATCAAAAGAGGGCTTCCCTGGTGGCACAGTGGTTGAGAGTCCGCCTGCCGATGCAGGGGACACGGGTTCGTGCCCCGGTCCGGGAAGATCCCACATGCCGCGGAGCAGCTGGGCCCGTGAGCCATGGCCACTGAGCCTGCGCGTCCGGAGCCTGTGCTCCACAACGGGAGAGGCCACAACAGTGAGAGGCCCGCATACCGCAAAAAAAAAAAAAAAAAGTCTAATCAAAAGAGAGCTGGAAGAGTTAAAATAATATCAGTGAAAGCAAATTTCAGAACAAGAAAAAGTATCAGACATAAAGAGGAACAGTAGCTAATGATAAAAGGGTTAATTCACAAAGAAGGAATGACAATCTTAAATATGTGTGCACTAAGAACAAAATTTCAAAGTGCATGAAGCAAAATCTGATAGAACATGAAGCAGAACTATAGAAATTCATAATTAAACTTTCAGTATTGGCACTCTTCTCTCAGCAATCAATAAAACAAGTGGTTTGAAAATCAGCAAGGCTGTAAAAGACCCAAACAATATCACTGACCAACTTGGCCTAATTGATATTTGTAGAACGCTCCACCTAATAACAGTATAATAAACAGTCTTTTTAGGTACACATTGAACATTTAAAGAAGATAGGCCTTCATCTGAGCCATAAAAGAGAAAAGCTTAACAAATTTAAAAGAATAGAAAGAATATAAGATATATTCCTCAACCACAGCACAATTAAACCAGAAATTAATAACAGAAAGGTATCTGGGAAAATCTCTAACTATATTCAAACAAAAGCACACATTTATAAATGACCCATGAGTCAAAGAGGAAGTTTAAAGACAAATTTTAAAATATCTGGAACTGAATAAAAATGAAAATATAATGTTTTCAAAATTTGTGATATATGCAAGATGGAGCAGCCCCACTGCTTTAAGGTTCTCCTTCTTATAAGTAAAAATATCTAGACATAACACTGTAAATATGAAAACACCTGAAAGGTGGAAAAAAATCAGGCTGCCTAGGGACATTGAGACTCAAGGAACAACACAGGTAGTGATTTCCCGAGTTTCCTTATTGCCTCCATTATATTCCAGACAGACAGAGCTCTGCAAAAGCCTCCAACCCAGAACTGCTAACAGGCATAGACAAAAAGCTTCAAGAAAAAAGCTGTTCCTCTTATCCAAAGGACCAGAAAAGTGTGCCCTAACAATAGAAAACCTTTTTGGCAATATCGGCACTACTCCAGCCAAGCATCAAAGAAAAAACTGCACCCACCTCCCCCTACAATGACAGTCCTGTAATTCTCTAACCCAGTGGTATTGGTGAAGCTGAGCAGAGAGCTAATGTTACATTTCCCACCTGGAAGAAGCAGGTAGTGCTCTTATTGCCCCACTGAATAGTTTCAGTGTGCCAAGAAGTAAAATGATCCTCCACTTCTATTTGAAGGGAGCAGGCTGTGATGCTCTAATGATTCCCATGCAGGGCTTGTACTTCTGGATGGTGTGAAGGGGAGCTGATCTCCCACCCCTCACTTGGTGGAAGGAGGCAATGCAGACTCTCCTGCCAGGATGTTCTCAGTGGGGTCCAGTAGTGAGCTGGATGTCCAACCACATACAGAAGCAAAGAGACTTACCAAGGGAGTTCAAGGTAGAGCTAGTCACCACTATGCTTCACCTGCCATTCCTGCCAGTGTCAGCAGGGCTGGCTGAGGAGCTGAAGCCTCCACCTCCCCACCCAGCATCAATGAGACAGAATGATATTGTGATGTGAAGGTAGTTGGCACTCCACTTTCCTGCTACCCATAACATTGTGTCAAAAAGGCCAAACTGGGAACTGGGTTTACACCAGCACTCAGAGGAAACAGATACAGTGAAAGTTGGTACCCTATTACCATCATGAAGAAGTTAGTGGGATCAAAGGAGGAAGCTGAATTTCCACTCCAGCAGTTTGCAATGAGGCAGTGTTAGTGAGTACTTACTTTTGCTAGGGTACTATAAGTAGGGCCCAGCAGGAGCTGAACATACACACTCACCTGGCCCTTGTGCTATACCTTGACAGAAGCTACACTAGGTTTAAAAGGAGGAGGATTAAATAAATAAGATCTAGTGCCTCACAATATAATATCTAATATGTTCCATATACAATAGAAAATCAAATGTCATACCAAGAGCCAGAAAAATCACAACACAAATAAGAAAAGACAATCAACAGACAACAAGACTGAGATGAGCCAGATTTTGTAACTTTCTAATAAGAATTTTAAATCAGCCATCACAAAGATGCTTCAACAACAAAAAAATAAATTCTCTTAAAACAAATGAAGAAATAGAAAATCTCAGCAAAAAAATAGAATCTATGAAAAGGAAATAAATAGAAATTATAGAAATGAAAGACACAATAAACAAATTTTTAAAAAACCTTTCACATTCAGTGAGTCCCTCCAGGGCTCAAAATTAGAGTGGAGATGACAGAAGATAGAATTAGTGAAATTGAAAACAGATCAATAGAATTTACCCAAACTGAACAACAGAGAGACATTGGGCTGACAAAATGGAGAGTTTCAGTGGCCTATGAGACAATAAAACAAGAGCTAGCATTTGTATCATCAGAGTCCCAAAAGGAGAGGAGAGAGAGAGAGGGACTGGAAAGTATTCAAAGAAATAATGGCTGAAAACTCCCCAAATTTGGCAAAAGATATAGAGATTCAATAAGCTTAGTGAACCCAGAATAGGATAAACCTAAGTGCATATGAAACATTCTCCAGAATATACAATATGTTAGATCACAAAACAAGTCTGAATTAATTTTAAAAGGTTGAAATCATACAAAGTACTCTCTCTGACCATAATGGAATGAAATGAGAAACTAATACAAGAAAAACTGGAAAATATATAAATATCTGAAAATGAAACAACACACTTTAAATAGCCAGTGAGTAAAAGGAAAAAATCACAAGTGAAATTTTAAAATACTTTGAAATGAAAACACAACATACCAAAAATTATAGTGATGCAGTGGATGCAGTGCTCGGAGAGGAAACTTATTGCTGTAACTACCTATACTAGAAAATAATAAAGATCTCAAGTCAATAGCATAACTTTCTACCTTAAGTAATTAGAAAAAGAAGAGAAAACTAAACTCAAAGCTAGCAGAAGTTAGGAAATGATAAAGATTGACTAGCCATAAACAAAAGAGAAAACAGGAAAGCAAAGGAGAATCAATGAAATCAAAACCCGTTCTTTGAAAAGATAAACAACCTTGAAAAACTTACATTGACTAAGATAAAAAAGAAAGACTTAGATATGAAACTAGAAATCAACTACAGAAAGAAAAATGGGAAATGAGCAAACACATTGAGACCAAACAACATGTTACTAAAAAAACAATGGGTCAATGATGAAATCAAAGGGGAAATCAGAAAACACCTTGAGACAAATGAAAATGGAAATACAACTTTGCAAAATCTATGGGATGCAGCAAAAGCAGTTTTAAGGGTGAAGTTTAGAGTGACACAGGCCTTCCTCAAGAAACAAGAAAAATCTCAAATAAACAACCTACCCTATCACCTAAAAGAAGAACAAGCAAAGCCCAAAGTCAGCAGAAGAAAGGAAATAATAAAGATCAGAAAGGAAATAAATAAAATAAAGCTAAAAAACAATAGAAAAGATCAATAAAACCAAGAAGTGGTTTTTTGAAAAGATAAATAAAATTTATAAACCTTTAGTCAGGCTTATCAAGAGAGGACCTAAATAAACAAAATAAGAAATGAAAAAGGAGAAATAACAACTGATACCACAGAGATACAAAAAAATCATAAGAGAATACTATGAATAGTTATATGCCGACAAACTTCACAACCTAGAAGAAATGAACAAATTTCTAGAAACATACTATCTGACAAGACTGAATCAAGAAGAAACAGACAATTTGAACATACCAATTACTAGAATTGAAATTGAATTTGTAATTTTAAAATGCCCAGCAAACACAAGTCCAGGACGAGGTGGCTTCACAGGGGAATTTAACCGAACTTATAAAGAAGTACTAATATCTATCCTTCTCAAACTATTCCAAAAAATTGAAGAGGAGGGAACACTCCCAACTTCATTCTACTAGGCCACCATTACCCTGACACAAAAATTCAAGTAGCCCTTTTTACAGAAAATGGCAATCTGATTCAAAATACAGAAAACAAGAGATCTAAAATTGGCAAAACGATATTGAAAAAAAAGAAAAAATTTGGAGGATTTATATCACTCAGTTTAAAAGGTTTTTATAAATCTACAGTCATCAAACACTTTTACTGGCATAAAGACATATAGTTCAATGGAATAATTTTGAAAGTTCAGAAATAATCTCTTACATTTATGATTAATTTTTAACAAAGATGCTAAAGCAATTCAATGGGGAAAGGATAGTTTTCTCAACAAATGGTGCTGGGAAGAGTGACATCAGCAAAATGCCCGAATAAGATGTCCCTTGCTCATATCCCCCCCTCAATAACAACAATTTGGCATCCACCCACAGACAAGAGTGCTTCTGTGGGAGCTGTAGAATCCAACACCATACACCACGGGACCTGAGAGTGTATTTGCCCATTTGTGCATTTGGGTAATAGGCATATAGACCTTGGTCCTGATTGTGGACCCTACAGTGGCCCATGAACTGGCACAAGTCCCTCTCAGCCATAGTTTATAGGCCCTTGGAATACACTGTGTTAGACAATCAGGCATAGAAAGGGAGCCTTCATGGAAGTCCATGAGTGCAGGAGTCCAGCAGAGAAGTTCCAACACACTGTTAGAGTATATATATATATATATATATATATATATATATATATATATATATATATATATATGAGTTTGGATGCACTGGAGAGATTAAGAGGAACAGTTTGACTTTAACTGTGTCCCTTCTCTCCTAAGGCAGCACAATTTAGTGCCAAGAGAGACTTTCTCAGCTTGTGATTTCTCCCATGGGGGAATGTGAGACCATGTGAGTAACTGTCCAGCTTCTCCAGCTGTGTTGGATGCTGCCAAAGAGGCCCATTTCTCTCTTGCTGCATCCAGAGCACTGAGATGTTAATTTGATGACTGCAGGGGAGTGGGAAGGAGGAAGCTGGGAGAGCAGCAGATAGGACTCTCAGAGGGCATTAAACGGGAACAGATTCTACTAACTACATTACAGACTCCATTAAGAAGTCTGGGTATGAAACACTGGTGAAACCTCACTTGCTGATCTCCCCCCATGAAACACAGGCACCTCCAGCACTCCACACGCCTCATGTACACAATCCCCCACCCTGTGGCCAGCTCCCTGTGTGCACGCCTGATGTGGCAAGAGCAAGCCTGGCAGATGGCTAGTGAACACATACAGAAAGATGGCCCAAATGTGTGAACCAGGGAGAGACCACAAACTTCAGATTTAGCACTGCCCTTGAGAAAGCAAAGGGAGGATGTCAGCACTCAGCCTGGTATGTTGCAGAATTAAAAGAAAGCATATATGCTCAATATTCTGTGACAGAGGGAGCAAGAAGTGTGGAGCAGGCATATCCATAGAAGGTCTGAGAAAAATTCACAATCACTAGCAGAGCAGACGGAAGGTATTTCTCTCCCAAAGACAGTCAGAAAGACTGGAGGAGGTGACAGCTACTTCCTATGTGAAGACAGAAATGCAAGACTTCAAGGAGCATGAAAAATAAAGGTAACAAGACACCACCAAAGGATCACAATTATCTTCCAGTAACTGACATAAAAGACATGGAGATTTGTGATTTATTTGATAAAGAATTCAAAATAGCTGCTTTATGAGCTACAAGAAAACACAGAGAGACATTTCAATGAAATCAGGAAAACAAAATGAACAAAATGAGAAGTTTAACAGAGATAGAAATAATAAAACAGAACCAAACAGAAATTCTCGAGCTGAATAGTACAATGAATGAAATGAAAAATGCAATAAAGAGAATCAACAGCAGAATGGATCAAATAAGAAAGAATCTGTAAGTTGGAAGACAGGACCTTTGAAATTATCCAGTCAGAGAATAAAGAAAAAACAATGGAAAGAGTAAAGAAACACTATGTGATTGATACAAAATCATTTTTAAAAATCTGTGTATTATTGGAGTCATGGGAGAAAAGAGGGAGAATGGAGTAGAAAGCTTATTTAAAGAAATAACAGCTGAAAACTTCCCAAATCTGGGGAGAGATGTGAACATCCAACTTCATGAAGTTCAACTGTCCCCAAATAAACTCAACTGAAAGAGATCTTCTCCAAGACGTATTATAATAAAACAGTCAAAAATCAAAGACAAAGAGAGAATCTTAAAAGCATCAAGAGAAAATAAGCTTGTAACTTACAAGAAAACCTTCATCAGCCTATCAGAGGATTTCTCAGTAGAACCATACAGGCCAGGAGAGAGTGGAATGATATACTCAAAGGGCTCAGAGGGAAAAAAAAAAAAACTGCCAGCCACGAATACTCTATCTGGCAAAGTTGTCCTTCCGAAAGGAAGGAGAGTTAAAAGATTTTCCCAGACAAACAAAAGCTGAGGGAATTCATCACCACTAGACCTGCCTTACAAAAAGTGGTGAAAGGAGTTCTTCAAACTGAAATTAAAGGACAATAATCAGTAACATGAAAACATATGCAAATACACAACACACTGGTAAAGGTAAGTATATGCTCAAATTCAGATACCTTAATGTTTTAATATGACAGTGTGTTAACCACTTAACTCTAGTATAAAGGTTAAAGGACAAAATATTTAAAATAAACTATAGTTATAATAACTTGTTAATGACTACATAATAAAAAAGAGGTAAATTGTGAAAGCAGTAACATAAAAAGGTGGGGAGTAAACCAATAGAGTTTTTGTATGCAATTAAAGTTAAATTTTTATCAGTGTAAAATAACTATTATAAGATGTTTTATGTAAGCCTCATGGTAACAACAAAGTAAAAACCTAAAGCAGATTCACAAAAGATAATGAGAAAGTGTCAAAGCATACCACTACATAAAATTATCAGTTCACAAAGGAAGGTGGCAAGAGAGGAAAAAAGGAACAAGGGAACTACCAAACAGCTAGGAAACAATTAATAGGACAGCAATAGTAAGTTCTTACCTATCAATAATTGCATTAAATATAAATTGATTAAATTCTTCAATCAAAAGGCAGAGAGTGGCTGGCTGGACAAAAAAACAAGACCCAACTACATGCTACCTACAAGAGACTCAGTTTAGCTTTAAGGACACACATAGGCTCAAAGTGAAGGGATGCAAAAAGATATTCCATGCAAGTGGAAACCAAAAAAGCACAGGAATAGAATACTTATACCAGGCGAAATATACTTTAACTCAAAAGCTGTGACAAGACACAAAGAAGGTCATTATATAATGATAAAGGGGTCAATTCATCAAGGGTATATAATAAGCATAAATATATATGCACACAACATTGGAGCACCTAAATATATTAAGCAAATACTAACAGATCTAATAGGAGAAATAGACAAAAATACAGTAATAGTAGGGGACTTCCATACCCCACTTTCAACAATGGATACATCATACAGATGAAAATCAATAAGGAAACATTGAACTTGACCAAATGAACCTAACAGACATATACAGAATATTCCATCCAAGAGCAGCAGAATAAATATTCTTCTCAAGCACACACTTGAGGATAGATCACATGATAGGTCATAAAACAAGTATTAGCAAATTTGAGAAGGCTGAAATCACACCAAATATCTTTTCCAACCACAATGGCATGAAACTAGAAATCAAGAAGGAAAACGGGAAAATTCACAAATAGGTGGAAATTAAACAACACACCCCTGAACAACCAATTGGTCAAAGAAAACAAAAGAGAAACTTGAAATCTTGAAGAAAATGAAAATGAAAACACAGCATACCAAAACCTGTGGAATGCAGCAAGAGCATTTCTAAGAAGGAAGTTTATAGCAATAAACACATACATTAGGAAGAAAGAAAGATCTCAAACAAACATCCTAACTTTTCACCTCAAGGAACTAGAAAAAGAAAAACAAACTAAACCGAAAGTTAGCAAAAGAAAAGAGATAACAAACATCAGGAAAGAAACAAATGAAATAGAGACCAGAAAAACAATAGAAAAGATCAACATACCTAAGAGTTGTTTTTTGAAAAGATAGTGAAATTTACAAACTTTTAGCTAGACTAAGAAAAAGAGAAGATGCAAATAAGTAAAATGAGAAATGAAAGAGGAGACATTACAACTTATATCACAGAGATACAAAGGATCATAAGAGAATACTATGAGTAACTGTATGCCAACAAATTGGATAGCCTAGAAGAAATGGATAAATTCTCAGAAACATACAACATACCAAGAATGAATCATGAAGGAATACAAACTATAAACAGACCAGTTACAAGTAAGGACATTGAATTGGTAATCAAAAACCTCCCAAAAAGAAAAGCTCAGAACCAGATGATTTCATGGTGAATTTCACCAAACATTTAATATTTCATCCATATTCCTGGATGAATATATTTGTAAAAATTAGCAACAAAATATTAACAAACCTGACCAAAGTCATATTAATCAAAACAGTATGGTACTAGCATGAAAACAGACACATAGACCAATTGAACAGAACTGAGAGCCCAGAGATATGTTCAACAAATATTTGACAAGGGAGCCAAGAATACTCAATGGGAAAAGGGCAGTCTCTTCAATAAATGGTGTTGGGAAAACTGGATAACCACATGCAGAAGAATGAAGTTGGAACCTTATCTTATACCACTCACAAAATTTAACTCAAAATGGATTAAACACTTAAACATAAGACCTGAAACCATAAACCTGCTAGAAAAAAACATAGGGATGAAGCTACTTGATACTGATCTTGGCAAAGAATTTTTGGATACAACACCAAAAGCACAAGCAACAAAAACAAAAATAATTAAGTGGTACTACACCAAGCTAAAAAGCTTCTGCACAGCAAAAGAAACAATCAACCAAATGAAAAGGCAACTTATAGAATGGGAGAATGTCTTTGCAAACCTTATATCTGATTTGGGATTAATATCCAAAATATATAAGGAACTGATATAACTCAATAGCAAAACAAAACCAAACAAATAATGTGATTTTAAAATGAGCAGAGGAACTGAGTAGACATTTTTTCCAAAGAAGACATGCACATGGCCAATAGGTACATGAAAAGATGCTCAACATCACCAATTGTCAAGGAAATGCAAATCAAAACCACAATGAGATATCACCTCACACCTCACAATGGCTATTATCAAAAAGACAAGAGATTACAAGTGTTAGCAAGGATTTGGAGAAAAAGGAACCCTTGTGCACTGTTGGTGGGAATATAAATTGGTACAGCACCATGGAAAACAGCAAGGAGGTTCCTCAAAAAAAGTAAAAATAGAACTACCATATGATCCATCAACCCACTTCTGAGTCTATATCCAAAGAAAACTAAATTAGGATCTTGAAGAGATACCTGCACTCCTATGTTCATTGTAGCATTATGCACAACAGCTAAGATATGGAAGCAACCTAAGTGTCTTGTCTATAGATGAATGGATAAAGAAGATGTGATGTGTGTTTATATATATACATACACAATGGAATATTATTAGACCATGGGAAAGAAGGAAATCATGCCATTTGTGACAACATGGATGAACCTTGATGTCATTATGCTAAATGAAATAAGTCAGACAGAGAAAGACAAATACCGTATGCTATCACTTATATGTGGAATCTAAAAAAGCTGAACTCAGAAACAAAGAACAGAATGTTGCTTGCCAGAGGTTGGGGGCAGGGGGAAATAGGGAAATGTTGGTCAAATAATATACGGTTCCAGTTATAAGATGAATAAATTCTGGAGAGCTAAATACAGCAGGGTGACTATAGTTCATGATACTATCTTATATACTAGAAAGTTGCTAAGAGAGTAGATCTTAAATGTTCTCACCATAAATAAGAAATGGTAATTATGCAAGGTGATGGATGTGTTCACTAATCCTACTGTGGTAATTATTTTCAATATATAAGTGTATCAAATCATCATGTTGTACACCTTAAACGTACACACCGTTTTATGTCAATACTACCTCAACAGAGCTGGAAAAAATGGTGCTGGGACAACTGGTAATCCACATGCAAAAAGACAAATTTAGACCCTTACTTCATACTGTACAAAAAGTTAACTCATAACAGATCTTAACGCTACATGTAATAGCTAAAACTATATATAATGTTTTTTGGAAAAAAAAACAGATTCATATCTTCATATCCTAGGGTTAGGCAATGATCTCTTGAATACAACACTAAAAACCCAATCCACAAAAAGAAAAAAATGATAAGTTGTACTTCATCAACATCAGTAGAGCTGCACTTCAGAAGAGTAAGAAGAAACAAGCCACACACTGGTAAAATATTTGCAAATCATATTTCTGACAAGGGTTTGTATCTTAAATATATAAAGAATTTATATGACTAAATAGCAAAAGGGCAAATAAGCCAACCAAAATTGATCAAACATTTTAATAGTTTTTCACTGATGACAATATATGAATATCCAATAGGCACATAAAAAGAAACTCATCTTTACTCATTAGGGAAATACAAATCTACACCACTTCATACCCACTAGAATATGATTATAATCAAAATGACAAACAACAAGAAGTGTTTATGAGGATGTGGAGAAATTGAAACTCTTTTACATTGTAGGTGGAAATGTAAAATGAAGCAGCCATTTTGGAAAAGAGTTTAGCAGTTTATTAAATGGCTAAACATAAATTTACCATATGACTGTACCCCTAGGAATTTACTCAAGATAAATGAAAACATATGTCCTTACAAAGACTTGACGAGTGTCTACAACAGCATTATTCTTAATAACCAAAAGCTGAAAACAGCCCAAATGCCTATCAATCTGTGAATTTTTGCAACCTGAATTATATCCAAGCAAAATGCTGTTCAGCAATAAAAAGATCTCAGGATTGTTAAATGTTACAACATAGATAAATCTCATAAACATTATGCTAGTAAAAAAAAAAAACAGACACAGAAGAATACATATTGTATCATACAATTTATATGAAAGGACCTTAAAAGGCTAAAAGGCAAGACTACAGAGATTGAAAGTAGATTAATGGTTGTCTGGGGCTGGGAATGAGAATGAAGATTGAGTGCAAATGAACACATGGGATTTGGGGTGTGTGTGTGAAGAAATGTTCTAAAATTTGATTTTGGTGATGGTTGCATAACTGTAAATTTATTAAGAACCACTGATTGGACACTTAGAATCAGTGAATTTCATGGTAAGTAAATGATACCTCAAAAGTATTAAAGCAAGAAAACATAAAACTCAAAGAAGGCAAAAGGAAGGAAAAAGAGTAGAAATCATTATCATTGATAACATAATACTAAAAAATCAATAAAACTAAAAGCTGGTTCTCTGATAAGATCAATAAAATTGATAAACCTCTGGCCAGACCAAGAACAAAAGAGAGAACACACGAAATACCAATATCAGGAATAAAAGAGGGGCTATTGCTACAGACTCTATAGGGTTTATGGGATAATAAGTAAATATTGTAATCAACTCTATGCTCAGAAGTAGTATTCAATCCCATTTTTTGTTTGTGTACTCGAGACTTGCATAGCCAGCCCCCATCTTGATTATTGTCCCAACAGTTAGCCTTGATTCCCTTCTCTTTTCTAAGAAATTCCCCAAAGTTTGTAATCTAATTTCCTCTTAAGAGTTTCTACCAGCTCTTTATTTCAGAAACTTCTCAGAATCTCCAGCAACTATCTGGTTAATTTAAACTAGTTTTCAACCTGAACCATATCAGTGTTTTAGTTATATTGTGTCAGGGAAATTTGTTTTGAACTTTTGTGAGAGTGAGAAAGAATTATGTTTCCAGGTGCCTCCTATAAGAAGTAAAGATTCTGAGAAGGATCCCTTGTTGAAGACCTTGTTTGGGAAGTGATCATGCAATATGGGGCTTAGACAGAGACATAAATTGGTCATCTATTAACAGAGATGAGTGAAAAGTCCTGAAGATGCAGTGGATATAGGGGAAAGAATGAAGCTTTCAGTGGATGATATTTAATATGTGGAATTAGGTGAGTGAAATCGATACAGGGTTCATCTCTAGTTTTTAGGTTCTTTGCCACAGAATTGAGAAAACAGAAGTTTCTGCTATCACCCAGAGAACAGAAAACTAGCAAACTCCATTAATCCTTTGCATTTCTGAGGCAGATGACTGATAAGGGAAAACAGAAGCCCCTGCAAAACCCATGTTTACCAAAACCAATGTATAAGCCACTGTAGCTGGGGAAAAAATGGCTGCTGCTTCCCCTACACCTTCCAAATCTCATAAGAGGTCATCTTTTTAGCTGAACACATAAAAACATTGACATTCCTGCTGACAAGGAGGTCGAGGTCTAGGAAAAATATATATTTTCCAGGTCTCCAGACACTGAGATTCAGGGGAGAAAAATAGAAATGACTGGGAATGAATGTTCATTGCAAGGAAAACACAATACCTCTTTCAAAGCATTTTGGGAAATATATTCACATGCAAATATGGGTTCATTTTGACAAGAGCTTACCTTACACTGCGTGCACCTAGTATCTAGCTTATTTGCTTCCTTGTTTTAATATGGACTCTTTAAAATAAGTTTATTACATTGGATATTTAAAATAAGCAGAGTTTTTCTCAATTTTTTGGACATTTGAGATAAGTTAGCTAACACAAGCACAAGTTTTGATGTGTGAAAGGACTGAGTTAAACCCTAGTGTGGCACCTTCCTAGCTGTGTGACTGGGAGAAAGTTATCTTTTTTTGAATCTTAATTTCTTGACATTAGTAAAATTGTAATAAAAACACCTATGTCACAGGGGTTTAGTGATAATTAGCAGTAAGATTGCCTTCTATTCACTACTTTGCTGAGGGAGATATTCCTGCGCTTTGGTGATGGGGATGGCCAAACACATGACACTCAACACTGAACAGATGAAATCAACAGTAGTTTATCAGTCACCTATATTCACAACCTGGGGGAGAAGGACACCTCATGCCATGCAGGGCCACACAGTGGTTGCACTTGGGAGCAGAGTAGACAACTAGTGTTGTGTAAAGCAGGTTTTGTAGTATTAAGAGGCTGAGGTGCCCCTGTTTCCCATGGGAGGATTTGATTGGCTTGTTTGAATAATTCCTTAGGCATTCAGGGAAGTGAAACCTGCTACTCAGGGATAAGCAGGAACTGTGCCTGGTCATCCTGATAAGGAAGGCTGTTTGATTAAAGGACCTTATCCATGGTATAACTGGGGAGGGGAACTCATGGTTAGGTCATTCAACACCCTCCTCAGTTCACCACATGTCAAGGTAATACATAATATTGAGCCTACATTTTTGGTCTTACACCACATATCCATAAAGTGTCTGTCATATGATTGGAATTTTTAAATAGGCATCTTGGTAATTGCAAAAACAGACAATTTTTTTTAAGTTGAGGATGATTCCCTCTGAGATGTACGTTGATATTGAAAGCTATCAGATTAAAGCAAAAGAGAAGCTCATAAACTAAACATCTAATTGATATCTCCTACAGAGCATTACTGTAATTTGGTAAAACTAAAATACAGCTACTTATTGGAAAAAATGGTCCTGAAATACACAACCTGAAATAAAATAAAATGAAAGAAAAAGTTGTTTTCCTTCCAGACAGATTCCAAAAAATAATGCCTGAATCAGAGCCTGCAGTCATAACCTCTCTACCACTGGTGCCGGCTAATGAGGCATCACTCCAGAATAGGCTGATTGTACAGAAAGGCACTTAAAAGCTTCTACAAATGAACAGGAAATGCAAGCCATTTTACTTACTGACTGTACATTCTGAGACCAAAAAGATAGTTGTGTGAGCTTTTATTTTTTATTTTTCAATCTCAGGAATCTGTGAGATTTCTGAAGCTGCTTGGTGACCCTGGGAAGTACGTGCATCCTGTGTGGGGACCGGTCCCATGGAGTCTCTGTCTGATAGCATACACTATGCTACTGGTAAGGAAACAATCTTTTCTCCTAGTCTTGTTTGGTGTGTTGACTTAAAAAACTATATCCACAACGTGAGAGTTGCAAGTTAAGTTTTATTTGGGGCAAAATGAGGACTGCATCCCAGGAGACAGCATTTCCAATAGCTCTGAGAAACTGCTCCAAGGAGGCGAGGGGAGGAGCCAGGATGTATAGGAGTTTTGCAACAAAGGACAGGTAGTCGGGAATGTCAAAAGATTATTGTTAATTGAAGAAAACCAGACACCCCAAATTAAGGAATTTAGCACTTTTCTATGTATGGGAAGATATAAGAGTCTGGGCTCACTGAAATCATTCCTTTGATATGCACCTCAGCTATCTGGGGCCAGTATCCAGACACATCTTGAGTTTCCTCAGGGCTCACCACAGGGAGTGGCTGCAGTCTGATGGTTGCTAGATGGCAGGTATTCTTTTCAGCCCTGAATTTCCTTGGCTCACTGGCTCATGTTGGAGGGCTGAAATCGTTGACGACTGTGACATCCTTTGTTTGTTGATATGGCAGGAAATATTCCATTTCTCAGTGTCCCTGGGGGAAAGAAGAACATCCTCCCTAACTTCAGGGTGAAAATTACTATATCAGGGAAAGCTTCAGGGTGTGAATTATTATATGAGTCTGCAGGTACCATATATAAGTGCTTGCACTATGTACCAGACTCCGTGCCAGATGTGCCACCAAATTCTTTCACTATCCTACCAGACTTGAAGTGTAACTCATATGATGCCTGTTTAATTAGGAGCTATAACTCAGAAAGGTCAGATAACTAAGAGTTAAGGTGTGCCACACAGAACCCAGTCAGTCTACAGTTTTCTGTGCTACATGTTATAAATTATTGTTCATATGTTAATTTTTAAATTTATCTCTAGGGAAAGGCCCACACAGGAATATTCTGGTAAATATGTTAGTTATTGCTCATAAAGAGTAGATTCAATTCAGGAGTTAGTTAAGGAAAGTGGTAATGATCTTGTTTTATCGTTACAGAGAAAGCAGTTATTTTTGTCACTATTATAGTACCTGTGGGCCAATCCCAGTGTTAGGCACTCTCCCACTGTTATCCCAGTAAGCCTTCAGAGCATTCCTTCAGTGAAGTTATTCTCATTCTCAGTTTACAGTGAGGAAATTATGATGCTGACTGTTTAACTGCCTGACCCATTGTAGTGGTATGCTGGAGCTGGCTCACACTGGCTCTTGAGAGCTGATTGTATGCATCCTTCCCTTGAAATTGGTTATGGTGGATTATTTCCACCACAGAAATCAGAAAACTCTACAAAATATGTACTCCTAGGCCTCTCCTTCTTCCCTTGACGGTTTTTAAACATTTACCAGCATACCACTGACCACGTTAGGTTCCAATGTTGCAGGAAGGGGGACCCCTTCCAGGGCCTGAGAGTGGGCTCTTGTCTAACATTTGGAAATGAATTGTCTGAGGAGACACACGTGCTGACAAAGCAAGAGACTTTGGAAGGGGCACCCGGGCAGACAGCAGGAGGGTAAGGGAACCCAGGAGAACTGCCCTGCCACGTGGCTCACAGTCTTGGGTTTTATGATAATGGGGTTAGTTTCTGGGTTGTCTCTAGCCAATCATTCTGACTCAGGGTCCTTCCTGGTGGTGTGCACAGCCACCCAGCCAAGATGGATTCCTGCGAGGAGGATTCTGGGGGGATGGTAGAACAGATGGACTGGTGTCTCCTCTCCTTTTCACCTTTCCCGTATTCTTCTGGTTGGTGGTGGCTTGTTAGTTCCATGTTCCTTACCAGGATCTCCTGTCATAAAATTACTCATGCAAATTGTTACTGTCTTTGCCTGGCCAGGGCAGGCAGTTTCAGTCAGTATTTCCCCTAACACCAACTCTAGTTTTTTCAGCTACTAACTATACGACCTTGGATAAGTTGCTTATCCTGAGCTTCACTTTCCTTATATCTAAAATCAGTAATTAATTGTCTGTATTGTCTATGTTGTTTTGTGGATTTAACAGTTTGTATTCCCTTGGATTTGGGGGTAAATTAAGCCAGTTCCTGGAATATAGTTAACATCCTATAAATAATAATGATTTTTCAACTTTCTCTAGAAAAATCTATCATCAAAAAGAGTTTGAGAAAAGACTTTGTGCATTTAGTGGATATGGCATGCTAAAGCCACGAGGAAGAGACTGTATTACAGAGGAGGAGCACCTGAAGCACTCATTTACCAAGTATCTGTCAGAACCACTGTCTTTAAAATGGATATTAATGGTATGCTACCTGCTAATCCCCTCCTTCCTGAGCCAAGGAAGTGCCCTTTTCCACAAAATATTAGAATGACTTGGAGCTGTCTGAATGATGACTGTTGAGTTAGAACAAAACAAAAATCAATTCATATTTTCTTATAGGAACAATTAATAATTTCAGACAAAATACTCCCAAAAGGATAGATCACAGTGTTACCATAGCATTTTGTGCTGTTTTCAGTAGGACTTGGTCTCTGCCATAATTCCAGAAATGTAACTCTGTGGCCTAAGTCTTAATTACGTTATACACTGGATGTTGCTTAAAGTAGCAAAAAATTAAGAATTTTTCCTCTTTTTTGAAATTTTTCTTATTTTCCATAAGTCTTATTTATTCGTTTAAGGATTTGGAAATAAATTTTATTTTTTTGAATAAAAAAATGTATAAGTATTCAGTAGGCATCTCTGATGTATCTAGATATGTTCAAATAGAATAACTAGGATGTATATATGACACACACATAAAAACTGACACATAAACTGAACTCTATTAGATATTTTGCTGGCAAAGGAGTTTTATTAAAACCTTTGTAATGGGGCTTCCCTGGTGGCACAGTGGTTGAGAGTCCGCCTGCCGATGCAGGGGACACGGGTTCATGCCCCGGTCCGGAAGATCCCACATGCCGCGGAGCGGCTGGGCCCGTGAGACATGGCCGCTGAGCCTGCGCTTCCGGAGCCTGTGCTCCGCAACAGGAGAGGCCACAACAGTGAGAGGCCTGCATACCGCAAAAAAAAAACCACCTTTGTAATGAATGAATTTATTGCAGCATTCATCATAACTATAAAAAACTGAAAACAAAAACTACTTACCGCCTACGAATTACAGACCTTTATATTTTTTAATGTGCAAATACACACATAGTTATATACAAAGTATGCTGGAATTTTTTAAATGTTCCGAAAACCAGAGCTGCTAATATCATGGTCTTAACCTGCTGTGGCAAACTCTTGTCTAATATTATCTCCATTCCCCACAAGATCCTGGCAGTAGATAAGAGCATCCACATTTTACAAAACTGAGCTTCAGAGATGTTCAGTGACATAGTATTCTTAACTGGAAAATAAATGCACAACCTAAAAGCTGAGAATTATGTTTTATTCAGCAGACATGCTGAGGACTTAAGCCTGAGAGACAGTCTCTTAGATAGCTCTGAGGGACTGTTCCAAAGAGGTAAGGGAAGAGCCAGGATATATATAGGAGTTTCTGCAAACCAAACCAAAACAAAACAAGAACAAACAAACAAAAAAAAAACCAGGTAGTCGGAACATCAAAGGATTACTGTTAATTAAAGAAAAACCAGATATCTCAAGTTAATGAATTTAGCACTTTTCTATGTTTGGGAAAATGCAAGAGTCTGGGCTCACTGAAATCATTCCTTTGATATGCACCTTAGCTATCTAGGGCCAATATCCTGTTTTCTACATCCTGAATGCCCTCAGGGTGCACCATGGGGAGGGGGGGTACAGTGGCTGATGGCTTAATGGCCACAACATCCTTTGTTTACTGATCTGGCAGGTGACATTCTTTACCCACAGTGTAATCTCACTAAATCCAAAGACTACCCTAGCTGTTCTGACACATAGTCCTGACCCAAGTCAGCCTTTCCCCAAGATCTATGACTCCCCTAGAAGATTCTAGTATGAAGATAATTCTGAAAAGTGATGATTTACTAGTCTTAACTGTCACCCTGCTCTGAGTTTGACTAAAGAATAAGGACACAGCTTCTTTCCATGGTCCACTCACTCAGAGTTTGCTTCAGCTTCACCAGGTTTGGAAGCTGTGGCTTGGACCATGATTACATGAGTCTAAGGAAACTGGACACGTCCTGGGTCAGTCCTGTGGTTGCTCTAGGGTCTGTTCCAGGGAACCACACTGCTGTCTACCAAGCGTGTAGAGACGCCTTTATCAAACACACGTTCCTACTCTAGAATCCAGGAGTCCTCATAAACTTTTTCTTTGGGGCACAAACAACTAGAAGTAACACCCTGGGCTCTGACATTTTCAATCTGTGTGACCTTTAACGAGACATTCAATCACTCTGAGCCTATTTCCTCATCTGTCGTGTGGGGGGCAACAACTGCCTTGCAGATTGGCTCTGAAGATTTCATGGAGTAATATACATTAATTACCTGACATGGTGGAGGAAAGGTGCCAATAAGCAACATAGTTCCCTTCCCTCTTCCTCTTACTACATATTCTATCCCTTGGCTTTAGCTACGAGCTCCAGATTCATTATTCCTTGAATCCCATCTCACCTCAAATCACTGCTGCCTCATTTCCTTGATCTGGCTACTCAGCTTCTGAAACAGAAGAAAGATTTTTGTTAACCCAAAGGCAAAGTTCCTGGTCACAGCTTCAATTTGGAAGGCAATTTCCTGATATGGTTCCCCATAATTTACCACATCTCTCTCTAGTTAAAACTTATGGACATTTACTGGGTACCCACCATGAGCCCTCCCTTGTCTCCTATATTTCCTGCAGATCAGCAGCTCACTCTCCCTTCCTCCCTCCACAGCAGCCTCTAGATCCTCCAGACTCCATCTCCTCCCCCAGTCCTTTGCACAAGGAGGACAATTTCTATCTCTCCTTCAGGCCCCTATCTGCATTCTCACTCCAAGAAACTCAATCACAAAGAGCCCTCTTCAGACGCTCACCCCTTAATAGTTCTCAGGAAGGTGTAGGTAACAATTATTTAATGTTCTCAGAAAGACTTTAAAATATTCATTTTCCTCTGTTCTAGCAAGCCTCAGTGTTGACTGTACAGGCAGTGGGCCACAGGATCTGGGGAGTGGCCTATGGGATGAGGAGCTGCTGAAAGTGTGAAGAGGAGCTGGCCTGAAAACCAGGGAAGTCTGTATCAGTGAGAAAAAGGGGAAAGGATTCAGGGGGAAGTACTTGGGAATAATAAAGTTAGTGACAGTGCACTCCATGTGGGCGTTAGCATCTAAAAACCTTGAGTTAGAGTTCAGGTTCTCCCTTATCCTAGCTGTGTGACCCTGGGCTGTTGCCTAACTTCCCTGGGTCTTAATCTCATCTGTGCTTATGGGAAGAACATTTTTCTAGAAGAGCTATTATGAGTATTGAAAAAGAGAAGATATGTAAAGTAGTTAGTATAATGCACATACTAGCTTACTATTACTTGTACAGAATCTTAATTTCATTTTAAGATATTTCATAACATTATTTTGTGTTCTTAATTTTTAGAGTTATGTTTCACTTTAAAAGATACTTTTTTATTTCAAAAAATGAAAACATTTTAATAAAAGTACAGATTGTGCACAGATAAAGCAAAAACCGTACGACTGACACTTGAATGATTGAGATTAAGGAAAAGCTGCAGTAAATCATTACATGTACTATAAATACTAGCTTCTGTGTGGACTACCAAAGATAATGAGTCAGATTTCTTTGCTCTCAAAAACTCAGCTGATTAGAAAGAATAATTTGCTTGGTACCTGTATGCAAGAGCAAAATATGTGGTGCCTACATCAATAATATCTTCTGTACAATGTCCACACTGGGAGAATGATTTTCTTATCAATGTTACTCACAAAAGGATAACTAATTCAAAATTTAGTGGTGCTTAACAGGATTTAGACAGTGAACTGGATGCTGGGTTTACAAAGCCCAACGAAATCTTGCCCTTGCCCTCAAGGACCTCATAATCTAGTGGGAGAAACAAAGACCTTCATTCAATGGATGAATATTTATTGAGTGAATACAAATGTCAGGAACTGTTCTATAATCAGTATCACACAGCTAGCTAGTGGCAAAGTCAATTTTCAATTCTGGGTCTCTTGACTCCAACCTGCAGTATGTTCTCATTTCTGTCTTCCAAAACATGTCCCATGGCTCTTTTGGTTCTACTTAAAATCTGTTGAACTCTCTAAAGAAACTTTTTCTGCTACCTCTCACAGGGGAACCCTGGAGGTGAAAGATCTGCCCAGCTCTGAGTGGCTGAAGGCACTGAGCCAGGCCTTTAACTGCCCCTTTCCAAAATAACAATTGTTTCTTTTTTTTTAACATCTTTATTGGAGTATAATTGCTTTACAATGGTGTGTTAGTTTCTGCTTTATAACAAAGTGAATCCGCTATACACATACACACGTTCCCATATCTCTCCCCTCTTGCATCTCCCTCCCTCCTACCCTCCCTATCCCACCCCTCTAGGTGGTCACAAAGCACAGAGCCGATCTCCCTGTGCTATGTGGCTGCTTCCCACTAGCTATCGATTTTACGTTTGGTAGTGTATATATGTCCATGCCACTCTCTCACTTTGTCACAGCTTACCCTTCCCCCTCCCCATATCCTCAAGTCCATGCTCTAGTAGGTCTGTGTCTTTATTCCCATCCTACCCCTAGGTTCTTCATGACACTTTTCTTTTAGATTCCATATATATGTGCTAGCGTACGGTATTTGTTTTTCTCTTTCTGACTTACTTCACTCTGTGTGACAGACTCTACGTCTATCCACCTCACTACAGATAACTCAATTTCGTTTCTTTTTATGGCTGAGTAATGGGCAGAAGACCCAAATACACATTTCTCCAAAGAAGATATACAGATTGCCAACAAACACATGAAAGAATGCTCAACATCATTAATCATTAGAGAAATGCAAATCAAAACTACAATGAGATATCATCTCACACGGTCAGAATGGCCATCATCAAAAAATCTACAAACAATAAATGCTGGAGAGGGTGTGGAGAAAAGGGAGTCCTCTTGCACTGTTGGTGGGAATGTAAATTGATATAGCCACTATGGAGAACAGTATGGAGGTTCCTTAAAAAACTAAAAAGAGAACTACTATATGACCCAGCAATCCCATTACTGGGCATATACCCTGAGAAAACCATAATTCAAAAATAGTCATGTACCAAAATGTTCATTGCAGCTCTATTTACAATAGCCAGGACATGGAAGCAACCTAAGTGTCCATCAACAGATGAATGGATAAAGAAGATGTGGCACATATATACAATGGAACAATTGTTTCTGAAGAACTGTTCTCTTAGCATTGGACCCCATTGAGATGGCAGAAACAAAGAGGCAACTGTAGCTTCACAGCCCTTTATACTGGGTAAAACCCACCTTCCACAGAAGGGCCCAATATTGTGGCTCTCACTTTCCAAGCTCTCCACTCATTCCTAATGTAAACAAAAAGAACAAAGAGTGTTGCTCATCATCTAGTTATGCAAAGGGTTAAGTTGCAACCCACTGCAGTAGCCCACTGACAGTGTGCCCTAAGGGAACTCGGGATGAGGTGGGGGTGGGGGAAGGATGGAACATTCTGTGCTTTGGATACGTGGGCCCCTAGATGGTTAACATGCATATCTAAGGAAGAATTTCAATGACCCCTGCTCCTTGCATCTTCCTATACATAGAAAAGCACTAGAATCATTAACTTGAAGTATATGTTCTTTGTAGTTAGCAGTCATTTTTTACCAAGATGTATGCTTGACTACATGTATTTCCCAGCCAAAAAAATGTGTATGTATCCTGGCTCCTCCCCTACCTCTTCAGAGAAGTTCCTCAGAGCTCTGAGAGGCTGTCTCCTGGGCTATAGTCCTCAGTAAGTCCCAGAATAAAACTTAATTCACAACTTTTACATTGTGCAATTTTCTTTAAGATGACACTAACACAAAGCACATTTCTTATCTGTGCTCTGACTGAGAGTGATCTGGTTCTTTACAGGGAAGCTAAGCCTTGCTGTATGCCTGGATTTTCCAGACATGAATCCTACTGGGAACAGGATGACTGTCTCATTGGGAATTATACCTGCTACTACATATGAAATAAGTGTTGCCATAACAAGTGGAAAGAGGATCAGCTTTAGTGTCAAAATACTTAGTGTAAGTCCCAGCTTTAGCACTATTTAGTTATTTACCCTCTCAGCAACATTGAGAAAACCCCATTGAGAAAAAAAATTATGTATATATTATATATATACATATATAATACATTGTAATTATATATAATAAATATATATATATATAAATTTGCATGGCACAGAGTAGATCATCAAGAAAGGTTATGATTTATTAATCTGTTTATGTTTCTCCCCCAACTAGACTCTTAACATCTTGACGGAAGGACTTCTATATGATTCATCTCTGCACCTCCATACCTAGCACAGCTCCTAACATACTTGGTGTCAGGGTATTCTAGTTGATCAAATACATTCTTGGTCTATTCCTCTGCAAGATAATGTGATTCCATTTGAAAGTGTATCCTACACTTCTATGAAAACTACTAACCCACCAAACAGAAAATTCAAATTTTCCTGTATTATGACTTTTAACTTGGTTATTTTTACTTGAGACTTTGATTTGGATGTTTCTAGATGTGGACCAGATTTGTTTCTTCACATTCGACACTAGGCTGGGTGATAAACACACCCAACAGTTAAGGTACAATAAAGGCAACTCGACAATATCATCGTTACCCAAAATGTCACAGAATCCCTTGTGAAGGTGAAGATTTTTATCAAAATGGTTGTATGGAGTGATGGCAAAGTAGACTATCCTCTTTTCTGAGTGACTACTTGAAGTTTTATGTATGTTGAGGGAACTGAGGCTCCAACTTTTTAAACAGTTTATCCAAGGTTACACAGCTATTAACTGCTGGGAATGTAATTGGAATGCAGATCTGTATTACGATAAAACTCAAGATTATTCATTATATCCTGCAGAAGAAGGAAACATCCAACACAGCCAACACCATCCAGGGAACTAGTGTTCTAAGCAGATGAGGAACTTATCTAAGTTGTAAACTCTATACACCACCAAAACTGAACATAACCAAAAAAACAGTACTCAGTGAAATAATTCTTTAGATTAGTCATGGTGGTGGTGTAAGGAGCACAGGATAGGGAGCACAGGATAGGGAGCCAGAAAAACTTGAATTCAAATCCCAACTCCACTCTAATCTTTGGTCTCCTTTAATATAATTAGCATCAATAGCAAAATGTTATGAGAATTAAACATGAAGTGCTTAGCAGAGGACCTGGCACATAGATTGTTCTCAACCAATGTTGGATGACTTAAACCCGTCCCTTTCCTTCTACTTAGGCAATGTTAAGCATTTACCCCCCGATCATAGATTTAATTTCTACTACAAAAGCAAGTTTTGTGTTATTTTTGTCTCTCTCCCTTGTGGTGAAGCTAAAAGATGGGAGTTAAAGTTCAAAGCAGTTAGCAAATAATATTTAAGCAACATTAGCTAATTATTTAATAATTATTGCAAATTCAGACATTGGAACGCCAAGCTTTTGAAAATGATTTTACTCATCTTAAATTATGCATTCTTTCAATGTTATTCTAATAGGTGAATATTAACATGGTTATGCTGAGTTCTGCAAATAAAATTCCATTGACATTTTGATTGGGATTGTATTAAGCCTGTAAGTTATGGCCCTTGCGCTCTAGAAATAAAGTTTTGTCTACCATCATCATTAGGGGACCACCTATCCCATAACTCCCCTCCTGTGTTAGCACGCCTTTCTCCTCTTTCCCCTTCCCTTTGACACAGGTCTTTGCAAAGATTGGAAGGGCATAATGCGTTGTGGAAGTGTTGAATTATTCAATTATAATGAATTATACAAAAGGACACATAGATGAGACATGGGAATCCTGCCTAATGATTACAAGGGATCCCTGTGACACGGCTAGAACCTGGGGACTTTATAATCTGAGAGGGGCATTGTGATTGCTTCCTTATCACCCCAGCCACCACCTCAATCATCCCCAGCTCTGCAAAACTGTCTCTCCATTTATCATTCAAACCTTCTTTCAAAACTCTCAATTTTATCATTTCTTTTTAACTAACTGTTGTGAATGCCATCATTTCTCTCATTATGTTTTGTATGTGGTTCCTGCTGATACATGTAAAAGTTATTGATATCTTAAATAGTCACTGCTTATTCTAGCTTTTTATAGAATTCACGTACAGCAAGGCATTTTATGTTGTTTCTAATGTGTTTTCCAAGAATACACTGCTTTCATCTTCAAGCAATGATTATTTTTTCTCTGTCCTGAAAGTTATAGGCTTTTTTTTTGTTTTTTTTTTTGTTTTTTTTTTTTTGCGGTATGTAGGCCTCTCACTGTTGTGGCCTCTCCCGTTGCGGAGCACAGCCTCCGGATGCGCAGGCTCAGTGGCCATGGCTCACGGGCCCAGCGGCTCTGCGGCATGTGGGATCCTCCCGGACCGGGGCACGAACCTGTGTCCCCTGCATCGGCAGGCGGACTCTCAACCACTGCGCCACTAGGGAAGCCCCCTTATTTCTTTTTAACATATTTTTATGGTGGAGAGAATTTCTAAAGCAGTATTAGGTAGTAGGGATAATGAGCATATTTGTCTTGGTCCTAATTTTAATGGAATTTCCTCCAGTGGTATAAAATCATTTTGTGTCTTTTTACAGAAAAAAAACCCAAAACTTCACATCAATATAGCCTACTACATATCTACTTTTAAAATATACATTTTTAAAAAATGGGAATAGGTGTTGTATTATTATTGAGTGCATTTGGAAAATCTATTGAGTGTACAAAATAATTTATATCTGTATAATACAGTCTTCAAATCCAGTTGCACAGTAAATATTTCATCTTGTTCAAATCAACTTTTATTCTCACTCCATTTAATATTTGTCCTCATATAGGACCCATTTCTCTTTTATATTATTCTTAAGGTATTTTGTTTTTATTACCAGTGTCAATAAGTCATTATTTATGGTATATTGCGAAATACCAATCTGGGAGGAGTTGTGCATATAGATGATTTACCAAGCACTTTGACTAAAAGACTTATTTTCACCAATAACTCTCTTTGTTTCTCTAGATATACAATCAAATTGCTTATAAATAAGGAATTATTTGTTTAACCAGTGTTATGCTTGTTAGTGTACATTTTAATTTTGTAGGGGACCCTATACAGCCTGTTTACTTTTCCCCCAAATCTCTACTGTTTATGTTTTACTTTAAAAATTATTATGTTTTTAATCAGAAAAATGAACTAAAATACCCAAGACAAAAACTATATATTTCGTATTTGCTAAAAATGTAAAATATAAAAATATTTACCCATATAAATAAACAGAAAAATGACTGAACAGGAAATATGTGAAAATGTTATGAGTGGTTGCTTTCTTTTCCCCCATTTCTAAATACATTAATGACTTTCCATTCTCACAACTAAAAATGCTACTAAAATAATAATACTAAGTCAGTCAAACAAAAAGTATCTTTCGCAACTCAATAATCTGGCAGGCTGCAACAGAAAAAAAGCTAACATGTAATGTTTTAGACTACATATATTAATCATGCTAACAGACTTTATTTCCAGTGATCTTTGTTTGAAGAGGAATTAGACCTTGGTCCATTCTAGATAGTTATAATGAACCTCCATCAAGCTCCAGCCAGTGAAATTTCAAGCTTTTACTTGTATGAAAAGCGGTATGTGATGAGCAGCAAATGAAATCTGGAACAAGAAAAGGAATGTGACAAAGTCTTTATTTCTATACGTTACCTCCATCCCTCAAAATGGACTTCAGCTGTGATCGTTTTTCTCCGAACCCTGAATATATCACTTGAAATGTGTGATGGAGAAAACACAAAATCTGGAAGAGCATATATGGATTGAAATATGTACTTACCCATTTCTTAAACTCGGAGCAGTGCCTTGCTGCCTCATTTTCTTCATCTGTAAAATGGGGCCAACAATAATTATTAGAGCAACAATGTAATCAGGACCTAGGGAACATGCATGTTTATCAATACTACCCTTGACTATTCTTGAATAGAAGGAAAATATCTAGTAACACAAAACATCCATATTTAGCAAGGACATCATTTTCATACTTACAAATGAACAAGGGAGTATCTGGAAATTCACACATAAAGGACAAACCCATCCATTATTATGATCTCTCAAAGAAATACCTGTAAATAAAACCACCATCTTCTTTTTGCCTGATTGCTCCAATGATACCTTCCCTCTAGAGAGTTAAAAGGTAGAAGAAGTGAGCATACAGAGCACAAGTGGATGGATTTATCTTAGGTGGGAGAAAGAACATCTATTCCACTGTACTTGAAAGGAAGGGAAGATGGATGCTGTGATCAATTTCAAAAAAAAAATGGAATTCTCTACCCCTCCCTGGGTTACATCCCTTTCCAATGTGACTCTGAAGCTCCTCACATCAAGAGGTGTAGTCTATTTCTCTACAGCTTGAATTGGGGCTAGCCTTGTGACTTGGTTTGACTAATAAAGTGCTGAATAAATGGTATTGTGCTCATTCTGAGTATAGGCCTAAAGAAGACTTGAGTACTTCGGCTCTCACTCTTGGAACTCTGATCAGTTTCCAGGTGAATAATCCTGGGCCAGTTGGCTGAAGGATGAGAGACCACATGTAGCAGAGACAGACAACCCATCCCTTCTGGGGCCATCTTAAAAAATCCAGTTCCTGGTTTATCTGTCAGTTCACCAGAGGAATATGAATGGGTCCAACTGAGACCAGAAGAACTGATTATTTGAGCTAAGCTTTAATTGTTCACCCAGAGTAAGAAGAGCTAAATAAATGGGTATCATTTTAAGCCACTAAGTATAGGGGTTATTTGTTGTACAGCAATAACAAACTGATACAAGAGTGAATGTGGCAAAGTTTTTAGGTTTGGTTGTGAGAAAATGAGAAGAATTCTACCTGATAGAGTGAAAATTCTGGTTATGGTGGCTTGAAGAGTTTGGCTAATCCTCTTTGCCAAAATCAAGTATAAAACTGGAAAAAATTGTCAAAAGTAATGTAGTAAGTTCCAGACAATTAGCTTTGCTGATTGTAATGTAACTGCCTGACATTAAGCTTTTGATTGCTGAGGCATCTATTTCCAACATCCATCTCCAACAAGCACATTGCCCAATACACAACTAGATAAGAAGCCAGGCCACCTCACCCATTTTAGAAATCCCTGGTTGACCTAGATTACTGACAATTTGAGTGATCCTGCTTTTCCCTTCCCATGCTTTAATACCTGCTCTCCTCTTTTAAATTCACCAATAAAGAGTGAACCCCCGAAACCCTAGGTGCCTCACCCTCAACCCCAAATAAAGGCAGAACTTCAGGTTCAGGTTCTTTCTCTCTCTCTGTCTCTCCTCATGACCTCCCTTTGTGGCCCTGGGTATGCCACGTACCCTCCAGGATTTGTAAGTAATAAACCTTGTATTTTTCGAAGTTCCATGATGGTTACTGCTGAGGTGTGTCTTGCTATCATAATAAGCATCACAAGGGCCAGATTGGCTCTGGTTGGGGAAATGTCTGTGGGGGCTCCCCACAAGTAGTAGGGGTCCAGATGAGTGCCCCCAGGCATTTGTAGCTGAGAGCATCACTATTGATAGGCTGAGACCGATACAGAACAAGCAACTATTTTACATCTCTGAAAGTCTACTGAAGGCAAACAACTTACTGAGACACTGCCTTGAAAAACTACTAGAGCTGTGTATAGGAATAGGAGTCTGTGGCCTTGCATGAGGCTATTCCCATACAGCATCTACTTCATTCCCCTTCAGCTATGAAGGTGAAAAGGATAGTTTTACCAAACTATGGGCTGGCCCCCCAAAATTAGCAGCTTTACTCTGAGAGGAAGTAAATTCCATTTGGGTCAGATGGGGAAAAAACAGGTCACCGTTAGCTAACGCTTGTAAACTCATTAGGAAACAAATGGTAAAATCTGTTCATTTGGTTGATGGTGCTTCCCAGAGCAGCTGAGAGTGGAAGCCTTACAACCTCAAGATATTTGAGAACAACCTCTTCCCAAATCATTGCCTGACCACTAAACTATATAGGCACAGGGGTAACCAACAGGAAGACAGAATAAAAAATTAAAATTAAAAACTGAACAGAGATCTCAGTGGCTGCTTACCATGGAATGAGAAATTACAATGCTAAAGCTAGGCAACTCTCCAGAAAAAAAAAAAACAACTCATAAATTTAAAACCAAATCCAGAATTGCTACAATATATTATCTAAAATATCCAGTTTACCACCCAAAGTTTTGAGACAACCAAATCGAAAGTGTGACACATACATAGGAGAAAAAAAATAGGCAAAACTTACTCTGAGTTGGCCCAGATGTTATATTTAGCAGACAGATCATTCAAAGCAGTTATTGGGTTGGCCAAAAAGCTCATTCGGGTTTTCCATAACATCTTATGGAAAACTTGAACGAACTTTTTGGCCAACCCAATATAACTACACACATACAATGGAGATCAGGTTTGGTTCCAGAGCACTGCAGTAAAGCAAATACCACAACAAAGCAAGTCACACAAGTTTTTTGGTTTCCCAGTATATATAAAAGTTGTTTATACTATACCACACTCTGTTAAGTGTGCAATAGGCATTATGTCTAAAAAACTGTACATACCTTAATTAAAAAATAATTTATTGCTAAAAAATTCTAACCCTGACAATGCAGGGTTGCCACAAACTTACAATTTGTAAAAAATGCAGTATCTGCGAAATGCAATAAAGGGAAGCACAATAAAACAAGGTATGCACGTATGCTGAAAGAATTAAAGGAAACAATACTAAAATAATCAATGGAAAATACGATGGCAATGACAAAACAAATAGAGTCTCAACAGATAAAGAGAAACTATTAAAAAGGACCAAATGTAAATTCTGGAGTTGAAACGTTCAATAATAAAATTAAACATTCACTACAGGGGTGCAATGGCAGATTTGAGATGTCAGAAGAAAGAGTCAGTGGACTTGACTATATACCAAGAGAGCTACTTAATCTAAAGAGCAGAGAGAATATGATTTAGCAATTCGACTTCTGAGTACTTATCTGAAGGAAATGAAAACATTAACTCAAAAAGAACATTGTAAATCAATTATACTCCAATAAAGATGTTAAAAAAACCAAAAGATACATGCACCCCATGTTCACTGCAGCATTATTTACAATAGTCAAGATACAGAAATAAACAAAATATCTATCAAAATATAAATGGATAAAGAAAATGTGATATATATATATATAATGGAATATTATTCAGCCATAAATATAATGAAATCTCGAGGGCATTATGCTAAGTGAAATCAAACAAAGACAAGTACCATATGATCTCACTTATATGTGGAATCTACAAAAAAAAAACAAGCTCAGGAAAACTAAAGAGCTACATGTAAAAGAATGAAATTAGAACACTCTCTAACACCATACACAAAAATAAACTCAAAATGGATTAAAGACCTAAACGTAAGGCCAGACACTATAAAACTCTTAGAGGAAAACATAGGCAGAACACTCTACAACATAAATCACAGCAAGATCCTTTTTGACCCACCTCCTAGAGAAATGGAAATAAAACCAAAAATAAACAAATAGGACCTAATGAAACTTAAAAGCTTTTGCACAGCAAAGGAAACCATAAACAAGACAACCCTCAGAATGGGAGAAAATATTTGCAGATGGAGCAACAGTCAAAGGATTAATCTCCAAAATATACAAGCAGCTCAACATCTAAAAAACAACCCAATCCAAAAATGGGCAGAAGATCTAAATAGACATTTCTCCAAAGAAGATATACAGATTGCCAACAAACACATGAAAGGATGCTCAACATCACTAATCATTAGAGAAATGCAAATCAAAACTACAATGAGGGCTTCCCTGGTGGCACAGTGGTTGAGAGTCCGCCTGCTGATGCAGGGGACGCGGGTTCGTGCCCCAGTCTGGGAGGATCCCATATGCCGCGGAGCGGCTGGGCCCGTGGGCCATGGCCGCTGGGCCTGCGCGTCCGGAGCCTGTGCTCCTTAATGGGAGAGGCCACAGCAGTGAGAGGCCCGCGTACCGCAAAAAAAAAAAAAAAAAAACTACAATGAGATATCATCTCACACCAGTCAGAATGGCCATCATCAAAAAATCTACAAACAATAAATGCTGGAGAGGGTGTGGAGAAAAGGGAGCCCTCTTGCACCGTTGGTGGGAATGTAAATTGATACAGCCACTATGGAGAACAGTATGGAGGTTCCTTAAAAAACTAAAAATAGAACTACCATACAACCTAGCAATCCCACTACTGGGCATACACCCTGAGAAAACCATAATTCAAAAAGAGTCATGTACCACAATGTTCACTGCAGCACTATTTACAATAGCCAGGACATGGAAGCAACCTAAGTGTCCATCAACAGATGAGTGGATAAAGAAGATGTGGCACATATATACAATGGAATATTACTCAGCCATAAAGAGAAACAAAATTGAGTTATTAGTAGTGAGGTGGATGGACCTAGAGACTGTCATACAGAGTGAAGTAAGTCAGAAAGAGAAAGACAAATACCATATGCTAATACATATATATGGAATCTAAAAAAAAAAAGTTTCTGAAGAACCTAGGGGCAGGACAGGAATAAAGACACAGACATAGAGAATGGACCTGAGGACACAGGGAGGGGGAAGGATAAGCTGGGACGAAGTGAGAGAGTGTCATGGACATATATACACTACCAAATGTAAAATAGATAGCTAGTGGGAAGCAGCCGCATAGCACAGGGAGATCAGCTCAGTGCTTTGTGACCACCTAGAGGGGTGGGATAGGGAGGGTGGGAGGGAGATGCAAGAGGGAGGGGATACGGGATTATATGTATATGTATAGCTGATTGACTTTGTTATAAAGCAGAAACTAACACACCATTGTAAAGCAATTATACTCCAGTAAAGATGTTTAAAAAAAAAAAGCTTATAGGTACAGAGAACAGATTGCTGGTTGTTGGGGCATGGCTTGGTTGGTGGCAAAATGAGTGAAGGGAGTCCAGTTATAAAATAAGCCCTGGGGATATAATTTATAGCATGGCAACTGTAGTTAAGAATACTGTATTCTATATTTGAAAGTTGCTAAGAAAGTAGATCTTAAAAGTTCTCATCACAAAGAAAAAAATATTCTGTAACTATATATGGTGACAGATGCTAACTAGACCTTGTGGTGATCATTTCACAATATATACAAATATTGAATCATTATGCTATACATCTGAGACTAATACAATGTTGTATGTCAATTATACGTCAATAAAAAATTTAAAATAAGAGCAGAGAGAATAAAAAATGAAGAAAAATTAACAGAGCCTCAGAGAGTTGTGAACCAACATGTTATACACCTAAATATATATTTAATGGGAATGCCAGAAGGGGAGGAGAGAGAAAGGTGGAAAAACATTTGAGGAAATAATGGCCAACATTTTTGAAATTTAATAGAAACAATATATATAGATCTAAGAAGCCCAACCAACCATGAGTAGGATAAACAGAAAGGTATCCCTACCTAGACACATCATAGTCGAAGTCTAAAATACAAGGAGAAAATCTTAAAAGGAACAAGAGAAAAATGACCACTTATAGTGGAATAACAATACAATAATAGCTGACTTCACACCAGAAACCATGGAGGCCAGAAGATAGTACAATGACATGTTCAAAGTACTAAAAGGAAAAAAAAAAGTCAACCAAAATTCTATATCCAGTGAAACTATCCTTTAAAAATAAATGGAAATAATGACATTCCCAGATAAATGAAAACTAAGAGGATTTATTGCTAGCACACCTGCCCTATATGAAATCCTAAGGGGAGTCCTATAAACTGAAAGGAAATTATATCAGGCATTAGCTTGAAAACATAAGATGCAATGAGAAGCACCAGAAATAGTAAATATATGAGTAAATACTATACACAGTATTTATACATATATTATATATATTTTTTCTTAGTTTCTTTGAAAATATAAGACTGTTTAATGAAAAATTACAACGTTGTATTTTTGGGTTTATAACATAAAGGTAATACATATGAAATAATAGGACAAAAGGGTGCTATACTGGAGCAAACTTTCTATACACTACTGCATTTAGATTAGTATTAATCTGTAGTAGATTGGTTTAATTAAAATGCATATTGTAATCCTCAAAGCAACCACAAAGAAATAACTCAAAATATTTCAACAAGGATGAATCTCAAAATAATTATCTGAGTGAAAGAACCCAGAAAGAAATTGCATGTGTCATTCCATTTATATAAAACTAGGAAATATAAACTAATAAAAAATAATAGAAATCAGATCAATGGTTGCATGGGGATAAGGAGTGGTGGGAGGAGTGAGAAAGAGACATGAATATATTCACTATCTTGATTGTGGTAATTGTTGCAAAAGTATATACATATGTAAAAAGATCAAATTGTATATTTGATTTGTATATGAAAATTATACCACAATAAAGCTGTTAAAAAATAAGTATGAGGGAATTTTATCCATAATGTAAGTGTTTTTGAACTGGATTGTGGGTGGTAATGTTTGTACAACTGTAAACATTTCCTATAAGTTCTCTAAATTTAGAGTTACAACGGGTAAATTTTTTGGTATATTAACTATAATGCAGTAGAACTGTTTAAAAAATTACTACATTTTTTTCCTCCTTCCTTGATTAAGTAGTCAGGCTTATATGTTACGATTGAGGTGGAGGTGATTAGTGAAAGGAAAGGTCTGATGAGAGGTGAGAAGTTTTGAAAAGCTGTGTGCAGGATGGAAGAGAGTACTTACTACAGAAAAGCAGAAGGCCTTCCAGGCGGCATTTAGGTGAAGCGCATAAGAAGTGCTCCATGAATGCCAACTATAAGGGAAAAGGATGCACAGATTCATTTACACAACAAATACTTACTGAGCACCCAGTATATAACAGGCACTCTGTTAGAGACACTTTAATTTCAGTTACTAATTTCTGCTTCATTCACTTAGTGTACTAGATTGTTCACTTTTGTAAACCCTAAATGGCTGTTCTAGTACTAATTACTGTGTAAAGTGAATATTTCCCTTTATCTAGGTATCTGCCTATATATATACTGCATTAACATATTATATATGTTATATACTACATATAATATATAGGAAATACTTTGAGCATTTTGTTTTGTTAATACATTAATGGTTCAAATATATAATCTCATGTGTGTATTACACACATAAGTATGTTATAATAAAATAACCTAACCAGTCTCTTCCCTAGAAATCCATCATTTTGCATTCCATCAAAATGTCAATCTTTAGCTGCATCTTTTTATCCATTTTTAAATTTTTCCTGGTTGAATAGGAAAAAGATGTTGAATTATTCATATATATGCTAGCACCCACCCTCAACCAATCATTTGGTCCCAGCAGGAATAGAATTCCTCTAAGATCTATGGACCTCACATTCCTGTATAGTGAGGATTTGGGGCTTCTCGGCTGAGAAAGGCAGACATAGACTCTGCTTTTAGGGAATTCACAGTCAGCTGAGGGGAGGCAGACCACAAATAATCTTCAACTGTGATGAGTGCACTTTGTGATGAGCAGAATTCGGTGAGCTCTAGCAGCATATGGCAGGGGACTATAATGCTGCTTAAGGGTATAAGTCTCCCCAAGTGACCAGTAAGTTCAGATTTAAAGGATGAGTAGGAGGTAGCCCAGTGGAGAGTGGGTGGTGAGTTGTCCAGGCAGGGAACAGCATGAATGAGATCCTGGGGGACAGAGAGAGCACTGAAGGAGCAATCTTCTTCACTAGCCCCAGTAGCAGATGACAGAAGATATTGGTGTATGCAGCTGCGCACCCCCCTTCAAAATTATCAGGGCCCCAACGTTTAACTTAATGCTTAAGTTAAAGAACATGGGCAATGAGCCAGACCACTTGGGTTCAAATTCCAGCTTCAGCCATTGTTGGCAGTGGGACCTTCAGCAAGTGACCTGAGATGCCTCAAGTGCCTCTGCTTCCTCTATTGTGGAATTAGGAAAATCATTGCACATACCATATGTCAGAAAATAGTTCATAATGTTCCCATGAAGATTAAGTTAGGCATCAGGCAAAAACAGAGATTTTTAGCTGTTTTGCCTTGAACGTTTTCTCCTGGTCAATTTTATACTATCCTGAGCAAATTTAGTTTTCAAATTTATAGGTAAGCAAAGCCAAGGAAATGTAGCTAGTATCTGTGCAGTAAAGGAGATGAAATGATTAAAAGAGTATTCATTCTTTAAAAAAATAAGATAAAAACCTGGTTTTGAAAATAGTAGCACTTATGGTAGCTATTAATCCAACTATATCAATAATCATTTGAAATGTCAATGGTTTAAATATACCAATAAAAAGAGTGGATAAAAAACAAGACACAACTATATATTGTCTACAAGAAACCCACTTTAAATATAGAGACACAGGTTAAAAGTAAAGTGGTGGGAAAAGGTCTACCAAACTACAACTAATCAAGAAAGCTTAAGTAGCTATATTAATAGCTATATTAATAGCTATATTAACAGCTATATTAATTTCAAAGGAAGCAGGCTTCAGATAAAGGAAAATTATCAGGGATAAAGAGGGTCATTACATAATGATAAAGGGGTCAATCCTCAAAGAAGACATAACAGTCTTTAATGTGTATGTGCCTAACAACAAAGCATCAAATATGTGAGGCAAAAACTGACAGAATTGTAAGAAGAAATAGATGAATCCACTATTATAGTTGGAGACCATATAACTGACAGATCCAACAGGCAAAAAATTAGTTAGGACTTAGTTAAACTGAACAGTACCATCAATCAACTGGAATGAACTGACATTTATATAATATTTTGTCCAACTGACAGAATTATAAGAAGAAATTGATGAATCCACTATTATAGTTGGAGACTATATAACTGACAGATCCAACAGGCAAAATATGAGTAAGGACTTAGTTAAACTGAACAGCACCATCAATCAACTGGAATGAACTGACATTTATATAATATTTTATCCAAAACCAGAATACAGAATACAAATTCTTTTCAAGTTCACATGGAACATTCACCAAGACAGACCACATTATGTACCCTAAAACACACCTTAACAAATTTTAACAAATAGAAATCATACAAAGACCACAATGGAATTAAATGAAAATGACCACAATGGTATTAAACTAAAAATTAATAACAGAAAGATACCTGGAATATCCCAAAATACTTGGAGATCACTTCTTCTAAACACACTTCTTCAACACACTTCTAAATAAATACTGAGTCAAAGAAGATATATCAAGAGAGATTTTAAATCATTTTGAACTAAATGAAATGAAAATATAACTTATCAAAATTTGTGCGATGCAGTGGAAGCAGTGCTTAGAGAGAAATTCATACTATTGAATGCATATATTAGAAAAGAAGAAAAACCTAAAATCAATAATCTAAGTCTCCACCTTAGGGAATTAGAAAAAGAAGAGCAAATTATATTCAAAATAAAAAGAAAAATAATAAAACTTAGAGTAGAAATCAGTGAAATTGAAAACAGGATATCAATACAGAAAATCAACAAAACCAAAATCTGTTATTTGAAAAGGCCAAAATAATTGACCTGGTTAAACCTCTATCCAGGTTAACTAAGAAAAAAAGAGAGAAGACACAAATCGCTAGTATCAGAAATGAAAGAGGGGCCATTACTACTGATCCCATGGACACTAAAAGGAAAATAAAGGAATATTATGAACAACTCTATGCCCACAAATTTGATAACACAGGTGAAATGGACCAATTCTTTGTAAGACACAATCTACCAAAATTCACATAAGGATAATTAGATAAACTGAATAGGCCTACATCTATTAAAGCAATTGAATAAACAATTAAGAGCTTTCCAAAACAGAAAGCACCAAACACAGACTGGTTCACTGGTGAATTTTACCAAGCATTTAAGAAAGAAATTATACCAATTCTCCAAAATCTCTCACAGAAAATAGAAGCAAAGTGAACACTCCCTAACTTACTCTATGAGTCCAGCCATTACGTTAACACCAAAACCAAAGATATTATAGGAAATGGAAATACAGGTCAATATCTCTCATGAGCATAGATGCAAAAATCCTCAACAAAATATTACAAAATTGAATCCAACAAGTATAAAGAAATTACACACAACAGCCAAGTGAGACTTATTCCGGGTATGCAAAGCTGGTTCAATATTTACTAATCTGTTAATGTAATCCATCACATCAAGAAGGTAAAGAAGAAAAATAATATTGTCATATCAGTAGATAAAGAAAAAGTATTTGAAACAATCCAATACCCATTCATGATTAAAAACTTCAGCAAACAAGGAAGAGAGTGGAACTTCCTCAACTTGATAAAGAATAACTACAAAATCCTACAGTTAACATCAATGACAAGAAACTAGATGCTTTCCCCCTAAGATAGGATGTCCACTATCACCACTCTTATTCAACTTTATATTGGAAGATCTAGCTAATGGAATAAGACATAAAAGGAAATAAAAGGTATATAGATTGGGACAGAAGAAATAAAACTATCTTTGGTCACAGATGACATGATTGTCTATATAGAAAATTCCAAAGAATCAACAACAACAACAAAAAAACCTGGAACTAATAAGTAATTATAACAAAGTTTCAGGACACAATGCTAATTTACAAAATTCAACTGCTTTCTTATGTACAGACAATGAACAATTTGAACTGGAAGTTAAAAACACAGCACCATATACAGTAACATTTCCCTCAAAATGAAGTGCCTAAGTAAAAAATCTAACAAAATAAGCACAAGATCTATATGAGGAAAACTATAAAACTCTGATGAAAGATCAGAAAAGCGCTAAATAAATGGAGAAATATTCCATGTACACGTATAGGAAGACTCAACATTGTCAAGATGTTAGCTATAGATCAATCAAAGTAACAGCAAGTTATTTTGTGGATATTGACAAACTGATTCTAAAGTTTATATGGAAAGACAAAATACCAAAATTGTCAACACAATACTGAAGAAGAACAAAGTTGGTAGCTGACTTTACCCAAGTTCAAGACTTACTATAAACCTACAATAATCAACACCTTGTCATATTGGCAAAATAATAAACAAATAGATCAATGGAACAGAATAGAGAGCCCCAAAACAGACCCATACAAATATAGTCAATTGATCTTTTTTTTTTTTTTTTTTTTTTTTGCGGTACGCAGGCCTCTCACTGTTGTGGCCTCTCCCATTGCGGAGCACAGGCTCCGGACGCGCAGGTTCAGCGGCCATGGCTCACGGGCCTAGCCGCTCCGCGGCATGTGGGAGCTTCCCAGACCGGGGCACAAACCCGTGTCCCCTGCATCGACAGGCGGACTATTAACCACTGCGCCACCAGGGACGCCCAAGTCAATTGATCTTTGACAAAAAAATCAAAGGCGATTTGATGGACAAAGGAAGTCTTCTCAACAAATGATGCTGGAACAACTGGACATCCACGTGCAAAATAAATGAGTGGAGACACAGACTTTACATCTTTCACAAAAATTAACTCAAAATGGATCACAGATCTAAATGTAAAACATGAAACTATAAAACACCTAGAAGAAACCATAGGAGAAAATCTAGGTGACCTTGGGTTTGGCGATTACATACATACATACATACATTTATTTATTTAGTTAGGCTGTGCTGGGTCTAAGTTGTGGCATGCAGGATCTTCGTTGCCACATGCAGGATCTTTAGTTGTGGCATGTGGGATCTAGTTCCCTGACCAGGGATTGAACCTGGGACCCCTGCATTGGGAGCATGGAGTCTTAGCCACTGGACCACCAGGGAAGTCCCTGGCGATTACATTTTAGATACAATACCAAATGTATGATCCATGAAAGAAAAAACTGATAACTTAGACTTAATTAAAATTAAAAACTGTGCTCTGCAAAATACACTCTTAAGAGAATGAAAAGATAAGCTGAAGACTGGGAAAAATATCTTTGCAAAACACATAGATCCAATAAAAGGCTGATATCCAAAATATACAAAGAAAAAACTCAACAATAAGAAAACAACCCAATTAAATATGGACAAGAGATATGAACAAATATCTCACCAAACAAGATATGCAAATGGAAAGTAGGCATGTGAAAAGATGCTCAACATCATATTTATTGAGGAAATTGCAAATTAAAACAACGGGAAACCGCTATAAATCTATTCGAATGGCTAAAATCCAAAACACTGCCAAATGCTGGCAAGGATATGGAGCAAAAGGAACTCTCATTCATTGCTGGTGGAAATGAAAAATAGTACAGCCAATTTGGAAGACAGTTTGGCAGTTTCTTACAAAACCCCTTAGTATTTACCCAAATGAATTGAAAATTATATCCACACAAAAATCTGCACACAGATGTTTATACTAGCTTTATTCATAACTGCCAAACCTTGGAAATAACCAAAATATCCTTCAAAGGTGAATGGATAAATTGTGGTACATCTATAAAATGGAATATTATTCAATGATAGAAAAGAGCTATCAAGCCATAAAAAGACATGGAGGATCCCTAATTGCTAAGTTAAAGAAGCCAATCTGAAATGACTGCATATTGTATGATCCCAACTATGTGACACTGTAGAAAAGACAAAATTATGGAGAGAGTAAAAAAATCAGTGGCAGCAAGGGGTTTGGGTTGTAGGGGGGAGGGAGGAAGGGCTAAAACAGGTGGAGCACAGAGGATTTTCAGGCAGTGAAACTACTCTGTATGATGCTGTAATGGTAGAAAAATCTAATACATTTACAAAAACCCAGAGAACGGTATAATGCAAAGAGTGAAACTTTATATAAATTAGAGACTTTAGTTATTAATAGTATATTAATATTGGCTCAACAATTGTTACAAATGTACCACATTAACTCAAGATGCTAATAACAGGGGAAGGGGGTTGCGAGGGGTTATATGGAGACTCTGTAATTTCTGTTCATATTTCATAAACCTAAAACTGCTCTAAAAAGATTATTAATTTTTTAATATAAAAAGTTACTTCCATACAGTATCTGTCTCTGAAATGTTGGTCAAATACTTTCATGCATTCCACAGATTATGAGTGTCTGCTATCTTCCTGGCACCATTCTCTCTGTCCCTAGGTTTCCCTATCTGAACAATGGGAATGATAATAATAGCAACTATCTAATAAAGAATGAGAAGCAGTTTAGAAATTTTGAATTAGCATCACATTCTCTGTTTTTAATGTCCACTGTGCTTACTTCTGTCATGTTGTCTTGATAATAATCCAGAAATTATCTGTTTCTGTGTTTTTATGTTCATTAATCTGAGAAGTCGCTGAAAAATGGGACTCAGTCCATGTCACACGTGTTCACAGAATTTGGCACATAGCCTGGAAATGTGTCCAGCAGGTGCTCAATAAACATTTGTGGTATAAATGTGGATGACACATGATCTGATAATCACCCAATAAAACATGGCTATTTTTTATGAGCCATTTGTTCATTGGGGAAAATCCATGATAAATTACTGAATACAGGATATCACTGTACTCAGTTTACCCTCACTTAGAGAAAGTTTATGTACTTGATCATTGCTCTGTTTTGAGAAATATCTAGTACCAGCACATTCTGAACTTCTTAACGTATGATTTCACAATGTACTTGGGACAGTCTGTTATTTTCTGACCGTCTGATCTGAACTTACAGTTGGACTTGATTTGGTAATTCTCCAAAAACTTATCAAATATAAACTGATTAATTTTTAACATAGCTTCTCAAGTAGTTTTTACTTTTTGGATGGAGAAACAGTTGAACAAATACGTGTCTGATAATTAAATTATTTAATTTCACATAATAAAGATATATTTCATTCAGGTTTATACAGATAAAAACAAGGATGTGAATTCAATGAAGAAATCAATGGTCATGTAAAGGTGAAGTCTCTGACCTTAACAAGGAAGAGACAGCTCTCCTGCCCTTATCTCCTGCCCTTATTTTGGGATACTCCTTCTCTGCCCATTTCTCCGGTCCACTTTTCCTGTGTCCCTCCTTAGTATTTCCACTGTAGTATGTACAGATTTATATCTCAGAGTCTACAGTTCCTTCTTTTATCATTTGTCTGTCTGTTTCCCACACAAGATGGTGAAATCCATGATTATGATATACCATATTTCATTGGTCTTTGCATATCCAGGGTACAGAACACTTCTGGAAATATGGTGGGAATAACTGAGTATTTGCTGTCATAACAAATTAATATTTTATAGAGACCACAGATTGGAAAGATACCCACTTACAATAGGGACTTGATACAGTAGATGTTATTTTTGCAGACACTATTTCTACGACTTCTGAGATCAGGTTCCAAGCAGACCACTCTGCAACTGTGAGCCTTTCTGGGAGAATCTCATCAACAAAAAAATTTTAGCAGCCCTACATGGTAGCTAGCAACACCAAAGGCACGATCCATGAAATAAATAACTGATAAGCTAGATTTCATTAAAATAAAAAACTTCTGCTCTGCAAAAGGCAATGTCAAGAGAATGAGAACACAAGCCACAGCCTGGGGAAAATATTTGCAAAAGACACATCTGATAAAGAATTGTTATCCAAAATATACAAAGCATTCTTAAAACTCAACAAGAAGAGATCTGTTGTACAACACAGTACCTATAGTTAACAATATAATATTGTGTGCTTTAAAATATGTTAAGAGGATACATCTTATGTTAAGTGTTCTTACCCCACACAAAACAACGATAAAAAATACACAAAAGAGCACAAGGAAATTTTGGGGTGTGATGGATATGTTTAATACCTTGATTGCAGATATGATATCACAGGTGTATACGCATGACCAAACTCATCAAAATATATACATTAAACATGTGCAATTTTTTGTATACAAATTATACCTCAATAAAGCTTAAAAAATAGCCTAATATAAAAAAAAAGATATGAAGAGACACCTTACCAAAGAAGATGTACAAATGGTAAATAAGCATATGAAAAGATGTTCAACAACAATGAAATACTATTACACACCTATTAGGATGGCCGAATCGAAATACTGACAACACCAAATGCTGGCGAGGATGTCAAACAACAGGAACTCTCATTCACTACTGGTAGGTACGCAAAATGGTGCAGTCAGTTTGGAAAACAGTTTCGCACTTCTTAAAAAACTAAACATACTCTTACCATATGATCCAGCAATCATGCTCCTTGGTATTTACCCAACTGAATTGAAAACTTATAAACACATAAACATCTGCATACAAATGTTTATAACAACTTAATTCACAATTGTCAAAACCTGGAAGCAATAAATGGTCTTCAGTAGGTGAATGGATAAACTGTGGTCCATCCAGACAATGAAACATTATTCAGAGCTAAAAGGAAATGAACTCTCAAGATATGAAAAGACATGAAAGAATCTTAAATGTACATTACTTCATAACAATAAAATTACTGTTTTTAGATTTCAGCCTTAGACATTTCCATGCATTTTCTCAGATATTCAAATCCCCATTTTCTTGAAAAGAACACTTCATCTCAGGGAAGTTAAGTGACTCACCTTCTTGTGGATTCTGCTTTCCAATTTCCCACCTCAGTCCCCAGTCTACATCTCATTCTACCTCCAGCCATTACAAACTACTCCTACTTCCCTGAACCCAGCAAGCTCTCTCTCACCTCCACATCCACTCTCTCTTCTGCACACACACATGATGGATGATTACCTATTTGATAATCAAGCTATAACTTTTCCACCATATTAAATCTTATCTATCCCTTTCTTCACTGTCTGTCTTTTCACACTACAATGAAATATTGATGAACATAGGGGATCTGACTATTGTGCTCAGAGCTCTGTCCCCCGAGATGGAAAGGCCTATAGTAAGTGATCCATAAATATTTGTTGAATTAAATGCCTGATCCTTGAAGCAGTCTCGGATATGCAATCTGGTGCCTACGGGTCTCCCACCTGACTCTGGGAAACATGGAAACTGGACAAGTTAATCTTTCTGGGAAGGCCCACTGTCCAAAGAGGCCAATACAACTTAAGACTTCAGGCTTCTAGAGTCAGACCAGGATGGAATTCCACCTCTATCTCTTACTAGTTGTATGACCTTGGGGATGCTTCTCTACCTTTTTGAGCCTTAGTTTCCTCCTCTCCTTAGTTATCCTAATGAGATATTTGAAACTGCTCAACACTTCCATTCATTCAGTCGGCAAACATTTGTCGAATGTCTCCTATCAGACAGGTACTGTTTTAGGTGCCGAGAATAAGTCATAAACAAGTTACATCCATCAGCTCACAGTCTAATGAATGAAGCAGACAAACAACTGTTCACAGCACAGTGCTCTTAGGGCCATGATAAGGGAGGTCCTGGGTGCCAGAAGCAGGCTGTAGGAGTAGCTGGTGCTCTTCACTTCATGTCCTTTGTTTCTAATACTGAAGTGGTGTCAGTCACCAAGGCCTGAGGCCTGCTTCTGCGATCATTCTTCATGTTTCTGTTTTTGCAAGCTCTGTGATGCTGTTGAGTTGGCCTTGACTTGACAAGGCTACTATTGTAAACCTGAGGGTTTTCCCAGAGGTATCTCTTATTGACAGTCAGAAGTACTTGGTAGTAACAAAAATGATGATGAAAATAGCTACCACTTATTTTCAAATGGACTTATAGATTCTTATTTTATTCACTGGGTAATAAACCATTATTATTATTGTTGTTGTTATTCTTTCTGATGCCGAAATTATGCTATTTTTTAAAAACTACCTGTGTGCCAGGCACTGTACTACATGCTTCATTACTGTACCTAAACCTTACAACATACCAATAACAAAACCCCTGTTTTTAGGAATTCCCTGGCGGTCCATTGGTTAGGACTCAGCGCTTTCACTGCTGGGGCCTGGGTTTGACCCCTGGTCAGGGAACTGAGATCCCACAAGCTGCGCAACACGGCCAAAAAAAAAAAATTCCTATTTTTATGCCAATTCCACATATTGGGTAATGAAGTTAAGGGAAATGTAGGGGGGTGTAAATTCATACTGCCAGTAAGAGAACAATAGTTAAAAGCACAGACTTGATTCTAAATACCATTCTACACAAAAGAAACCAGAGCTCCTTGGGAAATGGCTGATTCCAGGGCCGGAACAGGGAAAGTACAAGAAGAGCCAGGAATACCTTGCTGTACCAAAAGAAATTTTCAAAGAAAAATAGGGGTACACCTAAAAGGATACAGGAACAAGATTTACGGGGCTTCCATTGTTCCACTGACCAAATCTGGGCAAACTGGAGCATCAAACTGAATCGCGATGGTAATGGGTTTATATAGCCAGTGAATAAAATATATGTAGCTATATATATATATATATATATATATATAGCTATATATGTTTATATATATATATATATATATATATAGCTATACATGTTTATATAGCCAGTGAATAAAATATATGTCCATGAGCTCATAGGATATCAATGAAGACATGAATAATTCACAAATGAGGGTCAGAGAAAAGCTCTTCATTGCAGAAGGATCCCAACTAGTAAATGGGGGGGAAATGATGGAGTTGGAAATGCATGAGTTTTCAACCACCATTCATTAGTGGGTTTAGGGAAGAATCATCAATGATGGTAGAACAGGATATTTCCATAGTCTCCAAGTATCCCCCCACAATATATTTAAGTGGACAAAGGGAAAATAATCACTTTAGTTTGGGGTAACCTGGTGAATACAACCTTAACCAAGTGATCAACTTTAACCTCACCAGTACAGAATAAATAAATAGCATGTGCCGACTGATATAATGCACTGAGAAGGATATACTATCACTTTTGTCGTTTCCCTGGCAAAGATACACAAGCTGAATCTACTCATGAGAATCGAAAATCAGGCAAACCCAAATTGAGGGGCATGGTTCATACTTTCAAAACTTTTATGGTCGTTCAAGACAGCAAGTCTGAGGACTTGTCCCAGACTGAAGAAGACTAAAGTGAAACAACAAATACATACAAGCGTCATTCTAGACTGGAGAGGAGAAGAGAAAATTATAAAACTTTCTATAAATGACATTGTTGAGATAATTGCCACATTTGAATAAGGTCTGTGATGAGATACATAATAGTACTGTATCAATGTTAGCTTCCTGACTTTGATAATTGTACAGTGCTTACCCCAAAAGATGCCCTAGTTCTCAGGAAGTAACACTGCAGTATTTAGGGGTCAAAGGACATGTCTGCAGCTTACTCTCAAACGATTTAGAAAAAGTTTGTACGTATGTGCGCCTGCGTGTGGTGTGTGTATCGACAGGAAAACAAGACAGTGAGACAGACAGAAAGAGAAAGGTGGAGGAGAGAGAGAACAAATATGGGAACTATTACCTATTGTGGAATTTGGGTGAAGTAGAAATGGGAGTTCCTTGCACTATTTTTGAAACTTTTCTCTAAGTTTGAAATTATTTCCCCAAAAAAGTATCTCCCTCACAAAAAGTAATGTGGGTTCTAGATACCGACTGGGATCATTTCCTGTGTCCTTCATTATTAACTGTGTGATCACAGAAAAGTTACTTAATCTCTGAATTCAAGGTTTTTGACTGGTAAATAGGGGTAATCACTGAGCATACCTACCTCCTCAGGCCATGGTAAGGATTAAATGAGATGGTGCATATAATATGTTTTGAGCAAGAGATTGGATGCAGGGAATACTCAACAGAACTTAAGCCTCTCTAACGTTTTTGATTCTTTAAAAAGTAAAGTACATCATTAACCTAGACGCTTCTAGTCTCAGTACTCAGATCTTACTGTGTCACTGAGGTGCCCGCTACGAGGCACACTCCCTGTGCCTGTGGGGGCTTACAGTGCACAATACAAGTTAGCTTTCACCATGAATATCATCATTAAGCCCGATATTTCTGATCTTAATGTCCAGCCTCCTACCACTCCACTTAGCTGCCTTGGTGTGTTCCTGGGGCCACAGAAATCCTCACATTAACACCTAGTAGGTACTAACGTCACTAGGCTCGTATGTATGCCGTGTAGACTGTTCAGGGAGAACCGAAATATTGTTCACCCTTCCTTCGGAGCAGTGCAGTGGGTTACAGCAGAGAGCTACAAACTTCCACACATGGCAACCCTGGGGAGCAGGTTTTAAATCTCTCTTTAAGAAGTAAGTACACAGGCTCAGAGAGGTAGAGAGCCTCGCCCCAAATCACAAACTAGGGAGAGGCGGCACAGAGAATATCTCACCCATGGCCTTGCTGCTAACCTGAGCTGTCTTCAGCTCTGCCAGTGCACAGCGTCGGTAAGCACCATCTTCCTACCTAGACTATAGACTCACTGGAGGTAGAGAACACCGTTTAGCTCTCATGTATACCCTGGCATTGAATTCACCCCCAAGCACATATTTGGGAAGAGGGTTTGTCCCTTTAACCTGGGAAGAGGGATTTCTTTATACATTTCAAGGAGCCTCTAGACACAAGTTACATGAGGTGGTTTTCTGAGTGTACACTAAAAACTCAAAGCAGACATGGGATGCCTGATGCCATAAGGGCTTTTTGTTTTTGTTCTTTAATGAAACTAGATAGTTTAGTGTAGTTTACATAGGTGGTAGGTGAAGCTACAATGAGCAACAAGAAGAGATACTGGGGACTTCCCTGGTGGTGCAGTGGTTAAGAATCTGCCTGTCAAGGCAGGGGACACGGGTTTGAGCCCTGTTCCGGGAAGATCTCACACGCCGCGGAGCAACTAAGCCCGCATGCCACAACTACGGAGCCTCCGCTCTAGAGCCCGTGAGCCACAACTACTGAGCCCGCGTGCCACAATTACTGAAGCCCGTGGGCCCAGAGCCCGTGCTCCGCAACAAGAGAAGCCACCGCAATGAGAGGCCCGCGCACCGCAACGAAGAGTGGCCCCCGCTCGCCGCAACTAGAGAAAGCGCGCACGCAGCAACGAAGACCCAACGCAGCCCAAAATGAATGAATGAATGAATGAATTAAAAGAAAAGAGATACTGAACAACGATTAGGATGGCAGATTTCTCTACTGAGGAGATACACGGTTGTGCTCAGGGAGGGAAGCCTCAGGGGCTCTGGGGTTTTAATACTATCTGACTCATTGTCCTGGGTGGTGGTCACATAGGTTTTCACGTTATAATTGCTCATTATAAATCTCTGTATATATGTTTTACGCTTCTCTTGTATGCACGTATATATTATTTCAAAACTGAACCCAACAAAAGAGAATAGGAAGGTCCCAAGACAGGGAAGCCTTGAGATTTGAATAAAGGTATTAACATGGCTACGTGAAGATGTTATCAGTCAGAAGGGGTTGGTTACTCATCCATGAAATAAAACACTTTTAATGCCTAGCTAAACACTGTGTGGGTAAAAGTGTCTCTACCAACTTGACTGTGAGCATTTCTGGTGCCTCTGTCAAAGCATTACCTAGTATGAGATGGACATATCAGATGATGTTAGCCTCATGCCATTAACAGACCAGGAGTTTGTATGCAAGACGTCAACTTTCCCCCATCTTCTGCCTCCTGAATTACCATAATCTGTTTCTTTACAATCTGAAACCACTGAGTACCAGAATTCCGCCCCCTATCAAGTACACACACACAACCTCTCTCTCTCTCTCTCCCCTCTCTCTCCCCGCCCCGCCCCCGACCTCGCTCTCATCTTATCACACCAGTGCACAGATGTGTTTCAAGGAACACTGTGATAAACTCCTCATCATCTCATGTTCATCTAAGCCGGTCACGATGCATCCAATATCCTTGACAATCTCTGATTTTAGGTTGGTCATGTGACCAGATTCAGTCTCATATGTTTGGGTCGATGCGGGTGGATATCTTCTGGAAAGTATCATGTCAGTTTTCTTTCTCTTTGAAAAGGAACACTGGAAGATATTTTCCCTTTTTGCCTAAATATTACCATGCCTAGATACGAGCCCTGAACTGCTACAGACATCTGGGGACCAGAATGATGAGGACACTGAGGTGGCTGAGAAAAAGAGAGGGAAAGTATCTGAACCCTTGATGACATCCCTGAGCTAGACTTCGCCATGTCTAGAACCCACCCTACTTTGCACTTCCAGTCTATTTGGGAAATGGACCAAACGGTAGTGACTGCCAGCTAACTGCCAGGCACTCCTGTTGACCCTGAAGATACTGTAGTCAACAAAACAGACATCTGTCTCTGCCCTCATAGAACTCATATTTTGGGGTAACTGTATAAACAATAAATAAAATAAATGATTAAATTATACTGTACGTAGGAAGATTACACTGTTATGAAAAGCAAACTAGGTCTGGAATGCTGAGAAACTGGAAATTTTGTGAAGCGGTCAGGATAGGCCTTCCTCAGAAAGTGATATTTGAGTAAAGTCTTGAAGGAGTTGACGGGGCGAGCTGTTAAATATGTGGAGGAAGAACCTTTGCAACACAGAGAACAGCCAGTGCAAGAGGCTTCAGTTAAAGTGTAACTACTAGGGTTAAGGTAGGTGTGGAGGGATCTAGTGGTAGTGTAGTTGGATTTCAGAGAAGTAACACAAGAGCAAATCTTGTAGAAAATGGTAGACCACGTAAATACTTCAAAGGTGTTGCAAGTTGTTGTTGTTCTAAGGCAATAAAGTGTAGTGGCTTAGAATCAAGTGGTAGCACGGGAGGAGGCATTAGACCATGGAAGCAACAGGATTTCTGGATGGATATAATGGCAAGACTGACCCCAATCTTTCTAAGTGAGCATCTAGAAGGATAACGTGTTTTTCTGTTTGCTTGTTTTGTTGCTGTTGCTTGTTCTCAACATCTTTATAGGAGTATAATTGCTTTACGATGGTGTGTTAGTTTCTGCTGTATAACAAAGTGAATCGGCTATACATAATACATCTATCCCCATATCTCCTCCCTCTTCCGTCTCCCTCCCATCCTCCCTATCCATCCCCTCTAGGTGGTCACAAAACACCGAGCTGATCTCCCTGTGCTATGCGGCTGCTTCCCACTAGCTATCTATTTTACATGTGGTAGTGTGTATATGTCAGTGCTACTCTCTCACTTCGTCCCAGCTTCCCCTTCCCTGTGTCCTCAAGTCCATGCTCTACGTCTGTGTCTTTATTCCTTTCTGGCCCATAGGTTCTTCAGAACCACTTCTTTTTTTTTTTTTGGAGATTCCATATATATGTGTTAGCCTACGGTATTTTTTTTTTCTCTTTCTGACTTACTTCACTCTGTATGACAGTCTCTAGGTCCATGCACCTCACTACAAATAACTCAGTTTCGCTTCTTTTTATGGCTAATATTCCATTGTATATATGTGCCACATCTTCTTTATCCATTCATCTGTCGATGGACACTTAGGCTGCTTCCATGTCCTGGCTATTGTAAATAGAGCTGCAATGAACATTGTGGGCCATGACTCTTTTTGAATTATGGTTTTCTCAGGGTATACGCCCAGGAGTGGGATTGCTAGGTCGTATGGTAGTTCTATTTTTAGTTTTTTAAGGAACCTCCATACTGTTCTCCATAGTGGCTGTATCAGTTTACATTCCCACCAACAGTGCAAGAGGGTTCCCTTTTCTCCACACCCTTTCCAGCATTTATTTTTTGTAAATTTTTTTTTTTTTTTTGCGGTACACGGGCCTGTCACTGCTGTGGCCTCTCCCGTTGCGGAGCACAGGCTCCGGACGCACAGGCTCAGCGGCCATGGCTCACGGGCCTAGCCGCTCCGTGGCATGTGGGATCTTCCCGGACCGGGGCACGAACCCGTGTCCCCAGCATTGGCAGGTGGACTCTCAACCACTGCGCCACCAGGGAAGCCCGTTTGTAGATATTTTGATGATGGCCATTCTGACTGGTGTGAGGTGATACCTCATTGTAGTTTTCACTCACATTTCTCTAACGATTAGTGATGGTGAGCATCCTTTCATGTGTTTGTTGGCAATCTGTATGTCTTCTTTGGAGAAATGTCTATTTAGGTCTTCCTCCCATTTTTTGGATTGGGTTGTTTGTTTTTTTTGATATTGAGCTGCATGAGCTGCTTGTATGTTTTAGAGATTAATCCTTTGTCCGTTGCTTCGTTTGCAAATATTTTCTCCTATTCTGAGGGTTGTCTTTTCGTCTTGTTTATGGTTTCCTTTGCCGTGCAAAAGCTTTTAAGTTTCGTTAGGTCCCATGTGTTTATTTTTGTTTTTATTTCCATTCCTCTAGGAGGTGGGTCAAAAAGGATCCTGCTGTGATTGATGTCATAGAGTGTTCTGCCTAGGCTTTCCTCTAAGAGTTTTATAGTGTCTGGCCTTACATTTAGGTCTTCAATCCATTTTGAGTTTATTTTTGTGTATGGTCTTAGGGAGTGTTCTCATTTTATTCTTTTCCATGTAGCTGTCCAGTTTTCCCAGCACCACTTATTGAAGAGGCTGTCGTTAGAAAGATAATGTTAACTGAGATGACAAAGAACAGAAGTCAACTGTTTGAAATAAGTTCAGTTTTTACAGGGCTAAAATCTAATGTCTATTAGACATCCACGTGGACTTCCAAGTGGACAGTGGCAACAGACGCTGGAGTCTAAGTTGGATATCTACACTGGGGAAAGAAGAGGGTCCAGATGGCATAGAAAGCCACAGTACTGGATGAGATCACGAAAGGAATGAGTGTAGGTAGAGAGGAGAAGAGGACAAGGATTCAGTTCTGAGGTTTGTCGGTATCAAGAGGTCACAGGAACAGGAGGAGAAACAGCCAAGAAGACTGAGGAGCTACAGCTGCATGACATCAGAGAACAACCAGGAAAGTACTGTCCTGGAACGCAGGTGTGTATGTGTCAACTTGACTGGATAACGGGGTGTCCAAATATTTGGCTAAACGTCATCTCTGGGTATGTCCGTAAGGCTCTTTCCAGGTGAAACTAACATTTGAATCTGTGGACTCAGGAAAGCAGTGTGCCCTTCCCAGCACGCGTGGACATCAAACAATCCCTCGAGGCCTGAACAGAACCAAAACGTGGAGGAAGGAAAAACTGAGTCTTTCCTGCCTGACTGAATGAACTGGGACATTGATCTTCTTCTGTCCTCGGCACTACAGTTTCTCAGGTCTTCAGACCCCGACTGGAATCTACATCGTTGGTTCTCTTGGTCCTCGGGCCACTGTCAAACTGAATTAGGCCACCAGCTCTTCTGGGTCTCCAGCTTGCAGGCACCAGACTGGGAGACTTCTCAGCCTCCACAACTGCGTGAGACAATTCCTTTTAATAAATCACTTCCCGTATACATATCCCATTGTTTCCACATCTCTAGAGAATGCTGAATAATACATCAGAGGAGAAAGTAGTTCCAGGTGGAGGGAGGGATCAACTGGGTCCAAAATTATGGACGGGTCACTTAAGGAGGGGACTGTGACACAGCCACTGACTTAGAAATATCAATGTCATTCTTACGTTGACCGCAACAGTTGCAGTTTAGGTGAAGGTGTACTTGTTCGATCAGAGTGAGATTAAGACAGAATGGGAGGAGGGGAACTGGAGACAGCGAGTGTAGACGCTCCTTATGGGAGGTCTGCTACCAAGAGGAGGAGAAAAGGCCCCATAGGAGGTAAGAGGGAGCGAGGCAAAAAGAACGTCGTTTTGTGTTTGTTTTTTAATAATAATAATAATAATAAAAATAACAACACCAGTTTGTATGCTGACAGGAATAATCGAGCAGAGGGAGGAAAAGTGATGCTGATGTTGCAAATACTCTGAGATCATGAACTTCCTTTTGAATTGAGCCAATCTAGGAAAGAATTTTCTGCTACTTGCAACCCAAAGAATGTTCACTAACAGAGTGAGCAGTGTCTTCATACGTGTAAGTCTTTCCTGTTTTATGCCCACTGAGGTATAATTTTTAATAGTGCTCTCATGCTGGTGTGGATGACAAATTATATGGTCACACTAATTAGTTAGGGACATTGGTTCTGAAGCCATAGATTCCAATCCTGGGCCTGCCACTTACCAGCTGTCATCTTGGACAAATTACTTAACTTCTGTGCTTCAGTTTCTTCATACGGAAAGGGGACTAACAATGGCATGTATCTCATGGTGTTTTGCTGAACAAATGAGGTAAAGCATTTAAAGAGCTTACAAAAGGACTTGCTAAATATGGTAAATATTTCATAAATATTAGGTATTATTAAATCTGCATGCCACATGATGCAGAATTCTCCTATACGGTAAAGAATGTAAGCTGCTTCCTGATCCGTTTTTCCCTTTCACACATATAACCTTAAAGGTAATTAGTTTAAATGCAACGAACAAAGTGAAATTATTCACAACTCCGTCTTATAGGCGACAAAGCTGGGAAACCGAACAGTTAATTGAGATAGAATAGGAATTTTTAAACAAATGTTAAATTATGGACTGTGTCAAGGTGCCTGGAGTGATGTGTGATATTATGTGTCGACGTGACTGGCCCACGGAGGATGCCCAGATATTAGGTCGACCATTATTGTGAGTGTGTCTGTGAGGGAGTTTTAGATGAGATCACCATTTGGATAGGTAGACTGAGTAAAGCAGGTGGCCCTCTAGTGGGAGTGTCCCATGGCAATCACTCGAAAGCCTGAATAGGACAAAAAAAGCTAACCTTCCCTCAAGCAGGAGGGACTCAAGCCTGACTGCTTGAGGTGGGACACTGGTCTTTCCCTGCCTGCGGACTTGAACTGAAAAAGCGCATCTTCTTGAGACGATGCCAGCAACTTCGGGACTGGAACTTACACCACTGGCTCTCCTGGTTCTCAGGCCTTTGGACTCGGACTGGAACTACACCATCAGCTCTCCTGGGTCTCCACCTTGCCAAGTGCAGGTCTTGGGTCTTGTCAGCCTCCACAAACATGGGAGCCAATTCCTAATAAAAAAAATCTCTCCTCTCTCTCTCTCTCTCTCTCTCTCTCTAAATATCCTATTGGTCCTGTTCCTCTGGAACCCTGACCAATACACTTGGGAAGGCACAAGCACCTGGTGCAAGTAAAACTACATGATGACATGATGGAACTCAGTAAAGAGTGGGCAGTATGATCACAGGAATTACAGATACCCCATCAGGGTCGCAAAACAGGGTTTTAACAAATAATCATCTGATGGTTAGTAAAGGCTGTGGTAGGCAGAATTCTAAAACTGGTCTCCCAACATATCCCACCATAATCCCAGGTATTGCGAATTAGAGGAGGAATCACGTGCACATTTGCACTATGCTGCATGGCTAACAGGATTTTGCAGTTGTAATTGAGGTTATTAAACCCCTGACCTTAAAATAAGGAGATTATCCTGGATTATCCAAAAGGGCCTAATCTAACCACAGGAGCCCTTTAAAAGCAGACCGTTCTCTCTGGCTTGCAGCAGAGGGAAGCAACAGAGATCTGAAGCCCAAGGAGGATCTGACACACCACTGTTTGCTTAAAGATGGAGGGAACCACACACAGGCAGCCTCTAGGATCTGAGAGCAGCCCCGACGACATCCTGCAAGGACATAGTTCAGTCCTGCCACCACAGGAGCTGGATTCTGCCACTCACCTGGATGAATGAGCTTGGCAGCTGCTTTTTCCCCGGAGCCTCCAGGTAAGGTCCCAGGCCCACTGACACCTTGATTTCAGCCTTGTGAGACCCTAACCAGAGAACTCACTTGATGCATGCCACACGTGTTACCTGTGGAAACCGTGAAATAATAAATACGTGCTGGTTTAAGCTGCCAAATTTGCGGCAATTTGTTACGCAGCACTAGAAAGCTGACACACCGGTATTCAGGTCATTAGCATATTGAATCTGTTGTGTGTAAGGTAATTCTCTGTAGTATCCAACCTACTGGGGAGGGTGAGGAATCATTTCTGGCCCAGCCATAACCACATGAACCTCTAAGGTGCAAATTAAAATAAGCGCCACCAAAGTCGCAGGGCAGAGAATTCTAACGCTAGTGTAGTGGAAGATTAACTGCAATACAGAGGCAAGAACAGACAGCCTGCAGTGTGACAGCAACATGAGGGCACGTCCTGGTAAGATAGGGCCATACTCAGTGTGAAGGGCTTGGACACTGGAGCTGCCCACTCAGTCCCTGCACTTCAGATAAAGCAGAACACTCAGTTCCCAGGCTCCCTACAGGGCAAGCACAGTCAGGGGAACTGCAGGTAGTGGCTCTGAATTAAATGGAAATAAAGTTTTATGAAAAAGGGTTTGGTGCCATAGACATTCTTTGAGGCTTTAGAGGTAGACAGACTGGCTCCAACACTCTGTGATCCTAGCTGTGTTTCAGAATTCTAAGTTATTAACTGTGTGTGAGTGTGTGTATGTGTGTGCGCGCGTGTGTGCGCAGGTGAGACGCCTCCTCGATAATCCTGACAAATCTTTACAGACCACTGGGTTTAAGATCTGCCTGCGTGATTTTCTGTACGAAGACAGCTGGATCAGCTTGCCTGATCCCTCTAACCCCAGAGCCTACCACGGCACGTGGAACATACGCATTTTCTGACTTTTACACCAGCTCCCTGTATTCAGCAGCTTCTAGTACCAGTGCACTGCTGACTTCCTGGCTTCGTGATCAGTGTTGGCCTTTCTAACAATCTCTCAGTTTCTGAAATGTCCTCACGGTGGGAGCCTTTTTAAAGCCCCTAGGCTTTGCAAGTGAAAAGTGACTGAAGCATAAAAATCATTTAAAGAAATTTAACTGCAGAAATTAATTAGTGAATATAAGACTGGTAATTTGATTATTTGTTTTGCTGAAAATCACAAATATTCGGGATTAAGGAATCACATCCATGAGCCCCCAAACAGTCGAATTTTCAGATAGAGGCCTTCATGTTCACAGTCACAAGGTCTCAGTTCCCCTGATCTGACTCCTGATCCTACTGCCTCTCTTTTTTTTTTATCACCCAAGTCTGTGTCTCCTCTTCCTCTTTTCCTCTCTTGCACTGTAAATGTACTCCGTGGATACTTCTAATTCAGAAATTACATTCTTTTTTATGTTTGTTTTCCTGTGAGATCCTTAAGGGCTGGTACCATATTTTCTTTGCTCTTTGCTTATCCTGTACGACGTACACTGCATGAAACATGGTAGGCATTGCTCAAGGTTTGCTGAAGGCATTTCTTTCATACTGAAACTCTGACAGCAAAAGCATCCACTTGCAATCTGGGAGTAGGACAGTAGATGCATTCTATATAGGTAGCATGTGTGTGGTTTTTGAGTATCATGCAAACTCTTCTAGAACCTAGGAGGTGTTGGAGGACGAGATCTGGTTCATTTGTCCATGTGCCTCTACACAGCACGTGGCACGGTCTTTAGCCCACAATATGGCTAAAAGCAACAATTCCCAGAACTTAGCCATGTGTAAGCCTTTCCATGTCTGCCACCCCCAACTCTAATGTTATAAGCTTAATGTTTTCTGTAAAGGAAGGTACTATTTGTCATGAGAAAAACTCGAAAAATAAATAGAATGATGACATAGCAATGGTGTGGAATTTTAAAATTTACATTGGTGACTCTCAAGAACACAGGAATTTTTTTCAAAAACTTTTAAAAAATGTGGAGATATGCAGACAATGGATTGTGACAGCAGTTCTCCTAAATCCCAGCTCTGCCACTTCCTAGCTCTGTGATGAGCAAGGTATCTACCCTCCTGGGCCTTGGTTTCCTCATTTGTGAAACTGGAATAATGGTACTTATGCCACAGGGATTTTATGAAAATTGTCAGTGAGATATGTAAATACCTGACACATGGTAGGCCCTCAAAGAGATTTTATCATCTCCTCTGATATGTAGTTAGGAAAAAGCAACAACAGAAAAACAGGATTCCTTTACAAGAATTTTGGGAATTACACACAGCAGAAAGTTCATCCGAAGCAACAAATCAAGGATACCTCCTTTGAGACGTAGGCTGGTACTAAAAGCTATCTGATCAAAGTTAAAGCGAAGCTCAGAAACTAAGAGTCTAATTGGTGTCCTCTACTAGGAGATCTCGTATTTGGGGAAAACTGCTAAGAAAACCACCGATTTTCCAATGTGCCCTGAAATAATAAACACCCGAGGAGAAGATGGGGGGAAAAGAGTAAAGGAAAAGCCGTTTTCCTACTAATCTCGAATTCCAGAGGATGATGCCCGGCTCAGAACCCCTGGTCAGAGCCACCCTACCATGCTGCTCACTAATGGTGCACCTTCCCAGAACGGGTGGATTTTACTGGGGGTACCGGGAGAATGTGGCCGTTTTCCTGATCCCAATTTTGATTCTATACCTCGCTTGTGGTCTTCATCAAAGGAGCCTGCGAAATGTGCAGAACAGCTTGGTAACCCTGAGAAATCTGTAGTATTGCTTCTGAGGGAACTGGTCTCACGGTGCCTGGGCCTGTGGGTGCACAGCAGCATTGATCAGTAAACTCCTGATCTTCCCTCCTGGGCCAGTTGGATGTCTTTGTGGAAGAAAAGGGCATCCTGCCAAGAACAGGATTCTCACACAAGGAAACTAGCTCTGCAACAAAGGACCCTCCCCAGGATCCACAATCATCAAAAGTCATGAAGGAGTGTAAACAACAATTACTTTGTTCCTTCACAAGGACTCAGAATAGTCACCTTCCATCTGCCGCAGCAGGAATCAGTGTTGAATATACCAACATTTGGCCAAAGCAGCTGGGGCGAGATCTCTGAGATGAAGAGCTTCTGCAAGTGTTAGGAGATGGGATGAAAGCTTTGGAGAGCTGGATCAGTGAAAAAAGGAAGGGAACCGGACAGGACTGCTGGGAGCAAATTAAGCGGGGGTCTGCCTATGCTGCACTCTTTCTGGGGTGTTATCATCGGTGAGCCCCGAGTTTCCCTCTCATTTGGGCTATCTACTGCCAGATCGTGGGCAACTTACAGAATGTCCGTCATCTCAACAGTCTCCCTTACGAAGTGGGAATGACAATATTTCCTCTGAAGGAATTCAACTACAAATCCTGTAGTCCTAGGATTCAACTACAGAAGATCAATGAAGAGCCTAGCTTGGTGCCCATCGCTGCATGTACTATTACTTCACATTAATCTCAACTTTCATTTCAACTAGCTCATTACATTCTTTTGCGTTCACCACGTTTAACTGTATGATTACCTTTTATTCTCAAAGATACACTTTTATTTGAAGAAAATATATTATGTAAATTAGTACATGTTCTGCGCAGATAAAGCAAAGTCTATTTAGGTGACGAAGGCCTGAGGTCTGGAAACGCCACCCTAAGTCATGCTGTGTAGTAAGCACAGGGCTGGCCTAGGAGGGATCCACGGAAAATGAGTCAGACATCTGGCCGCGCCGACCAGCAGAGTTTGCATGGCAGCTGATACAGACATGGTGCTCACACAGATGGCACCTACTGGAATAACTGCAGTTTGCAAACAGAATGTTTTCCCTGTTAGTATCGCTTTCACAAATTAATTAATTAACGGATTGATTAATTCAATGAATATTCCGTAGTGCCTTCCCAGTTGTATCAGAAAGTGTCCTGGATCATGGACTGACAAAGACCAATGAAACATGGCCCTTGCCCTCAAGGGTATCACAATGTACCAAGGGAGGCAGACACACTCATTACATCAACAGATATCCTCTGCATGACTACAATGTGTGCTCAGCAAAGTTCTGGGCTGCTGGAGATTGACCAGTGAGCAAGAGACAAAGATCCCTAAGACCAAGGACCTCACAGCTGGGAGCTCTGGGGGAGGACAGAGATAAGCAACAAACATAACAAAGAAGTAAATAACAGAGTCTGTTAGTTGATAAGTGTTATAACAAAAGGACAATTTAGGCCAAGGCAAAGGGGATCAGGGATAGGGTGGAGGGTGGGAAAGACGGGTGCACTTGGCAATATGCTGTTCTGTGGCCTGGTTAGCCCTCACTGAGAAGGCGAGAACTGAGCAAGGCCTCCAGGGAAATGAGGAAGTCAGCCAGGCAGATGTGGGTGAGGAGCATCCGGGCAAAGGGAAGAGCTAGAGCAAAGACCCTGAGGAGGGAGCCTGGCTGACAAGATCCAGAAACTGCAGAGTCCTGGACCTGAGTGACTGAAGGGAGGCTGGTGGGGTAAAGTCAGAGAGGAAATGGGGCCAGATCTTGTAGGGCCTCGTACACCTTTCTGAGGGTTTCGCATTTGACTCTGAGCCATGAACGGAACAGCGCTAGGAAGGGTTTAGTTGCTGAATTAGAGGTCTGTACAGAGGACAGTATCAGTGAAGAGCAGGGATACAGCAGTCAGGGGACCAGAGGGAGTGATCAAAGAAGCAGGAGAAATCAAGGAGTGCTGCCTCTTTGCGAGAGAGTGGAAACACTCACCTGGACTTGACCTCCATTGACCGTTGGGCTCACGCCCGTGACTGTGCACACGTGTGCCGTTGCTCACAAAATCACAAACTTACAAGTCCTGTATTCATCCCCATGGTTCATCCATTAAGCAAAGAAAAAAAAATGGGGAGGTATTTTTTTGTTCCAATCCCTTTGTATTTGAGAAGTTTCTACTGAACTACCTACTGTAGCCCCACTCTGAAGCCCTTGCTGTGTTTCAAGGAAAAACAGATTATCCAAGGAACATGATGAAGCCTCCCTTTTCACACACGTGAAAAGCTATGTGTGGAGTTGCCTCTCTTCACTCGTCTTTCATTTTATATTTGTAATAAACAATTATTAGGTACAATGAGAACCATCCTTTATGATCCATGTAGGCTCTGTCACACTCTTTCAGTCAATCAATGTATTTTGAATCCCTGCTGGATGCCGAGCTCAGGTCACTGTGCTGACTCAGGGGGAACAGGTATGTATCAGGCTGGACCCTAGCCTTTCAATTTCTTACAAACATACAGACAGATCATCACAGCGCTCGATCCTTGATTAGAGCCATGACAGAATTAAAGTCAAGGGAGCCCGGTAAAATGGAGGAGGGTCATTTAATCGCAGTGTAAGGGGTGGGTGAGTACACATGGTCAGGAAAGCCTTTGGGGGAGGGTTGAAGTTAATGAGTTAGGTACTTTTATTATCCCCATTTTACAGATGAGAACTATCAAGGTCCAAGATATTCACTTGCTTAAGGCTGCACAGCTACTGAGAGAGCCAGACTTAAGTTCTAGGGCATTTGGTTTACAAAACACCAATTTTTTTCCCACTCACTGACTACTACTAAAATCACATTTCCCGACTCTGCTTCCCTTTAGTACGTCTAGAAATCCTCTCAGGTATGTGTGGTCACTCTCCTGAAAGCTGGGTGCAGCTGTGAAGACCACAAGGCTCTCAGAAGGTCTGTAACGTTCTCCATCTGCGGTGACAGCTGTTCTGGAGAGCTCCTCCCTCTTAGAATTGCATTCCACTTAAAATTAATCACAAAAGAGGCAGCTCTAGGTTCCATGCCCATCTCACCAAGAAAGGCACCCAACTTCCCAGGACCATGCTTCTAATGTTGCTGTCACTTTCCAATCTGCCTGCTCTTTCCTAAATCAGAAAACATGTGGAAATATGTATCCCAGACTAGTTGCGCTCAGAGCAGATCCTCTCAGTTTTAGAACATTACATAGAAGCTGTGTTCTCCTGGCTGCCCAGATCTCCCAGGCAGAAAAAAATGAGAGCGGAGGAAGTCTGCGCCACAAGGAATGACATGCACTGTGCGTGTATCTCAGCAACTCTCAACACGTGCGAAATCTGTCATAGTGAAGGGAAGATTACCTTTGGTGTCAGCCAGACCAGCGTGTGACTCAGCTCCATCACTTGCTGCCTCACCTCCTTAAACCCATCTCAGCCTGTCTCTTAATCTGTTGAAAGGAGATTTTGATACTCATTTTTCAATTTTGCTGGTAAATAAATATTACATGCATAAAGCGGACCCTCGACAAATCAAAACCAATGCCCAGGATGATGACAAAATAGAACGTCTTCTTCTCTGTAACACTAATTCCATTTTATGCTTGCAGGGGAAATTGAACTTCAAGTTGTTAAGTAACGTGTCAAGGTGACATCCTTCATTGGTGGGAGTGAGATGGGCCCTCAGGTGGGCTTTTCACTATATTTCTCAGGAGAAGAACATCCAGAGCGGAAATAGCTTCCTTTGAACTCAGTGACCCTTAGCAAATGAACACCTTACCTAAGAAGTCAACTCTGAACGTCATCCAAAAATGCCACAACAGAATGTAAACTGGTGGAGCCACTGTGGAAAACGGTATGGAGGTTCCTCAAAAAAACTAAAAACAGAGTTGCCATATGATCCTGCAATCCCACTCCCAGGCATATATCTGGAGAAAAACATAACTTGAAAAGATACATGCACCCCAGTGTTCACTGCAGCACTCTTCACAACAGCCAAGACATGGAAACAACCTAAATGTCCATCGACAGAGGAATGGATAAAGATGATGTGGTTCCTATATACAATGGAACACTACTCAGCCACAAAAGAGAATGAAATAATGCCACTTGCCGCAACATGGATGGGCCTAGAGATTATCATACTAAGTGAAGGAAGTCAGACAGAGAAAGGCAAATACCATGTGATATCACTTATATGTGAAATCTAAAATATGACGCGAATGAACTTATCTACGAAACAGAAAAGGACTCACAGACATAGAGCAGCCTCGTGGTTGCCAAGGGGGAGGAGGCTGGGAGAGGGATGGATTGGGAGTTTGGGATTAGCAGATGCAAAGTATTATATATAGAATGGATAAACAGCAAGGTTCTACTGTACAGCGCAGGGATCTATACTCAATATCCTGTGATAAACCATAATGGAAAAGAACATGAAAAAGAATGTATACATATGTATAACTGAATCACTTTGCTATACAGTAGAAATGAATACAACGTTGTAAATCAACTACACTTCAATAAAATAAATTTTTTTAAATGCCACAACAAACCGTAGCTCTTGATAAAAAGAATCCTTTTGACAAGACATGGTGACTTTGTGAGAGCACAGCTATAGAGACATGAAGACTTGAATTCAAATACTAACTCCACTCTAAGGCTTCTCTTCTATGAAACGGAAATAATAACTGTCTCCTTAGGATTTAATGGGCTGTCAGTTAAACAGGATACAGGGCTCAACACAGGGTCTGGCACAAAGACTGACACGTACAAATATTACATGTCTTAACTTCATCCCTCTCCTTCTGACTCCAGGAAAAGTTCAATGGCAACCTCTTCAAGAAGAGGTGGAATTTCTACTGGGAAACATACTTTCTTTATTTTTGGTTGGATTTTGATGGATGGCAGTTAATGGTGGTGTCAGCTAGCTCTTGATGTATAAGAAACCACCCCAAATTTTAGTGGCTTTAAACAACAACTGATTCTTTTGCTCATAATTCTGCAGCCCAACGACTTCAGCTGGGCTCGGGTGACTGGTCCTTCTGCTCTTCTCAGAGGGCTTACTTACGCATCCGTGGTCAGTGCTCTATCGGCTAACTGGCTCTGCTGCGGGCTGTATGGTCTAGGATGGTCTCACCTACATTTCTGGCAAAGGATCCACTGTAAGGTGGGGTGAAGGCGATGCATGGACTGTGGATCTCTCATCATTCACCTAGCCCAGGCTTCTTCACATTGTTGTCATCTTGTTTCAAGAGCAGCAAGAGAGGGCAAACCCCAGTGCACAGGCACTTTTCAATTCTCTGCTTGCTTCACACTTGCTGTGGTCCCATGGCACAAAGCAAGCTCCGTGCCAAGGCCAAGGACAATGTGGGAGGCATGCACGTATCACAGCTGTTGCTGTAACAGTCTGCTACCACAGTGGCTCATGAAACAACCCTGTTCATCAGTGGAGAAACAATGAACTATAGATAAACCAGACAGCAGAGTGCTAGTCTCCCAAAAAAGATTTCTACTCTTCTTTAGAAAAAGTTAAAACTGTCTTGCCCTATTGTTTTAACAGGTGGAAAATAAAATTATTTTATGAAATTTGGAAAAAAACTAATTTGGAAACTTCCTTGGCATTGCACTAAACCTACAACCTGTGGATCTCTTTATCCAGGAACATGTTATGACTTTGCCAGTAGGAATTCAGTCTCTACCTCCTTCCATATTATAATGTTGCTTCTCCTCCCCCTTCCAATAAATATGCCTCACCCCCAGCACAGACATATTGCATAGGCATAATCTGATGTGGGAGTGATGCAGCAGACTATAAAACGGCACCTCTGGTGAGACAAGGACATACTACCTGGTAACTGTGAAGCAGACTGGTGATGTGGCTGGGGCCTGTTTGGTCCACACCTCCCTGCAGACACCAGTCCAATCTCCCAGCTTTGCTAAAGTTCCTCTTGATTAATTCAAATATCTTTTAGAGTTGAGTACAAGTTTTATCATTTTCTACTACAATGCCCTAACCATATTTTTTAGGATCCCTCGGTATTTTGTTTACTTTGTAGTGGTTGATATTGCTACTGTGATGTCATCGTTTCCACATTATATTTTCTACAGGGTTATTGCTGGCATACATGAAAGCTCTTGGGATTTTAAATGTTAATGTTTATTAACGTCTACCATTTAAAGAAATTTATTTTTTATTTATTTTATTTATTTATTTTTGCCGTACACGGGCCTCTCACCATTGTGGCCCCTCCCGCTGCGGAGCACAGGCTCCGGACGCGCAGTCTCAGCGGCCATGGCCCACGGGCCCAGCCGCTCCGCGGCATGTGGGATCCTCCCGGACCGGGTCACGAACCCGTGTCCCCTGCATCGGCAGGCGGATTCCCAACCACTGCGCCACCAGGGAAGCCCTAAAGAAATTTATTTTTACATCGTTTCTTAGGTGTTTCCCAAGAATATATTCCTACCATCTGCTAAGAATGACAATTTTGTCTTATTTATCAAAATGGTAGGCTTTTTTCTCTTTACAATCTCATTGCACGGGAAAGAAAATCTAAAATGATATGTAATAATATGGGTGATAATTGGTATATTTGCCTAGATCCTGACTATAATGGATTTTGTTTCTAGTTGTTTAACATCATTTATTTGTGAGTATGGGCACACTGAGGTATACAGCCTGTGCTGAAATCTATTTTCCTAGTGTTTTGGGGTTTTTTTTGTTGTGTTTTGTTTGTTTGTTTGTTTTGTCCACACCTCGCGGCGTGAGGCAGTTCCCCAGCCAGGGATCCAACCCGTGCCCCCTGCATTGAAGCGCAGAGTCTTAACCACTGGGCCACCAGGGAAGTCCTCCTAGTTTGTTTTTAATCACGGTATGTTGCCTTCCTCCAAATGTTCCTTGATCATCCATATATCGGTAAAATATGGTCATTAGCACTAGTATCGCTATTGGTTGAGGTCATTCTCTTCATTTCTCCATTTTACCATTTTCTTCATACAGTTTTATTATATTATGCCCATATATTTTTGTCTTATTATACTTCTAGATATTGAGGGTAGTCTTGCCACCAGGAACAGAATCAATTTTATGAGCTATTTGGATACACACGGCGTGGAACAAGCTGAACTGGCAAGCTGAACTAACTTGTTATTTAAAAACCGGACTGTATGTTTCGTAACCATTTTCCACATACCTTTCCGATTCAATTTCTCCTTGATGAATGGATTATTTCACTGGAAAAGTGAGGTGTTGTGATCCTGCTTGCCTGATGCCAGCACACGGTCTGTGGGTAAGAGAGAGACAAAGATGCCTAGGTTGCAATAAGGCAAAAGGGAGGGGATATCAGAGGTCTTCTCCACAGGTTACTGTGAGAGCAGGGAAACAATAAGAAAAAATACGAAGGAGGGGGAAGGCTTTAGGCTGTTACATCTGGGGCTGTGGGAGGGCCACTTCTTGGCCAAGGGGACAGGATGACCAGACAGAGGGGAGAGAGCACCAAGTGGCCTTGCTGGAGTCCCTGGCCAGGAGGCTTCTAAAAATCAACATGCAAAATATGAAGGGATTGCCAGAGGCATGTCTCCCAAAGCCTCAACCAGTACTTCTCAATGAGAAAGAGAGACAAGGGTGGAGTGTGTGGAGGGGAGAGATTCCTGGGATTTAATAAAACACTGCTTTGGGTGGTTCTCCAGCTGTTGGGTGAACATGACCCAAAGTGCAAAGGTCTGAACCAAGTAGGTGAGGAGTTTACTGCTGAGCAAACCGAGGACCAGAGGTTGGGTAAGATGTCAATAGGGGTTCAAGAAAGGTGTTCACTTATGGGCTGTGCCAAGATGCCTGGCAAGGTGAAGAACCTGCTGAAGAAACAAAACTGCATGATATGACTCAGCAAAGATTAGGTACTGTTTTGTCAAGAATACCGAGGATCGTCTTGACAAAACCGGGGCCTTCCTGTAAGTAAGCCGGCACTCTACCTTATGGGTGATGACGAGGACCACACGCACTTGACCGTCCGTCCTGTGTGTAAAACGATTGCGTGTGTGTTTCCTGCAACCTGGTGGGGAGGGTGAGGAGAAACGTCCGGCCGCGCCACAGCCACGTCTGGCTCGAAGGCACACGTGGAAGCAAGCTTGGCCCAGGTCACAAGGCGGTGCATTTCACCCCGGGGGCTGCAGATTCCCAGCCCGGAGGTGCGGGGCGCCTGCGCAGTGCGCCCCAGGCGCCGCGCGCTGCGGGAGCCACGAGACCCCCGCCCCCCGCCCTCCGACGGGAACGCGCACGTGCCCGGGGACGCGGACGCGCCCGCGAATGCGCCTCACCTCGCTCAACCCCGGCCCCGTCGGCTGAGGAGGGAGGGACGCGGACGCGCACCGGAGACGCGGGTGGGCTCCGCGCAGAGTGGCGGGCTCCGGGGCGGAGGCGGGGATGGGGGCGGGGGCGGTGGCGCCTCCTCCACTCAGGCGTCTGCGCCCGGGACCCCCCGGCCGCGCGGGGGGACGGACCGACTGACGTACCTCGCGCGCCCCCGCCTCCGTCCCCGCCCCCGCCTCATCTTCCCCGAGCGCCCGGGGCTCGCGGGCTGAGGCGCTTCTCTCTCTCGCCGCCCCTCGCCGCGGCCCTTTCTCTCGGCAGCACCTCGGAGTCCCTCGTCCCGGTGGCGGCGGCAGCGGGGACCCGAGCAGCGGCGAGCGGCCTCGAGGATGAAGTGCAAGCCGAACCAGACGCGGACCTACGACCCGGAGGGGTTCAAGAAGCGGGCGGCGTGCCTGTGCTTCCGGAGCGAGCGCGAAGACGAGGTGCTGTTAGTGAGTAGCAGTCGGTACCCGGACCGCTGGATCGTGCCGGGCGGGGGCATGGAGCCCGAGGAGGAGCCGGGCGGTGCTGCAGTCCGCGAGGTGTACGAAGAGGCGGGAGTCAAGGGGAAGTTGGGCCGGCTCCTGGGCATTTTCGAGCAGAACCAAGATCGCAAGCACAGAACGTACGTGTATGTACTGACTGTCACTGAGATTCTGGAGGATTGGGAAGATTCGGTTAGCATTGGGAGGAAGCGAGAGTGGTTCAAAGTCGAAGATGCGATCAAGGTTCTCCAGTGCCACAAGCCCGTGCATGCCGAATATCTGCAAAAACTAAAGCTGGGCGGTTCCCCAACCAGTGGAAACTCCATGGCCCCGTCCCCGCCAGAGAGCGATCCCTAGTATGTACCGCTCCTGCACAGACTCTTGCTTTCCACCTACCTGACAGTAAATAGTGCCCGGAGCGCCCCTGGTGCCGTGTGAGGTCTCACCGGGAGGAGGGAGGCTTCTTTTGTTTTCTTGGCAGACCTCTGAATCACGCTTGCAAACTGTCTCAGTTGCCAGGCACTGTTTTCAGACATTTTGCACGTTTTCAGATGCTTTCAGAATCGCTTCTTGGTAGCACTGTAACACATTTCGGAAAGCCAAAGCCACATGGGATTTTTTGGTTTGTTTGTTTGTTTGTTTGTTTTTTATAAAGGTGCCTTAACTGCTGACCCAGTCTTTGGGGGGCGGGTGTGTGTGTGTGTGTGTACACGTGTATACGTGTTGTGGTTTTGTTTTTTCTTTACAGTTCACACGTGTGTGTGTGTCCGTATGTGTCTGCGTGTGTCTGTGTGCGTATGTGCACTTTTGGTACCAGTCTTGTGGGTTTTTTGTAGTGAAGGCCTTTAAAATCTGATCACCTTGGTTGTATGGCAACTTCATTAATTTTTTCTCTTAAGTTGTTTTCTCATTCACAGCATTAGCTCTTGTCAGCAAGCCCTTCTGTGATGGGGATTGGTTTGAAGGACCAGTGTTGAATTTCAAAGAAGTATTTAAGAATTTTTTTTTTTTTGGCTGCGTTGGGTCTTCGTTGCTGCGTGCTGGCTTTCTCTGGTTGCAGCGAGCGGGGGCTACTCTTCGTTGTGGTGCACGGGCTTCTCATTGCGGTGGCTTCTCTTGTTATGGAGCATGGGCTCTAGGCGTGCAGGCTTCAGTAGTTGTGGTACGCAGGCTCAGCAGTTGTGGCTCGTGGGCTCTAGAGCACAGGCTCAGTAGTTATGTTGCATGGGCTTAGTTGCTCCGTGGCATGTGGGATCTTTCTGGACCAGGGATCAAACCTGTGTCCCCTGCATTGGCAGGCGGATTCTTAACCACTGCACCACCAGGGAAATTTTACATCATGTGCTCTTTCCACACTGAACAATAATTTTATCTTCAGATATGTGATCTAATTTGCCCTTTTCAGAAACTGCTTAATTCATATGTGGATAATTCGATTTTCAGAACATTTTCACAACTGGTAGTTTTTTACTTCTTACTTGAAATAGCCATTTCCCATTTAGCCCAAATGTAGCTTAGCAAAATATTATTTTATAGAGTAATCGCCCTCTCAGGAAGGTATTGTTATGTACATATCCTAATATGTACATATTATGAAAACTGTATTCCGAGTGTGATTTAGCATGCTTGAGTTCCAACTCCCATTGCTCCTGTCTCAGTACCCTAGAACAACATTCTCTCAATACAAATTAGTCTTTGAATGAAAGTCCGCATATTTGAATTTGTGATAGTCCACTTAAACTTGTCTGAATACCAGTAGCCAAAGGACTAGAATAGTATATGGTAATTACATCCCAGTTGAGTGAGTTAGCTTTCTTGATATTCAGCTGCTACAGACTTCTCAAAATGTTAGGACGCCTGGCCGATCTCTCCTAAAGATTTAGGATAAAGGTTTTGTGTCACATGACAGACTTTTTTGGGCGCCAAGTTAAAAGCGCTTATGTTTGCTTCAGTACTTGCTTGAAATTAGGGATCCTATCTAAAGTGCTTAGGTTTCTTTTGGACTACCTTTATTCCCCTAGCCATAGTAAGTAGGTAGAGTAAAGCCTACTTCATGAAGTGGATATTGGCACTTAGAAAGATCATTTTTAATTTCTAGGGCAACCTAGAATGTGTCATATTTCTTAATCATTATTGATAGATATTTTGTGTCAGTCAACTAACTTTTGGGGGGGTCACTGTTAATGCACTCTGTATTAAGAAATTTTGAAAGTTTAGAAACTTGGAATTCTTGATCTTTTCTCAAGAAGGTTGAGGAAATGCCTACTTTGTGAAAAGAGTATGGGTGGGGGATGTCTTTCTATATATAACACTTAACATCTTAAAAATATTCTACAGATCAATAATAATATAAGTGGATAATAACTGTAATTTAAACACATTTTTATTCTATAAATTAACCTTTTATAAAGAACACAATCACTGGTAGAATTGAATATCACTACGTTTTCTTTTTCAACTTCGGTGCCAATTTTTAAAATAAGGTCTTTGCTATATAGAAATATGTCTAAATAAAGTACGTATTGTAATTGATAAAACTAATGTTGCCAAAGGAATGAGTAGAGAATGAACAGATTTTAAAAACCAATTATTATTTCATATTCAAAATTATGTAGAATTATCAAATATGTGTTTCAAAAATATGTTTTTGTACAGAAAGATATTTTATTTTTTAAACAAACTTTCTAAATCCCACAAGTTGACGTTTCCTATTCTAACAATCCAAATCAATGAATGATATTCTCAGTAACCTGAAATTTTTCAAAGTATACAGTAACAGCAGTGAAATTGGATTATTGTTTTATGACCATTTCATATATAATACTGCCTCCATCTAAAATGTTGCTACAAGCACCTGGGAGGTTTAACTTGTACATGGCATCCTTAGAGATAATAATGCACCATCTTGTTTTGACTTTTCAACTCGTATTTGACAAATGTGAAAAGTACAGTGTTGATGTTAATCAACTCTTGTTAGCCTGCAGATATTTGCCGTATTTAATTCTGAAAGATTTGTACTGAGTTCTATCACTTGCTAGGATTATCTTCAGTTCCCAGTTATCTTCAATTTATGCAATCTGTAAGACTCCTTTCATTTCTAAATTGCAAAAGAACATTTTACAGTTATCACACTTTAAGCTTTCAAATTCACATGGGCAGGTCTTGTTATGCTTTTGGAGTTCAGTCAAGAAAAAGTTAAATGAAAGAACCTAAAAAGTCTTTCATTTTAAAAGAGAAATCCAAAGAATTCAGCTTAAAACAGTTGACACAGAGGTAACAAACCAAATGGTATCTAGTTAACCTCCATCCTCCAAGAACTTGATCCATCAACAGTTGGAATTTTCTTCCTACAGTCATTACATAGCACCCATGCATTATTTATAAGATTATTACACTAAAAATGTACAGATGAATCTTTCAATTCATTCTCTCCAGAAAGGAAATAGTGCATTGATCAAAGATAATTAAGACTTTCAGACATGAGGTAGAAATTTGTTTCCAGCATATTTTTTAAAGACTAGGTTTTTTCCCCCAAACTGGGCAAGTGCCTTAACAAAAGTTTTAAGAAGACATGTTGGAGTAAAGGTAATATTGATATGTTTGATATATCGTTTCCCTGGATGCCCAATATATTATATTTTCTAAGAAACCTGTTTTGCTGATCAGATCACTGTTGAAAGAAGTAACTCTGAAAGGGATGGGGGTGGCTATAAATATTTTGAATTCTGTTGTATGGTTTAATTTTAAAAGAACTGTAAATATTTCAACATTTTTGTGTTTAGAAACATCAAATAAATATTGGTGTATGTGTGCTTGCACACGGGCTCACACACGTGTAAGCAACAGGAATAGGCAGCTTCTAAAGTACTAGCAACATTAGAGGGCCCTTCTGGGACAGATGGGTAAGGGGTTCTGAAGCTGGAGCTGCTCCTCCCACTTCCCTTTAGGTGGAAGAAAGAGCAATTCCTCCATCAATAGTTGTTAACTGGGAAAAGGAAGGTGAAAATGCTGCTTTCAACCTATAGTACTAACAACTGGCCAGAGTTCTCTTTTTCAGGGTTCCTTTTGTGGAAGCACCAAGCAAAACAGGAAATATTTTCAGCATTGTTCTAGTATTGTAATCATCTTTCTGAATGACTGTTTGGCCTGTTAGACTATGAACTCTTTGAGGACTAGGACTCAGCCTGCCCATATCCTCAGAGCCTAGAACAGTGGCTAAAATTTGGAGACATCTGTCATTGATCCACAGATTATAAATGTCTACTACTAGTGTTTTCTATAACACTGTAATACTAGTGTATTGATTTCTTAGCTTTATATTTTAACTAGGACAATCTGTTATTCCTCAGGCTCTCATGTGGCCTTATAGTGGAACTGCATTAGATAATTCACTGAAGGCTTTTCCAATACAAAGTGGTTGATGAACCATAATTCAGTAAATATTTGTTGACTAGAGGAATTGATGAACCAATAAAACTATTAATGAGATATTTTTTTTTAGGTGAATGGCATAGATGTTGTTCAGATTTACTTTGAAAGAATCAAGTATGTGAACCCTATGATGAATGGAATTGTGAAGACAGGTGAGCTCTTTCACACTCCCAAGGACACAGCTCGTCCTATCCTTTTGGACACTTCCTCCCTGTTTATTACAATGACTACTCTCCAGGTTGTTGCACTACTACTATGTCTGTACAGACTTCTAATTTTGCACCTATGGCCTTTTTTGTGCTTTTATGATTATATGTCAGTATTTCCCACCAGGTTATGTGACCTTGAGTGCAAAGACCTTACTTATTTCCTTCGTCTTTTTTATATATCTAGCATATAAGACATCACTAGAAATATGGTAGATATCACTGAAGGTTTGTCTAAAAAATTAATATTTTGTAATGACACTGAGTGGTAAAGCATTTACCTTCTAATCTGCTGTTAGTACAGCAAATGCTGTCTGTTTAGCTTATATGTGGCTTTTGTACATCAGGTGTCACACAAGTGTTTAAAGGCATTTGTGAGATATTAGAAAGCAAAAATTCTTACTCATATGTCTATGTCATCCCAGACATTATGTGTCTGCTAATGGCAGTACACTACACTACCTATGAAAAAATATATTTCATATTTTTTAACCTAAATCTGACTGTGCCTCTAGACATAACTCCTGATCTGTAGAAAATACAGGGAACAGAGAAACATTACTCTACATCACAGAGATGATATGAGCAGAATCCAGACTGCAGGAAACTACAGGACAGATGACCTAGTACCTTCAGTAAATGATTGCCAGAATGAAAGAAATGGAGGATGAACCTATAGATTAAAAGAGATTTAAGAGACTTAACCAGTTGTAATATATGGATCTTTTTCCAGTTGTAATATATGGATCTTTTTCAGATCCTGATTTGACTAAACTGTAAAATAAATACATTTTGATACAATCTGGATAATTTGAAAACTGACTTGATATTTGATATTAGTTGGAATAATAGTATTGTGGTTATGTTGAAAATAAGAGTCCTTATCTTTAAGAGATACATTCTCAACTATTTACAGTTGAAATGATGTCTGGAATTTGCTTCAGAATAATAAGTCTGGATGTTAATTGTGTTGGAGATATTGATGAAACAAGACTGGCCTTGACTTGATAATTGTTGAAGCTGGGTGATGGTTAAATGATGGTTCATTATATATGTTTCTCTCCACGTTTGTATATTTGACATTTTCCATAATAAAAAGTTAACAAAAAGTTATCAGAATTCTTATTAAAGCTAATATATGAGGCATTGAGAAGAAGAAAAATTTTAGATTGTTTAGTAAATGTGGGCTCTGGGGTGCCATTTCTGGCGCAAGAGGTCAAATGCCCAAAAAGAGAGGGGCAGCATACCCTGGGATAGTTAGTGTTTCCCTTGCTACAGACCATTGTTAGGAGTTTTTTTCTCAATTTGGCCCATGGAAATAAGAAGAGTTAAATTTTTATTTATGTCTCTTGGAAAATGGGAATGGATCCTCATGTTCTCTTGAGCAAGATGTTTGACAACACTTAAGTCCAGTTCATATCAATGTGAAAATCAAAGGGGTGAAGTCTCCAGAGAGCAAATTTATGGAATTATAAAAATCCACAAAATGATTTTTTTGAATAGTTTTTTAGAAGAATAATGGCTGTAGAATGTGTTAGTTACACATTCATTAATTTTAAAGTTATACTTGAAGGTAGGTGACACAAGAAAGTAAGTAGTTAACATTCTGACTGCAGTGAACCATTTTGTGTTTCACAGACTGCAGATATTCCTTCAGTTTTGAACTGTGCTTAGAATTCTGTAAAGGCTAAAACCTTCTAGGTCAGAGTTAATGAAGCTGTACTGAAATCAACAAACATAGGGTCTGTCCTGACTTATTTTGTGGGTCAAGGAGCAGCAGGCAGAAAGTGAGAACAGCATTGGAGGTCCCTTCCAGGGAAGATAAACACCTTCGTAAGTGTGAAGGGACTTCCCTGGTGGCGCGGTGGTTAAGAATCCGCCTGCCAATGCAGAGGACATGGGTTCAAGCCCTGGTCCGGGAAGATCCCACATGTTGTGGAGCAACTAAGCCTGTGCGGCGCAATTACTGAGCATGTGCTCTAGAGCCCGTGAGCCACAGCTACTGAAGCCTGTGCACCTAGAGCCCATGCTCCGCGACAAGAGAAGCCACTGCAATGAGAAGCCCGGGCACCGCAATGAAGTGTAGCCCCCGCTCACTGCAACCAGAGAAAGCCTTCACGCAGCAACAAAGACCCTATGCAGCCTAAAATAAATAAAATAAATAAATTCATAAGTGTGAAGGGCTGTGAAGATGAAGCTGCCCATTCTACTCCTTACTGTCCTCTAGGTTGTGTTCCAATCACATGAGCAAGCAGTTCCCCCAGAAACAACTGTTTCCTGGAAGAGAGGAGATGAAAGGTTTACCTCAGAGCGCTTTACTGCTCACAGCTGGGCAGAGCTTTCACTTTAAAGGTTCCCCTGTTAGAAGGAACAGAAAAATTACAAAAAGTTTTTCATTCATCTTTCCCTGGAAGTTTCTTCCTAACTTGAGTTTACTCTGATTTTAGCAGATTTTTTTTAATTTGGAGGCAAACAGAGCTAGGGGAATAGAATGGTAGGTGATGGTTGTAATTACAACAAATAGTGGTTTTAGAGTCCAACAGGCCATGGTTCAAAGTTGGCCTGACTATCTGCTAGCTGTGTGGCCTCTGCCAAGTTACTTTACCTGCCTAATCTTCAGTTTCCTCATCTGAAAAATGGGGGCAATCATAGCCCCTGCCTTTGTAAACAGCACTGCTTCTGAAAAACCATTTTTGATCTCCTGGGGTGAGGTATACTCTGATGTTCCCAGGTACCCCATTGCTTTGTTATTTGATAGTTCTTATCAAAATTATACTTATTAGCTAGCATGTCTCTACCTTCTAAATTCTGAGGTCCCCTGGCTCTGTGACCCAGACTAGGTTGTCTCTGTGTCCCCAGAGTCTGGCACAGAGCCTGGAACATGGTGCCCCACAGGTGCCCATAACATTTTTATTATATAAATGATTGTCATACGTCCTACATGTCAAAAATATATTGCTGTTATTTTACCAGGTATTTGTTTACTGGAAATGTGAAAAATGAGACACCATAAGACGACTGTGGTTTGTACTCCAATTTCTCTTTATTGGGAAGAATATTTTGTCTATAAAGGATGGTTCCATTTTTCAGAATCTTCCAGTACCAATTATTTGTAACGTCTTAGCTTCATAAAGTACTATGGGATATTCGCTCAGGTGGTGAACTGGCCCCACAGCTGCATTTGATAATTTACTGAAGGCTTCCCAAATACAAATGATTGAAAGAAATAGTAAGCCCTCAGTATTTATTAAGTTTAAGAACTGTTGAATGAATACAAGTATGCTAATTATTTTATTTTATGGGTAAAAGATATAACTAACAATCAGGATTATATGGTAACAAATTCACACATACAAGACAAGCCAAGGCCAAGACCTGACTGATTGGACTGGTAAAGATACAATGAGCTACTTTTAGATATAGACAGTTTATTACTTAAATATACAGTGCAAAGAAAAATGAGCCAAAGGTGCCAGCTCCCCAGGTGCTTGCCCCACATTCCCTAAAAGACAACAAAGAAACAAAGGGGGCTGTGTGATGGTAATGCAAGTTTTGGGATACTCCATTACTGAACAGCCACATCTAGACTGCAGCTGAGTGATTTTATGTTCTCCAGGTCTGTTCTAAGGGGCACAGGACAGAGTGCCCCATACCTCATCAGAAACTGGTATGTGATGAGAAACTGCCTCATGACAGACTCCTAGAGGAGATAAGGAGGTGTGTGGGAGATGGCCTTGTAGCGGCTCCTTACAGCGTTCCATCTCCTCATGTTCTGGGAGGTCATGAGGCATTTAACCAAGCCTCAGATTAACTGCAGTTCAAGCCTATGTGGAGACATGCAAGGGTGTCAGGCCACCATGGAGGAGCCATTCCCCTACAACTCCACTTTCCCTTCACATGTCCAGCTAGGAAGTCTTTCTGTAAACAGAGGCCACCAGTCGTGGGCACTCTATAAAGACACAATGGACCTCCATCCAAAATTTGGTTCAGATGTCAAGACTGATGATACTACTAACACACCACGAGGATATTCAAAGATTTATTACTCACAAAAAAAGGTTTTATGGAGAGAGCAGGACAGGCTTCCAAAGCTGGTTTGAAAATGTCTTGAGAGAACAGGAAAGGAGACTGACTTGGATTTTTATTGCAGTTACAGGGTGGGGATGAAGTGAGCATTGCAATGCACAGCCACTCACATTTCTGGAGACTAGTGAGTCCAAAATCTGCAGTGTGGGCTAGCAGCTGAGAAATGAAGGAGAGCCAGTGGTACAGTTTCTGTCCAAAGGCTGGCAATCTGGAGACCCAGAAGAGCTGATGGTACATTATGAAGTCTGAAGGTCGCCCGCTGGAGAATTCCCTCTTGCTTGGGGGAGGTTGTTCTTGTTCTATTCAGGCTTCAACTGAGTAGATGAGGCCCACGTACCTCATGGAGGGCAACCTATTTACACAGAGTTCACTGAGTTAAGTGTTAATCTCATCCAAAACACCCTCCAAGTTGACACATAAAATTAACCATCACAAATCTACCCCCAGCCCGGTCAACTCGGCACTTGTACACAACTCCTAAAGTCATGCTTACTCTCCAAATGAAGACAGTAACAAGGTCATCTTTCCACCTAACATGATACAAGGATCCTGCGTACACCAAAAATGCACTAAGTCCTTCCCCAGAAGAGAAGGTAAAGTCCTTGAGTCAAGTTTACTCTTCTTGATTATCCCGTAACTAAAATACTATGATGCAAAGTTAATAACAATACTTAAATACTATGATATAAAGTGAATACATCTTATGTTACATGATAAGGGGTTAACAGAGGGAAGGAAAGAAAGGTATTATACATACACAGACATATAACAAAAAAGGAGGAAATACTCAGGACAGTTACAGTCCTCATTTTTGTAACAGGTCATGTGGTAACAGCTGGTGTTCATAAATACCTTCTTCCTCTGTTCCATAATCCCTTTGCCTTCAACAAGCACCACAAGTGGTTATCGTTCTTTACCTGGAGGGGTGACCCAAACCTTCATTCTCGAAGGGTCTGGGCCATTACTAATCCTGCCTGGATTGGGTTGTTGTAGCTTTCTATTTACTTGAATCATGGGACATATAATACCAAGAGATACTCTAGGGCATCTCCTGTATTGCAGACATGCTCTTCCTTACCTCTGTTATAGAATAGCAGCCCAATTTCCCCTTGGTAGTCAAGATCAATTACCCCGGCCAGCGCAGTAACTCTCTTCATTGCCTACTGATTCAGAGGCGCAAGGAGCCCAAAATGGACAGGTTGCAGTCTTAACTTCTAGTTCAATGGAATCATTGTTGTGTCTGCTGGAGGAACTAAGACCTCTAGGCCAGCAGAGCATAATATGAGAACAGGAAGCAAAAATTTTGCTAATGGGTCACTAGAGGTACCATTTCCACCCCTTGATTCCTGGATCCATGAATCCTGGCTATGGGAAAAACAGCACCATATGTTAGATGTTGACTGAGAGCACATGCAGCCTCCTGGAGAAGCTTGCCCAGCCCTACAAGGTATTATCACCTGCAAGGTATTACTCAATGTAACTGAGTCCTCTAAGGGCCATTCCATATTCCAAAGCTGGTCATTCCAAAGCAGCCAGCTGCTTTAAGATGGTGGAGACCATGGTAAACCAGTGAATTCCATGAGTGTGGGCCCACTGCTGCACTTCATTTGCAATGGAGTGAGTTCCTTGATCAGAAGCAATGCTATATAGAATACCATGATGGTGGAAAGGCATTCTGTAAGTCCATGGATAGTGGTTTTAGCAGAAGCACTAAGTGCAGGGAAGGCAAACCCTCATCCAGAGTAAGTGTCTATTCCAGTAAGGACAAAATGCTTCCCCTTCCGTGATGGGAGTGGTCCAATGTAACCAACCTGCCACCAGGCTGATCACCCCGGGGAATGGTGCCGTAGAGGGGGCTCAGTGTTGGTCTCTGCTGCTGGCAGATGGGTTATTCGGTGGTGGCCGTAGCCAGGTCAGCTTTAATGAATGGAAGTTCATGTTGCGGAGCCTGTGCACAACCCCCATTGCTGCCACCATGGCCACTTTGTTCATGAGCCCATTGGGCGATGAGACGGGTGGCTGGGGAAAGAGGCTGACTGGTGTCCACAGAATGGGTCATCCTATCCACTTGATTATTAAAATCCTCCTCTGTTAAGGTCACGCTTTAGGGAGCATTCACATGGGATACAAATATCTTCATGGTTTTTGCCCATTCAGAGAGGTCTATCCACATACCTCTTCCCAAAATTTCCTTGTCACCAATTTTCCAATCATGTTCTTTCTAAGTGCCTGACCATGCAGCCAAACCATTGGCCACAGCCCATGAATCGATATGTAATCACATGTGTGGCCATTTCTTCTTCCAAGCAAAGTGAACAACCAGGAGGACTGCCCAAAGTTCTGCCCACTGGGAGGAATCTCCTTCACCACTGTCCTTCAGGAATGTCCCAGAGAGGGGTTGTAGTGCTGTAACTGTCCTCTTTAGGGTGGTGTCTGCATGTTGTGCAGAACCATCTATAAACCAGGGCCGAGACTTTTCTTCCTCTGTCAACTGATCGTAGGGAACTCCCCATGAGGCCATAGGTGCAGTCTCGGGGAGAGAAGGCAGTGTAGGAGGACTGGGGACTGTGGACATTTGTGCCTTCAGGGCCTGCCCGGGCCCGATCACGTATTATATGTACTAATTCCATTTGATGATGGAGTGTTGCTGTGTATGCCCAACTTGGCTTGGTGGGTCATTTCCACCGTGAAGGTGACTTCGTGGCCATAGTGAAGCATTCAGTCTCTCTTAAGGCCTGACAGCAAGCCAACAACTGTTTCTCAAAAAGAGAGTAGTTATCTGTGGATGATGGCAGGGCTTTACTCCAAAATCCTAAGAGCCTGTGCTGTAATTCACCTAGATGAGCCTGCCCAAAGCTCCAAACAGCATCCCGATCTGTCACTGACACTTCAAGCACTATTGAATCTGCTGGATGATATGGCTTAAATGGCAGAGCAGCCTGGACCTGTTGCAGAGCCTTCTCTTGGTTCTGGGCCCCACTCAAAACTAGTACCTTTTATGTGTCATTCAGAAAATGGCCCAGAGTAATACACCCAAATGAGGAATATGTTACCTCCAAAATCCCAAGAGGCCCAAGAGGCCCAAGAGGCATTGTGCCTCTTTTTGGTTGTAGGAGGGCACCTTAGATATCACCTTAGAAGGGATATCTCAACATGCCCCACCCCACTGGACCCCTAGAAATTTCACTGATGTAAAATGACCTTTAATTTTTGTCAGATTTATTTCCTACTTCATGGCACGTAAATGTCTTATTAATAAGCCTAGAGTAGTTGCTACTTCTTGCTCACTAGACCTAATCAGTACAATGTCATCAACATAATGGATCAATGTGATATCTTGTGGAAGAGAAAGGCAAACAAGATCATAGCTGAGTAAATTATGACATACAGCTGAAGAGCTGATATAGGCCTGTGAAGGTGTACCTGTGAAGGTAGGACAGTGAAGGTGTATTGCTGGCCTTTCCAGCTGAAAGCAAACTGCTTCTGGTGAAACTTATTGACAGGCATGGAGAAAAAGGCATTTGCCAGATCAATAGCTGTGTACCAGGTACCAAGGGATGTGTTAATTTGCTCAAACAATGAAACCACATCTGGTACAATAGCTACTATTGGAGTCACCACCTGGTTAAGCTTATGACAATTGACTGTCATTCTCCAAGATCCATACATCTTCTGCACAGGCCAAATAGGCAAGGCGAATAGGGTTGTGATGGGAACCACCACCCCTGCATCCTTCAAGTCACTGATGGTGGCACTAATCTCTGCAATCCCTCAGGAATGCAGTACCGCATTTAGTTTACTATATTCCAAGGTAGAGGCAGTTCTAGTGGCTTCCACTTGGCTGTTCTCACCATATTAGCCCTCACACCACCGGTCAGGGAACCAATGTGGGGATTCTGCCAACTGCTGAGTACAGTTGATTCTTGAACAACACAGGTTTGAACTGTAAGGTCCACTTACACATGGATTTTTAAATTAAATATACGAAAATATACATGTAGAACATTGTGTGCAAGGCTTGAAGTATTGAAGTGGATAGCTTATCCTTACGTATGCATAAGGTGAGTGCTATTTAATATAAAATGAATAAAGTGTTAGTTTTCTTGCTGTTTTATAACTTTGCTTTCAAAGAATTTCATTATTGTATGATATTCCTCTCCCTCTCGTGATTGGAGAAACTGTGAATCAGCCTATTATCACAAGTGGTTTTTTTAAATTTATTTATATTTTATTTTATTTTTATTTTTGGCTGCATTGGGTCTTCGTTGCTGTGCAGGGTCTTTCTCTAGTTGCGGCAAACGGGGGGCTACTCTTCGATGCGGTGTGCGGGCCTCTCATTGCGATGGCTTCTCTTGTTGCGGAGCATGGGCTCTAGGTCCGTGGGCTTCAGTAGCTGTGGATCGCGGGCTCTAAAGTGCAGGCTCAGTAGTTGTGGTGCACGGGCTTAGTTGCTCTGTGGCATGTGGGATCTTTCCGGACCAGGGCTCAAACCCATGTCCCCAGCATTGGCAGGTGGATTCCCAACCTCTGCACCACCAGGAAAGTCCGGGGTTGTTTTTTTTTTTTTTAATATGACTATGTTTCCAATACTGTACTATGAACATAACTGAAATACTGAATGCCATCAAAATTTTATAACCATTCATTAGTGTATAGGCTAGGCTACCATAAAGCAATCATATTGCTGCTTCTTCATTATCAATGCATGAATCATTATACCTGTAAATAAATATGAATTCCTTTTTCACATTATGTTTTCATTTTTGATGTCTAGTGTTAGTAATACATATAACATCTACAGTGTTACAGTGTTTTTTATCATATAAGACAATATTAACGTAGGTACTGACAGACAGATGATTCATCTTGTAAACAGACGACATAAACTTAAGTATTGACAAATACAGTGCAGTACCGTAAACGTATTTTCTCTTCCTTATGATTTTCTTAACAACATTTTCTTTTCTCTAGCCTACTTTATTGTAAGAATACAGTATACAATACACATAACATACAAAATTGTGTTAATCGACTGTTTATTTTATTGGTAAGGCTTTTGGTCAACAGTAGGCTATTAGTAGTTAAGTTCTGGGGGAGTCCAAAGTTATACATGGATTTTCAACTGTGCGGTGAGTTGGCACCTCTAACCCCTGCATTGTTCAAGGATCAACTGTGTATCTATTCTAATTATTCATTTTGAAACTGGGGAAGTAACCACAGTATGGGTTTGGGGGCCCACTGAACCCACTGTGAGACACACCTGCACTAAAATTCCATTGATCATCTGACCTCCATAAGCTCCTACTCTGACTGGTGGGCCACAGTGGCATTTCAAGTCTCCCGGAAACAGTGTCAGTTCAGGGCCAGTGTCCAGTAGTTCCTGAAAGGTCCGATTACTTTATTTTCTCCAATGTACAGTTACCCAGTTAAAAGACTATAGGTCTCTTTGGGGAAGGCTGAGAAAAAGATTAACAGTATAAATTTTTGGTAGTGTACGAGGGTCCTTCCTCAAGGAGTTCCAGTCTCCCCTACATTCAGGGGTTTCTAGGCCTGTAAACTGGGAATTGATTGAAGGACCACAACTCTGTTTTTATGATTCAGACCAGACTTTTGTTCACTTGGCCTAGAACTTTTCTGCTTATACAAATCAAGTAAGAATTTGGTAGACTTCCTATCTATTTCACTGGTAGGAACACAATGAACAACTAGCCAATGCCATAGGTCTGCATGAGTCAGACTATTCTGATTACTGTTTTGACTCTGTTGTCCATTACAGCAACCATACCCACTTTGCCTTTGGTGGATGAGTGGCACCACTTGGCCCCTGACACCCATGGATCCAATTACTCCCATTGCATTTAGGTTTTCCAATGCAGTGACCGCAGTTCCTACTGTGATGTGTGGCCTAAAAAGAAAGTGCATTCACAAAGTTCTTCAGGGATACTGGGGCTGTCCTCACAAACTTATTTCTCACAGTATTGGTAAAAGGTATGGCTTCAGGACCCTCCCCAGTGTAGGTGAGTAGGTCATAAATGATTCTAACATTCCAATCTCCCTAAACATTTGAATCCCTTCCTCTACATTAAACCAAAGCAGGTCCAGCATTTCCAGTTCACTCACTGTGGGCCACTTTTGGTCCATGTTTCAGCCAACAAACCGAACTAGAGCCCTTTCTAACTCCCTGAGATGCAACATTAAAAGCAGAATCTCTGCTTAGTGGACCCATATCAATAAATTTAGCCTAACACAACTATATGTTCCTTCCACCGTTATTGCATATTCCATGGATATTTTTAGTATCTATTCGTACACATGTTCCCCAGATTTCTGTCTGTATAACTTAGAAAACTCAAGTAGTTCTTTTGGAGTGTAGCACACCTCCTCATGGGTCACACTTTGTACCAGACCTTTAGGGGCCTGCTGGGACTTGTGTCTAGTTATAGGTCTAGAAGCAAAGAGCATTAGTGGGAGTGAGTCTTGAGGAGAATCAGCATTGTCTTGTATGACAGTTGCCTCCAGGGAGGCCATTATAGTTTCCTCAGGCTTTTGCCAGATAATGCCAGGGATTATCAGTTCTCTCTTTACTCCTGGAAATAGAGTCATTAGGGCTTTTAAGTCTAATCAGATTAGAGAGCCAATTCCAAAACCCCAGAACTAATTCAGAAGATTCATGCTTAAGATTTTGTTCTTCTAGAACCACTCTTTACCAAAATCTGTGTGTACCATATATATATGGTAGGAGATTTATTAAAGGAATTGGCTCACAAGGTTATAGAAGCCAGTGAGTACAAAATTTGCAGTGTGGGCCATGAAGTTTTGCCAATTTTGCATTTCAGCAGTTGTTAAAGTTAATTCAGTACTTATGTTGTAGAAGCACAAAAGCCAGTCAGTGCCCCTTTATCTTTTTCTTGTATGAATTCACTTAGTAAATGTTGAATTTCCAACTGGGTCAGATTCTGGACCTTTGTTTCAGTTGTTTTTTCTTCCTTCTATATCCACTTTTCATTTCTTCTTCTTCTCTCTCTGCATATACTATCTATTTATAACTTTCTTTTATCAGAGAGCCTCAAAATTGTATTATCAGGGTTAGGCAATATTTGTTTTTTAAAGTTTAAGGACCCTGAGCTTAAGTTGGGTTTGTATTAATATCTTGGTATGTTACAGGAGTATCACTGGTGTTTTACCATATTATCCTCAGGATCAGGATCTTTTTTGGTGACACATAGGCAGCAGCAGAAGCAAAAGCATTTTGTAGCATTCTAGTGATCCATCTGCCTTTAGGGTTGTGGACCTCAAAAACTGAATTCTTCCAACAGCAACTGCTCTTCAAATAGTGACTGTTCTTCCTTCACACAGGTGACCACTTGACCAATCCATATATTGCATATATTGCTCATTCTATAGTCTTTCCGCTGAGTGCTTTATAGAAGGGGAACCAGTGCCTGATTGAGATACACAACTAATTGGTCACAGGGTAAAAGTCATTCCCCTGAGCCTAGTGTCAGTGACAGCTTATTCTGCATTTGAGACACACCATTCATTCTAAGACACCTGGGTCATAGATGGGTCTGGACCACGGCTACTTTAAAGAGGGCATCAATTCCATAAATTCAGTCCCTAAATACTAATTACTTATCAAAACTTTCAACTTATGTTGGTTAAATCTATAACAGAAACTTGGTAGAACTTAACAAATGCAACACAAAAAAAGGACAACTCAAAAGACAAGCCATACGGTATTTGTCTTTTTCTTTCTGACTTACTTCACTGTGTATGACAGACTCTAGGTCTATCCACCTCATTACAAATAGCTCAATTTCGTTTCTTTTTATGGCTGAGGAATATTCCATTGTATATATGTGCCACATCTTCTTTATCCATTCATCCGATGATGGGCACTTAGGTTGTTTCCATCTCCGGGCTATTGTAAATAGAGCTGCAATGAACATTTTGGTACATGACTCTTTTTGAATTTCGGTTTTCTCAGGGTATATGCCCAGTAGTGGGATTGCTGGGTCAATACCGTATGCTAACACATATATATGGAATTTAAGAAAAAAAAATGTCATGAAGAACCTAGGGGTAAGGCAGGAATAAAGACGCAGACCTCCTAGAGAACGGACTTGAGGTTATGGGGAGGGGGAAGGGTGAGCAGTGACGGGGCGAGAGAGAGTCATGGACATATACACATTAACAAACGTAGTAAGATAGATAGCTAGTGGGAAGCAGCCGCATGGCACAGGGATATTGGCTCAGTGCTTTGTGACAGCCTGGAGGGGTGGGATAGGGAGGGTGGGAGGGAGGGAGACGCAAGAGGGAAGAGATATGGGAACATATGTATATGTATAACTGATTCACTTTGTTATAAAGCAGAAACTAACACACCATTGTAAAGCAATTATACCCCAATAAAGATGTTAAAAAAAAAAAAAAAAAAGACAAGCCAGCCAGTTAGTAGCATCTAAAATTTTACACTTTCCATCAGATAGCAGAGCCAGTTAGCAAGCCAAGACAAGACAAAAAAGACCCCCAGCTTCCCTGGTGGTGCAGTGGTTGAGAGTCCGCCTGCCGATGCAGGGGACATGGGTTCGTGCCCCAGTCCGGGAAGATCCCACATGCCACGGAGCGGCTATGCCCGTGAGCCATGGCCGCTGAGCCTGTGCGTCCGGAGCCTGTGCTCCGCAACGGGAGAGGCCACAACAGTGAGAGGACCGCGTACTGCAAAAAAAAAAAAAAGACCCCCAGTGGTGGTGGTCATCTTGTAGACTATGCTGCTCACATTGTCAATAGTTGGGCCACTCTGAAGACACAGGATGGACCCCCCCACCCAAAATTACGTTCAGATGATGCCACATACACACCAAGAGAGTATTCAAAGGTTTATTAGTCACATAATGAAGATTTTGAAGGAGAGGTGGGTGGGCTTCCCAGCCAGGTCTGAAAATGTCTTAAGAGAGCAAAATAAGAAGACTGGCTAGGAGGTTTTACTGTGGTTAGGGGGTAGGGCCAGGGTGACCAGGGACTTGCATATTTTGAAATTCCCATCAGCATCAATGGAGGGTACACTCAGGTTTCTTATCAGCTTGCCCAAATGTGCATAGATGAAAAAGAGGGTCAGCAGTCAACTACTTTAAAAAAAATGGAGTCAGACTCTTTATTACACCACCCAATCAGAAATCTCAATTAACTGTACTGATAGGGGCTTGTACCAGGTCTGTTCTGTTTGACTTAGGCAACATTGGGCAAGAGTGACCACAACTATAACTCCTAGTAAGATGATTGGACCCATCTAGAGAGGAGAGACCTCAGCAAGCTTCAGTCAAGCAAGTGAAATATGTAAAAGCATAGAAAAGAGTCCAACAATAACAGCATAAGGATAAAAGGAATCATATCAGTGTCCAGAATGTTAATCTTGTTCTTTGTTTCAAGTGAAGGCTGTTCTTTGTGGAGTCAGTGGGTATTGGGAGGTTTCTGACAGTTCTTAGATTAAGATTCTTTCTTGGTCAGAAGTTAAGTTATAAGTGATGGCAGCAGTCTGCGTTAAACTGACCAGATGCACTGTGAATAAGAACTGAGAGAGAGTGAGAGAAATTAATGTCCTCTTCCCCACCCTTGACCACCCAGGGTCAAAGATTTTCTCTCCTCACCAGCCAGGGTTGTTATTCTCTTTCCACAGCCACGTGATCGGTGTGTCTGGTTCCTGCAGCAATCACTTCACCATTTTTTCCAATCCCCCCAATGTCTTACCCGAACCATATCCCCAATCTCATACCTATGTGGTTCAGAAATTTCTTTATATTTTTTGTATCATCTAAGATTATCTCCCACCTCTTAGAGGTTATCACCTCATATTTATGATTATTATTATCAATATCCACAATTGCCCAAGTTCAGCAGTCATAGCCAGACAGCCAAAGAAGCATCAGGTTAGAGTCTCCCACCCCCACATCTTCTTGCTTCTTGCAAATTCTAGTAGCCTGATTTCCCAGGAGTAGGTATAGTGGTGAAAATGATAGAGTGAGAAGAGTGAATTATGTGGTTTGGATTTTCTTACAGCCAGTCTGGGCCTCCTCCTCCCCTCCCCAACCTCATACTTAAGCATTTTATTTAATGGGAGGTACCCTTCTGAGGAATTACCATATTTAGAGCCCAAACTGCCTATCTTAAGTGTGTGTTCCACTGGGAGCTGAGAAGCCTTGGTTATCCAGTTATCTTTTTCACCTTCTCTTTTTAGAGTTCATTTTATCTTTCAATTTACCTACTGCCTGGGCATGATATGGGGCATAAAAGGTACATAGGATGTCTATATAGCTGCCCACTGTTTTGAGGGGGGTTGTTTACTTGTTTTTGCTGTGAAGACAGTACCAATGTCTAAACACATGTTTAGAGAACCAAAACATGTATCAGAGTCCATCTAAGAGGCACTGAATAGTACGGTTCCCTCTTGCTAAGTGGATGGGGATGGCAATGCCATACTCTGAAAAAAGTGTCTGTGAAGTAATGCCCAGTGGTATTCTCAAGAGGAGGGTATTGGGGCTATATAGTCTATTTGCCAGGACTGGCGAGGTTTAGTACCTCTGGATATGTGCTCTAAAGCTCCCTTTGCCATGCAACTGTGTAGCTGGCAAACTGGGCACATTTACTAGGCTTCTTGGCCTCATGTTCTGGAAACACTAGGCTTTGCTTTTTGGACCTAGCCCTGAATTGTGGATGAATTACCATACCCTGTGTGATGCTATATCCAGATGCATGCTGTATCCAGGTGTCCTCTTATGGGTACTGTAGGTTTGGTCAGTGTAACGATTAATCTCATGGGTCACCTTAACTGGATCACAGGATGCCCAGATATTTGGCTAAATATTATTTCTGAGTATGTGTGAGGGTATTTCTGAATGAGATTAACATTGGAATTGGTAGACTGAGTAAATCAGATTGCCTTCTTCAATGTGGGTGGGCATCATCCAATCCGTTGAGGGCCTGAGTAGAAAAAAGAAAAGCAGAAGAAAGGAGAATTTGTTCCCTCTCTGCCTTACTAGTTTAGATAGGACATCAGTATTCTCCTGCCCTCAGACTAAGACTTGCAGCATTAGCTCCACCTGGTTCTCAGGTCTTCAGAGCTTTCCTGGGTCTCCTGCTTATAGATGGCAGATTGAGGGACTTCTCAGCCTCCATAATCACTTGAGCCAATTCCTCTTAATTAAGTAATTAATATCCTATTAGTTCTGTTTCTCGGGAGAACCCTGACTAATAAAGATTTTGGTACTGAGAGTGGTTCTAGAGGAATAGATAGTAAGAATGAGTTTTCTGAATTGGCCCAGAATTTCTGGAACTGGCTCTCTATACTTATTAGATTTAAAGATACTAATGACTATTTCTAGTAGTAAAGAGAACACTGATAGAACATGGTATGATATGGCAATACAGATATGTAAAATATCTGTATTGTATGTTCCTAATCCACCACTTACAAGAAGCAAGAGGCTGGGTGACTGTCTATATTATACTTTTGAACATTTTTGGAAAATTAGTGAATATAGTGAGGTTGGCTGGTTGCTTCTAATGTCATTGGACAAAGCAGTGCAAGAAAAGGATGAGTTCAGGGAATTCAAATTCCCAACTCCAGAACCACATAAATTACCTGAAAGCTTCTATGTGTGCCGAGAAGGAGACCCTAATCTCCTGCTGTTGCAGCACTGATATTGCTGAAAATGAAACATAGAATTTCACCCGCTAATTAGCTGAATTGCAACATGAACTCCCAGCATCACAGGGTATCTACCATTAAAGTGAGGGCATTGATTAGGAAAGAATGGGATTTTATAAGTTGGGATGGGAACATGTGGGAAGACCTTGATGAAACCGGGGATGTGCAGTCCCTAAAATCTGATGTCTGCTTTGTCAATGAAAGCAGTCTCCCCATCTACAGTAGAAGCGGCCTCCCCACCCCCAGGGGTAACAGCTTTCCCACTGCCAGTGTTAGCAGCTCTTCCACCCCATCTGAGGAGATTAACCCTGCACTGCCTGAGGAAACTGTAATGTCTTCATTCTAGGCAGTTGCCATGCAAGACAAAGATGATTTTCCTCAAGACCCACACCAGCACCCCTCTTTGATTCTACATCTATAACTAGACTCAATTCTCAGCAGGCCCCTAAAGGTGAGGTACAAAGTGTGACCCCTAAACAGGTGCGCTACACTCCAAAAGAATTGAAGTGCTATTGGAGTTACCACCTGGTTAATCTTACAATAATCCATTGTCATTCTCCATGACCATCTATCTTTGCATAGACCAAATAGGTGAAAATGTGTACACACACACACACACACACACACACACACATGCAGGGGTTGTGTGTCTTGTACACTTTGCTGCCATATAGTGTTTGTCTCTATGGAGGCTGAGAGTTGTCCTACTGCCAGGCACCACACTGACAGCCTGTTGGCTTTTGCCCATGAGTCAGTGAACATATAACACAGTACATTTTGGGCAGTGGTTTCCAGGTAAAACACCATGGAAATTCACTTTTGAACAGTGTTCCTTTTCCATGCACAGTTTTAGTACACAGTTTTCTTTGGGGCTACACAGCAGCAGTGGCCCATTATACCCTATTGGCCTTGAACATAGCTGATCCATCGGTGAATCTGGCCCAGGTATCCTCAGGAACCTCAAGAGTACTAAAGCCCCCAAGAAGCTCAAGGTGCTGGCACAGAGCCCCATATCTGAGACAGCCTCATCTTAAAGGTGACCAGACACTTTTTCATGAAACCATGAGACTCCATAATGCCTAGCTTGCTTTTTCTCTGAATATACCACTTCCACTTAGTAATGGATGCTTATTGGGCAATATCTACTTTGTTGGTGTTCTCATATCTGACCCATCTCAATAAATATCAGGGTTTAACAACACTACTGTTTCTTTGTTAGTCTCTCAGAGTCTATGAACACCCCAGAACAAGCCAGTAATAGTCTCTCAAATGGGGTATACCAGGTGGTCACCTGCTACCTGGGTGAGGAGGGGGTGCCAAACTCCAGGGAGTACTGTTGCCTAGTGGCCAGATCTTTTTGTCACAAGCTTCAGTCTGCATAGTTGTCAGTTACTGACACCTGTTGCTGAAAGGGCTCCTTAGAGCTGATTAGCCCAAGTGGAAGTCTATACAGCTTGCTGGATAGTTTCTTTAGCCTGTTGTTGGTCAGGACCACATTCAAAGATGGCTACTTTTGAGTGATCTTATGTAATGGGATGAACAGGATCCTCATATGAGGTATGCTGTACCTCAAATACCAAACAAGTCTATCAAATGTTGTGCCTCTTGACGGAGACCTTCAAGATGGCAGAGGAGTAAGACGTGGAGATCACCTTCCTCCCCACAGATACATCAAAAATACATCTACATGTGGAACAACTCCTACAGAACACCTACTGAATGCTGGCAGAAGACCTCACACTTCCCAAAAGGCAAGAAAATCCCCACGTACCTGGGTGGGGCAAAAGAAAAAAGAAAAAAAAGAGACAAAAGAATAGGGATGGGACCTGCACCTCTGGGAGGGAGCTGTGAAAGAGGAAAAGTTTCCACACACTAGGAAGCCCCTTCACTGGTGGAGACGGGGGGGGGGGGGTGGGAGGGGTGGGGGGAAGCTTCAGAGCCGTGGAGGAGAGTGCAGCAACAGGGGTGCGGAGGGCAAAGCGGAGAGATTCCCGCACAGAGGATTAGTGCCGACCAGCACTCACCAGCCCGAGAGGCTTGTCTGCTCACCCGCCAGGGCGGGTGGAGGCTCGAGCTGAGGCTCGGGCTTCGGAGGTCGGATCCGAGGGAGAGGACTGGGTTTGGTTGTGTGAATACAGCCTGAAGCAGGCTAGTGTGCCACAGCTAGCCAAGAGGAAGTCAGGGAAAAATTCTGGAACTGCCTAAGAGGCAAGAGACCATTGTTTCTGGGTGCGTGAGGAGAGGGGATTTCTGCTCTGTGTGCCCACAGAAGGCAGAGTACCGCTTAAGCGAGCTCCAGAGATGGGCATGAGCCACGGCTATCAGCTCGGACTCCAGAGCTGGGCATGAAACGCTAACACTGCCACCGCTGCCACCAAGAATCCTGTGTGCAAGCACAGGTCACTACCCCTCCCCCCAGGGGACCTGTGCAGCACACCATTGCCAGGGTCCCGAGATTCAGGGATAACTTCCCCAGGAGAACATACAGTGTGCTTCAGGCTGGTGCAATGTCCTGCCGATACAGGCTCACGCCACATTCCAATTATGACTACCATACCCCTCCCTCTCCCCGACCTGAGAGAACCCTAATCAGCCACTGCTTTAACCCGCTCCTGTCTGGTCAGAGAACACACACCTGAGGACAGCCTACATGCAGAGGCAGGGCCAAAACCAAAGCCGAACCTCAGGAGCTGTGCAAACAAAGAAGGGAAAGGGAAATATCTCTATGTAGCCTCAGGAGCAGTGGATTAAATTCCCACAATCAACTGGATGAACCCTGCATCTGTGGACTACCTGAATAGACAACGAATGCTCCCAAAATTGAGGTAGTGGACTTTGGGAGCAACTGTAGACTTGGGGTTTGCTTTCTGTATCTGATTTGTTTCTGGTCTTATGTTTATCTTAGCTTAGTTTTTAGAGCTTGTTTTCATTGGTGGATTTGTTTACTGGTTTGGTTGCTCTCTTCTTTTTCTTTATTTTATATTCCGTATTTTTAATTTTTTAAATTTTATTTTTTTTTACTATTTAAAAAAGTTTTTTTCCTTTTTTCCCTTCTTGTGAGTGTGTATGTGTATGTTTCTTTGTGTGATTTTGTATGTTTAGCTTTGCTTTTACATTTGTCCTAGGGTTCTGACTGTTGTTTTTTGTTTGTTTCTTGTTTTGTTTTGTTTTGTTTTTATGAGTGTGTGTTTATGTTTCTATATGCGATATTCTCTGTTTAGTTTTGTTTTTACCATTTGGTTTAGGGTTATATCTAGTCAGTATTTTTCCTTTTCTTCCTTCCTTTTCTTCTGAGCTGTGTGGCTGGCAGGGTCTTGGTGCTCTGGCTGGGTGTCATGCCTGAGCCTCTGAGGTGGGAGAACCAAGTCCAGGACATTGGACCATCAGAGAACTCTGGCCACAGGTAATATCAATCAGCAAAATCTCTCCCAGAGATCTCCATCCCAACACTATGACCCAGTTCCACTGAATGGCCAGCAAGCTCCAGTGCTGGATGCCCCATGCTAAACAACTAGCAAGACAGGAACACAACCACAACCATTAGCAGAGAGGCTGCCTAAAATCATATTAAGGTCACAGACACCCCAAAACACACCACCGGATGCAGCCCTTCCCACCAGAAGGACAAGATCCAGCCTCATCAACCAGAACACAGGCACTAGTCCCCTCCACCAGGAAGCCTACACAACCCACTGAACCAACCTTAGACACTGGGGGCAGACACCAAAACCAACGGGAATTACGAACCATCAGCTGATGAAAAGGAGACCCCAAACACAGTAAGTTAAGCAAAATGAGAAGACAGAGAAACACACAGCAGATGAAGGAGCAAGGCAAAAACCCACCAGACCTAACAAATGAAGAGGAAATAGGCAGTCTACCTGAAAAAGAATTCAGAATAATGATAGTAAAGATGATCCAAAATCTTGGATATAGAATGCAGAAAATACAGGAGACGTTTAACAAGGACCTAGAAGAACTAAAGAGCAAACAAACAGGGATGAACAACACAATAAATGAAATTAAAAATTCTCTAGAAGGGATCAATAGCAGAATAACTGAGGCAGAAGAACGGATAAGTGACCTGGAAGATAAAATAGTGGAAAAAACTACTGCAGAGCAGAATAAAGAAAAAGGAATGAAAAGAATTGAGAACAGTCTCAGAGACCTCTGGGAGAACATTAAGTGCACCAACATTCGAATTATAGGGGTCCAAGAACAAGAAAAGAAAAAGAAAGGGACTGAGAAAATATTTGAAGAGATTATAGTTGAAAACTTCCCTAATATAGGAAAGGAAATATTTAATCAAGTCCAGGAAGCACAGAGAGTCCCATACAGGATAAATCCAAGGAGAAACATGCCAAGACACATATTAATCAAACTATCAAAAATTAAATACAAAGAACAAATATTAAAAGCAGCAAGGGAAAAACAACAAATAACACATAAGGGAACCCCAAAAGTTTAACATCTGATCTTTCAGCAGAAACTCTGCAAGCCAGAAGGGAGGGGCAGGACATATTTAAAGTGATGAAGGAGAAAAACCTACAACCAAAATTATTCTACCCAGCAAGGATCTCATTCACATTTGATGGAGAAATTAAAAGCTTTACAGACAAGAAAAGCTAAGAGAATTCAGCACCACCAAACCAGCTTTACAACAAATGATAAAGGAACTTCTCTCGGCAGGAAACACAAGAGAAGGAAATGATCTACAATAATAAACCCAAAACAATTAAGAAAATGGTAATAGTAACATACATATCGATAATTACCTTAAATGTAAATGTATTAAATGCTCCAATCAAAAGACATAGATTGGCTGAATGGATACAAAAACAACACCCGTATATATGCTGTCTACAAGAGCCTCACTTCAGACCTAGGGACACATACAGACTGAAAGTAAGGGGATGGAAAAAGATATTCCATGCAAATGGAAATCAAAAGAAACCAGGAGTGGCAATTCTCATATCAGACAAAATAGACTTTAAAACAAAGACTATTACAAGAGACAAAGAAGGACACTACATAACGATCAAGGGATCAATCCAAGAGGAAGATATAACAATTCTAAATATTTATGCACCCAACATAGAAGCACCTCAATACATAAGCAAATACTAACAGCCATAAAAGGTGAAATCGACAGTAACAAAATCATAGTAGGGGACTTTTACACCCCACTTTCACCAATGGACAGATCATCCAAAATGAAAATAAATAAGGAAACACAAGCTTTAAATGATACATTAAACAAGATGAACTTAAGTGATATTCATAGGACATTCCATCCAAAACAACAGAATACATATTCTTCTCAAGTGCTCATGGAACATTCTCCAGGATAGATCATGTCTTGGGTCACAAATCAAGCCTTGGTAAATTTAAGAAAATTGAAATTGTATCAAGTATCTTTTCCGGCCACAAAGCTATGAAACTAGATATCAATTACAGCAAAAAATCTGTAAGAAATAAAAACACGTGGAGGCTAAACAACACACTACTCAATAACCAAGAGATCACTAAAGAAATCAAACGGGAAATCAAAAAATAACTAGAAACAAATGACAATGAAAACACGACGACCCAAAACCTATGGGATACAGCAAAAGCAGTTCTAAGAGGGAAGTTTTTAGCAATACAGCCCTACCTTAAGAAACAAGAAACATCTCACATAAACAACATAACCTTATACCTAAAGCAATTAGAGAAAGAAGAACAAAAAAACCCCAATGTTAGCAGAAGGAAAGAAATCATAAAGATCAGATCAGAAATAAATGAAAAAGAAATGAAGGACACAAGAGCAAAGATCAATAAAACTAAAAGCTTGTTCCTTGGAAGATAAACAAAATTGATAAACCATTAGCCAGACTTATCAAGAAAAAAGAGAGAAGACTCAAACCAATAGAATTAGAAATGAAAAAGGAGAAGTAACAACTGACACTGCAGAAATACAAAGGATCATGAGAGATTACTACAAGCAACTCTACGCCAATAAAATGGACAAGCTGGAAGAAATGGACAAATTCTTAGAAATCCACAACCTTCCGAGACTGAACCAGGAAGAAGTAGAAAATATGAAGAGACCAATCACAAGCACTGTAATTGAAACTGTGATTAAAAATCTTCCAACAAACAAAACCCCAGGACCAGATGGCTTCACAGGTGAATTCTATCAAACATTTAGAGAAGAGCTAACACCTATCCTTCTCAAACTCTTCCAAAATACAGCAGAGGGGGGAACACTCCCAAACCCATTCTATAGGCCACCATCAGTCTGATACTAAAACCAGACAAAGATGTCAGAAAGAAAGAACACTACATGCCAATATCACTGATGAAAATAGATGCAAAAATCCTCAACAAAATACTAGCAAACAGAATCCAACAGCACATTAAAAAGATCATATACCAGGATCAAGTGGGGTTTATCTCAGGAATGCAAGGATTCCTCACTATACACAAATCAATCAACGTGATACACCATATTAACATATTAAAGGAGAAAAAACATATGATTGTCTCAATAGATGCAGAGAAAGCTTTCAACAAAATTCAACACCGATTTATGATAAAACCCCTCCAGAAAGTAGGCGTAGAGGGAACTTTCCTCAACATAATAAAGGCCATATATGACAAACCCACAGCCAACATTGTCCTCAATGGTGAAAAAACTAAACCATTTCCACTAAGATCAGGAACAGGACAAGGTTGCCCACTCTCACCACTATTATTCAACATAGTTTTGGAAGTTTTAGCCGCAGCAATCAGAGAAGAAAAAGAAATAAAAGGAATCCTAATTGGAAAAGAAGAAGTAAAGCTGTCACTATTTACAGGTGACATGATACTATACATAGAGAATCCTAAAGATGCTACCAGAAAACTACTAGAGCTAATCAATGAATTTGGTAAAGTAGGAGGATAAAAAATTAATGCACAGAAATCTCTGACATTCCTATACACTAATGATGAAAAATCTGAAAGTGAAATTAAGAAAACACTCCCATTTACCACTGCAACAAAAAGAATAAGATATCTAGGAATAAACCTACCTAAGGAGAAAAAAGACCTGTATGCAGAAAATTATAATGCACTGAAAGAAATTAAAGATGATACAAATAGATGGAGAGATATACCATGGTCTTGGATTGGAAGAATCAACATTGTGAAACTGACTCTACTACCTAAAGGCATCTACAGATCCACTGCAATCCCTATCAAACTACCACTGGCATTTTTCACAAAACTAGAACCAAAATTTCACAATGTGTATGGAAACACAAAAGACCCTGAATAGCCAAAGCAATCTTGAGAAAGAAAAACGGAGCTGGAGGAATCAGGCTCCCTGACTTTAGACTATACTACAAAGCTACAAGAATCAAGACAGTATGGTACTGGCACAGAAACAGAAATATAGATCAATGGAACCGGATAGAAAGTCCAGAGATAAACCCACACACATATGGTCACCTTATCTTTGATTAAGGAGGCAAGAATATACAGTGGAGAAAAGACAGCCTCTTCAATAAGTGGTGCTGGGAAAACTGGACAGCTACATGTAAAAGAATGAAATTAGAACACTCCCTAATAGCATACACAAAAATAAATTCAAAATGGATCAAAGACCTAAATGTAAGGCCAGACACTATCAAACTCTTAGAGGAAAACATAGGCAGAACACTCTGTGACCTAAATCACAGGAAGATCCTTTTTGACCCACCTCTTAGAGGAATGGAAATAAAAACAAAAATAAACAAATGGAACCTAATGAAACTTCAAAGCTTTTGCACAGCAAAGGAAACCATAAACAGGACGAAAAGACAGCCCTCAGAATGGGAGAAAATATTTGCAAATGAAGCAACTGATGAAGGATTAATCTCCAAAATTTACAAGCAGCTCATGCAGCTGAATATTAAAAAAACAAAGAACCCAATCCATAAATGGGCAGAAGACCTAAATAGACATTTCTCCAAAGAAGATATACAGATTGCCGACACATGAGAGAATGCTCAACGTCATTAATCTTTAGAGAAATGTAAATCAAAACTACAATGAGATATCCTCTGACGCCATTCATAATGGCCATCATCAAAAAATCTAGAAACAATAAATGCTGGAGAGGGTGTGGAGAAAAGGGAATACTCTTGCACTGTTGGTGGGAATGTAAATTGATACAGCCACTATGGAGAACAGTATGGACGTTCCTTAAAAAACTAAAAATAGAACTACCATATGACCCATCAATCCCACTACTGGGCATATACCCTGAGAAAACCATAATTCAAAAAGAGTTATATACTGAAATGTTCACTGCAGCTCTATTTACAATAGCAAGAACATAGAAGCAACCTAAGTGTCCATCAGCAGATGAATGGATGAAGAAGATGTGGCACATATATAAAATGGAATATTACTCAGCCATAAAAAGGAATTAAACTGAGCTATTTGTAGTGAGGTGGATGGACCTTGAGACTGTCATACCGAGTGAAGTAAGTCAGAAAGAGAAAAACAAATACCGTATGCTAACACATATATATGGAATCTAAAAAAAAAATGGTCATGAAGAACCTAGGGGCAAGACAGGAATAAAGATGCAGACCTACTAGAGAATGGACTTGAGGATACGGGGAGGGGGAAAGGTAAGCTGGGTTGAAGTGAGAGTGTGGCTTTAGTGGGATGCAGCTGCATAGCACAGGGAGATCAGCTCCGTGCTTTGTGCCCACCTAGAGAGGTGGGATAGGGAGGGTGGGAGGCAGGGAGATGCAAGAGGGAAGAGATATGGGACATATGTATATGTATAACTGATTCACTTTGTTATAACTAACACACCATTGTAAAGCAAGTATACTCCAATAAAGATGTTAAAGAAAATCAATATCTTTGAAAGAATTGTCAGAGTATCTTCCAAAGTGCTCATATCATTTTTCATACTGAACAGCAATGAATGACAGAGCCTGGTTCTCCACATCCCTATCAGCATTTGGTATTGTGTTTGGGATTTTAATCATTCTAATGTGAAGTGGTGTCTCACTGTTGTTAATTTTCAATTCTCTAATGACAAAAGATGCTGAGCATTTTTTCATATGCTTATTTGCCATCTGTATTTTTTCTTTGGTAAGGTATCTGTTCTGATCTCTTGACCGTTTTTCATTGGGATGCTTGTTTTTTTATTGAGTTTGAATAGTTCTCTATATATTTTGGTTACCAGTCTTTTATCAGATGTTTGTTTTGCAAACATTTTCTCTCAGTCTGTGGCTTTTTTTCATGCTCTTAACAGTGTTTATCACAAAGCGTAAGTTTTACTTTTAATGAGTTCTAACTTACCATGTTTTTCTTTCATGGGTTGTGTTTTTGATGTTTTATCTAAAAAATCATCACCAAACCCCCAAGTTCACCTAGATTTTCTCCTGTGTTATCTTCTAGCAGTCATTGTTTTGCACTTTACATTCAGATCTATGATCCATTTTGAGTTAATTTTTTGAAAGTTTTAAGGTCTGTGTCTAGATTCATATTTTTGGCATGTGGATGCCTAGTTCTTCCAGCACAATTTGTTGAAAAGGTTATCCTTTCTCCATTAAATTGCTTTTGATTTTTTGTTGAACCACAGCTGACTATATATGTGTGTGTCTATTCTAATCAGTTGATCTATTTGCTATTCTTCTGCCAGTATCACATTGTCTTGATTACTATATCTTTATGGTAAGTATTGAAGTTTTTTCTTCAGTATTGTGTTAGCTATTCTATGTCTTTTGTCTTTCTGTATAAACTTTAGGATAAATTTGTTGATATCAACAAAATAACTTGCTGGAGTTTTGCTTGGGATTGCATTGAATCTATAGATCAATTCAGGAAGAAATGACATCTTGACAATATTGTCTTTCTATCCATAAACATAAAATATCTTTTCAATTATTTAGTTCTTTGATATCTTTCATCAGACTTTTATAGTTTTCCTCATATAGATCTCGTACATATTTTGCTAGATTTAAACCTAAGCATTTCATTTTTGGGGGTAGTAATGTAAATGGTATTGTGTTTTTTATTTCAAATTCCAGTTGTTTATTGCTGGTATATAGGGAAGTGATTGAACTTTATATATTAACCTTGTATCCTTTAACCTTGCTATAATCACTTATTAGTTCTGTGAGGGGTTTTTTTTTAATTTGGACTATTTTTAAAGTCTTTCACTGAATTTGTTACAATATTGCTTCTGTTTTATGTTTTGGTTTTTTGGCTGTGAGGCATGTGGGATCTTAGCTCCCCAACCAGAGATCAAAACCTCACCCCCTGCATTGGAAGGTGAAGTCAACCACTGGACTGCCAGGGAAGTCCCAGGGGAGGGTTTTTTAGTCAATTCATTAGGACTTTCTGCACAGACAATCCTGTCATCTGTGAAAAAAGACATTTCAATTTCTTCCTTTACTAACTGTATACCTTTTCTTTTATTTTCTACCTGTATTATTGCATTAGCTAGGAATTCCAGTACAAGGCTGAATAGGAGTGAAGAGGGGACATATTTGTCTTGCTCCTAATCTTAGGGGGAGAGCATCCAATTTCTCATCCTAAGTGTAATATTAGCTATAGCTTTTTTTTGTAGATGTTCTTAATCAGTTCAAGAAGTTCCCATTTATGCCAACTTTTCCAGGGTTTTTTTTTTTTCATGAATGGGTGTTGGATTTTATCTATTGATGTGATCTTTTTTTTTTAGCTTATTCATATGATGGATTAAACTAATTATTTTTCAAATGTTGAACCAGCATTGCATACTTGGAATAAATCTCACTTGATTGTGGTGTATAATCCTTCTTATACATTGCCAGATTTGATTTGCTATTAATTCTTGATGAGTTTTGCATCTATATACATGGGAGATATTGGTGTGTAATTTCCCTTTTTTGTAATATCTTTTTTTGGTTTTGGTATTAGGATAATGCTGGACTCATAGAATGAGTTAGAACGTGTTCTTTCTGCTTCAATTTTCTAGAAGAAATTTTAGACGATGGTATCATTTCTTCTTTAAATGTTTGGTAGAATTAGCCAGTGAATGCACTTGGGCATGGTCCTTCCTATTTTGGAAGGTTATTAATTATTATTCAATTTAGTTAATAGATATATGCCTATTCAGGTTATCTATTCCTCCTTGCATGAGTTTTGGTAGATTGTGTCTTTCAAGAAATTAGTCCATTTCATCTAAATTCTCAAATGTGTGGACATAGAGTTGTTAATAATATATTTTATCATTCTTTTTAATGTCCATGGGATCAGTAGTGATAGTTCTTTTAAATTTTCTGATATTAGTAATTTGTCATCTTTCTTTGTTTTGGTTAGCCTAGATAGAAATTTATCAATTTTATTGATCTTTTCAATGAATAGCTTCTGGTTTCATTGATTTTTCTCTGTTAATTTCCTATTTTTAATTTCATTGATTTCTGCTCTAATTTTTATTATTTCCTTTCTTCTGCTTACTATAGATACAATTTGTTCATCTTTCTCTAGTTTCCTAAGGTGGAAGCTTAGATTGATTTTAGATATCTCTTCTTTTGCCATATATGCATTAAATGCTATACACTTCCTCCCAAGCTCTGCTTTCACTGCACCCTAAAGATTTTGATAAGTTGTGTTTTCATTTTCATTTAGTTCAAAATACTTTTTAATTTCTCTAGAGACTTACTCCTTTACTCATGCGTTATTACAAAGTGAAGTTTGTTGTTTAATATCAAGATTTTGGGATTTCCAGCTTTCTGGTACTGATTTCTGGTTTAATTCCATTGTGGTCTCAGAACATGCTTTGTATAAATTTTATTCCTTCAGATTTGTTAGAGTGTGTTTTATAGCCCAGAATATGATCTTAGCGATGTTTCATGCGAGCTTGAGAAAAAATGTATACTCTAAAGTTCTTGGATGAAGTATGCTGTAAATGTCAATTCGATCCAGTTGATCAATGGTGCTCTTCTGCTCACCTATAACTTTACTGATTTTCTGCATGTGGATGTGCTGTGTATTGATAGAGTGGTGTTAAATTCTCCAACTATAACAGTGGATTTCTATTTCTCCTTGTTCTTCTATCAGCTTTTGCCTACATATTTTGATGATCTATTGTTAAACTCATATACATTAAGGATTAGTGTGTCTTCTTCGTGTATGGACCCCTTTGTCATTATGTAATGTGCCTCTTTACCTCCAGTAATTTTCCTTGCTATGAAGTCTGCTTTATCTGAAATTAATATTGCTTCTCCAGCTTTATTTTGACTAATGTTAGCATGAATTTTCCAGGTTGTTGCTAAAACTTTTCATCTGTACTTAATATGGTAGTATTTTATTATTAAATTTAGGAAATTAACAAAATTAATTCACAAAGTTCGGCTTCTGGTATGGCTTAAATGTTCCTATCAGACAAACCTCCCTACAGGTAACAACTATATAAATTCACACACACACACACACACATAGAGTCATACACTTACCTGAAGGTATGGGAATGAATAAAAGTAGGCAGAAATTAGAGGAGAATGACATGTTTAAAGAAATATGTTTACCATTGTTATGAATTTTAGTCTGAGAGCAGGTTCCAGTCTTCTTTTACAGAATGACCAAAAACTCAAATGGAAAATCTACAGTCTTGATGGCTTGACAAACTGGAGTACACTGTTTGGGGGTAACCATAGCAGATAGAAGGTGAGGAGAGTATATGCTGATATGGAAATAGCCAGAGAGGAGGAAGCGAAGTTCTTCACATGATATTTGCTAAATTCTTGGTTGACCTCTGAACTCTAAATATATGGGCAGACTCCAAGCTGTCCAGCTAAGGCTAAAAAACTGAATTGAATGACATCACCAAGATGGCAGAGTAAGAAACCCTAGCCTCCATTCTTCCACAAAGAACAACAATTAGATAGCTATCCACAAATGAAAATAACTTTGGGAGATCTCAGGAGTACACTAAAGAAGCTTCAGCAACACAGAGGAGCAAAAAAAACTGTGAATAACCATATAGAAATGGTAATAAGAACAGTTTCATTTTGCCTACATTATCCTATCCCCCAGGCCAGCACTGCTCAGTGCCAAGATGGAACTCCCTAGCCCAAGAGAGTTCACCTTGCCAGAAAAAGGAGATCAGCGTGAGTCACCAGATTTCCCAGCCTTTCAGGGCACTACAAAAAGGACCCTCTTTGGTTTCATCCCACCCAAAGACCAGCAAATCTGAGACATCTAGAGATGGCTAGGAACAAGGAAGAAGGGCAGGGGTTACCAGTGTCAGCCACACAGTGGGAACAACCATGGTTCTCAGTGGCCTGCTCTGCAAAAGACTCCAACAGCATTAGCCTCTGATGACTTAGTACCCCTTGAGGATGCTGTGACCCCCTCCCCCTGCAGCTTTCATCACTGAGGACCTCATTACAGGCCCTATCAGACTACTCTGCAGAAGATCCCAGCAATTTACTGCTGAGGAAACCAATGGCCAGAAAAGCCACTGTGAACCCTCATCAGATTTCATCACTCAGGGCCCCACAGGTTTTCAGGTTCACAGACATTACCTATCTGAATTCATCCTCACCCCCTCCCCACCACACACCAGAGCCACCCACGCCAGTGCCATCACAGACACCTCAGTGTTGGATCTCTGCCAACCCCAGCCTCTGCAGATCCATGTGTTCATGACACCAGCCTAGACCCCCATAGCCAACCTCCACAACTGTGTGCGTGCCCATGGCTAGCCCTTGCAGCCACATGAGTACATGCCAACAACCAAGGCCCCACAAATGCCTGCAGGTCTGGATACAGCACCAGCTCCTGTCACTGGCCTGCACCACTGTGCATGCCCACAACTAGCCACTACAGCTGTCCACATGCATTTGCTAGCCTCAACTCCTGTCACTGGCTATCATTGTCATGCATGCACCAGCAGGTACCTTTGCAGATGCATGACTGCATGCCAATAGCCCAGGTACCCATGTGTGCTTGTGCACCTGGATCTGGCCCTGATCCTGTCATTGGCCTGCATCATAATACTCACAGCTAGCCTCTGCAGAAGTGCACCTGCATGTCCCCTCCACCAACTCCTGTCACCAGCCCCCTCTGCTGTATGTCTGCCGTCTCCTAGACTCTGCAGCCAAACAAGTGCACGCTGATAGGCCAGGCCTCTGCTGCTCTTCATGTGCCCACAGTTGGCCACAGCCCCTGTCACTGGACCCTAGCCCTCATTGTTGGACCTGGAGGTGCTGTTGAGGACCCCAAGAGTGCTTGCAGCCACCAAAGACTCCCTGCAGCACTTGCTGTCAAGGATGACACAGGTGTTAATGTGAACACCAGCTGCCTAAGCTAACAAGACACCACAACCCCTGGACATGGCCCTGCACTTGGCATGTCACATCACAGACCCAGGACCACAACACACTCCAGCATGCCCCCACCCACAGATGAAGATTTTTCTTACAGAAGTCAGTCCATAAAATCTGGGAGAGGTGATTGCTTCTTCAAATGAGCAGACACATATGCAAGGCTACAGAGATCATGAAAAATCAGGGAAACATGATACCACCAAAGGAACACAATAAACTTCCAGTAACTAACCCCAAAGAAATGGAGATCTATAAACTGCCTGACAAAGAATTCAAAATAATTGTTCTAAATAATCCCAGAGAGCTACAAAAGCACACAGATAAATAATTTAACAAAATCAAGAAAACAATGCAAGAACAAAATGAGAAGTTCAAGAAAGAGATAGAAAACATAAAGAAAAAGAACCAAAGAGAAATATTTGAGCTGAAAAATACAATGAATTAACTAAAAATTGCAATAGAGAGTCTCAACAGTAGACACAATCAAGCAAAAGAAAGAATCAGAAAACTCAAAGGCAAATCATTTAAAATTATCCAATGAGAGGAACAAAAAGAAAAAAAGAATAGAAAAGAAAAAAGCTATGGGACTTATGTGACACCATCAAATGAAACAATATTTGCATTATGGAAATCCAAAAATGAAATGAGTGGGAGAAAGGGGCAGAAAGTTTATATAAAGAAATGATGCTTGAAAACCTCCAAATTCTGGGGAAATAAATGAAGTTCGAAAGTTTCCAATCACTTTCAACGCAAAGAAGACTTCACCATGACGTATAATAATAAAATTGTTAAAAATTAAAGACGGTCCAGTGGTTAGGACTCCATGCTTCCACTGCAGGGGGCCCGGGTTTGATCCCTGGTCAGGGAACTAAGATCCTGCAAGCCACGTGGCACAGCCAAAAAAGAAAAATTCTATAAAAAATTAAGGAAAAAGAAACTTGAAAGCAACAAGAAACTTATCATAAACAAGGAAGTTTCCATAAGACAATCAGCAGATTTCTCAACAAAGATCTTGCAGGCCTAGACAGAGTGGAATTATATATTCAAAGTTCTAACTGGAAAATTTAAAAACCTGCCACCCAGGAATACTTTAACTGGCAAAGCTAACCTTCAGAATTGAAGGAGAGATATAGACATTCCTGGATAAACAAAAGCTGAAAGAGTTGATCACCACTACCTGCCTTACAAAAAGTGCTAAAGGGGGTTGTTCAGTTGAAAGAAAGAATGTTAACAAGTAACATGAAATCATATAAAAGTATTAAACTCACTGGTAAAGGTAAATATAGAGTCAGATTCAGAATACACTAATATTGTAATGGTGATGTGTAAATCACATAACTCTGGTATAAAGGTTAAAATACAAAAGAATTAAAATTAATTTATAATTAATAAAAATTACATAATTTGTTAATGGATACACTATATAAAAAGATGTAAATTGTGACAACAAAAATATAAAATGTGGGAGATGGGTAAAAGTGTTAAGCTTTTACATGCAAACAAAGTTGTTTTTATCAGCTTAGTATAGACTGTTATAACTATAAGATACTTTATGTAAGCTCCATGGTAACCACAAAGCAAAAAGCAATAGTAGATACACAAAAGAGAAAGAGAAAGGAATCAAAGTATACCACTATAGAAAATCATCAAATCAAAATCACAAAGGAAGAAAGAGAAAAGGAGAGGAACAAAGGATCTGCAAAATATTCAGAAAACAATGAACAAAATAGCAACAGTAAGTCCTTATCCATCAATAATTACTTTAAACGTGAATGGATTAAACTCTCCAATCAAAACAGAGTTGCTGAAGGAATAATAGAACAGTATCCAACTATATGCTGCCTACAGGAGACTCACGTCACTATTAAGAACACTCATATCTGAAAGTGAAAGGATGGGAGAAGATATTCCATGTGAATAGAAGCCTAAAGAGAACAGGAATAACTATACTTATATTAGACAAAATACACTTTGAATCAAAATGATAATAACACCTATGGTCATTATAAAATGATAGAAGGGTCAATTCATTAAGAGGAAATAACAATAGTGAATATACATGCCCCAGCAACAGTGCTTCTAAATATATGAAGCAAATATTAACAGAGTTGAAGGGAAAAATAGAAAGCAATGCAATAATAGTAGGGGACTACAATAACCCACTTTCAACGATGGATAGATCATCTAGAAAATCAATAAAGAATCATTGGACCTGAACTACTCTTTGGAGCAAATGAACCTAACAGACATATATAGAACATTCCATCCAACAGCAGCAGAATACAAATTCTTCTCAAGCATCTCCAGGATATATCATATGTTAGGCCACAAAGCAACTCTTAGCAAATTTTAAAAGATTTAAGTCATACCAAGTATCATTTCCAAACACAATGGTATGAAAGTAGAAACCAAAAACAGGAGGAAAACAGGACATTTCACACATAGGTGGAAATTAAACAACACAATCCTGAACAAACAATGGGTAAAAGAAGAAATAAAAAAAATCTTGAGAAAAAAGCAAAAATGGAAATGCAACATACCAGAACTTATAATATGCAGTAAAAGCAGTTCTAAGAGGGAAGTTTATAACTATAAACACCTACATTAAGAAAAAAGAAAGATCTCAAATAAACTAGCTAACTTTACCCCTCAAGAAAATAGAAAAAGAAGAACAAACTAAGCCCAAAGTTAGCACAAAGAAAGAAATAACAAAGATCAGAGCAGAAATAAATGAAATTAAGACTAGAAAAATGATAGAAAAGATCAACAAAATTTAGATGTGTTTTGAAATGATAAAATTGACAAACCTTTGGGTAGACCAAGAAAAAAAGATAGAAAGCACAATAAATAAAATCAGAAGTGAGAGAGGAGACATTACAACTGACACCATAAAAAAATAATAAGAGGCTACTATGAACAATTTTATACCAATAAATTGGGAAATCTAAAAGAAATGTATAAATTCCTAGAAACATACAAACCACCAACGCCAAAATGAAAAAGTTGAAAATTTGAGCAGACCAATAACCAGTGATGAGATTGAATCAGTAATCAAAAATCTCCCAACAAAGAAGAGTCCAGAACCAGATAGCTTCAGTGGTGAATTCTACCAAACATTTAAGGAAGAATTGATACCAACTCTTCCAAAACTCTTCCAAAATATTAAAGAGGAGGGAAGATTCCAAAGCTCACTTGATAAGGCCAACATTACCCTGATAACAAAGCCAGACAAGGACACTATAAGAAAAGAAAATTATAGGATAATATTCCTGATGAACATGGAAGCAAAAATATCCAATAAAATACTAGGAAACTAAATTCAACAGCACATTAAAAGGATTACATAACATGATCAAGTTGGCCTTATCCCTAAGATACAAGAATGCTTCTACATATGCAAATAAAGAAATATGATATACCACATTAACAACATTAAGAATAAAAATCATATGATCCTCACAATAGATGTGGTAAAAAGCATTTGACAAAATTCAACAATCTCTGATGATAAAAACTGTCAACAAATTAGGCGTAGTAAGAATGTACCTCAACAATATAAAAACATATATGACCACTAACATCACACTCAATGGAGAAAACCTGAAAGCTTTTCCTCTAGGATCAGGAATAAGACAAGGGTGCCCATTCTTACCACTTCTATTCAATATAGTACTAGAAGGCCTAGCCAGAGAAATTAGGCAAGAAAAGGAATAAAGGCCATCCAAATCATAAAGGAAGAAGTAAAACTGTCTCTATTTGCAGATACTATGAGCTTATTTATAGAAATCCCTAAACATAGCAAAAAGACTATTAAAACTAATATACAAATTCAGTAAAGTTGTAGGATACAAAGTCAACATACAAAAATCAGTTGCATTTCTATGTAGTAGCAATAAATTAGCCAAAAAGACCATAAGAAAAAAATATCCATAAGAAAAAAATCCTATTTACAATAGCATCAAAAGGATAAAGTACTTAGGAATGAATTTAACCAGGAGGGTAAAGATCTATACACTGAAAATTATAAAACATTGATGAAACAAATCAAATAAGATACAAATAAATGGAAATATATTTTGTGCTCATGGACTAAAAGAATAAATATTGCTACAATGTTCGTTCTACCCAAAGCAATCTACAGATTCAATGCAATCCATTTCAAAATTTCATTGGCATGTTTCACAGAAATAGAAATAATCATAAAATTTGTATGGAACCACAAAAGCCCCCAAGTAGCTAAAGCAATCTTTTTTTTTTTTTCAGATGCATTGCACGGCTTACAAGATCTTAGTTCCCTGACCAGGGATCAAACCTGTGCCCCGTACAGTGGAAGCATGGAGTTCTAACCACTGGACCACCAAGGAATTCCCTAGATAAAGCAATCTTTTTTAAAATATTTATTTATTTGGCTGTGCCAGGTCTTAGTTGCAGCACATGGGATCTTCATTGCTGACTGTGGGATCTTTTTTAGTTGCAGCATGCGGGATCTTTAGTTGTAGCATGCGGGATCTAGTTCCCTGATCAGGGATCAAACTTGGGCCCCCTGCATTGGGAGCCCAGAGTCTTAACCACTGGACCACCAGGGAAGTTCCTAGATAAAGCAATCTTGAGCAAGATTAACAAAGTTGGAGGCATCATACTTCCTGACTTCAAACTAAATAACAAAGCTATAGTCATCAAACGCATATGTTACTGGCATACAAAGAGACACATGGTCCAATGGAACAGAATAAAGTGATTAAAAATAACCCCACGCATATATGGTCAACTAATAGTTGACAAAGGAGCCAAGGATACTCAATGGGAAAGGATAGTCTTTTCAATTAAATGGTGCTTAGAAAATTGGATATCCACATAAAACTGGATGCTTATTTTATACCATACATAAAAGTCAACTCAAAATGGATTAAAGACTTAAATGTAAGCTCTGAAGACATAAAATTCCTACATAGAGCGTAAGCTCTTTGATACAGGTCTTGGCAATGAATTTTTGGATTTAACATTGAAAGCATAGGCAACAAAAGCAAAAATAAACAGGTTGGACTATATAAAATTAAAGTGTTTCTGAACAGCAAAGACTCAATCAAAAAAAATGAAAAGGCAACTTATGGAATGGAAGAAAATATTTGCAAACCATATCTGATAAGGGGTTAAAATCCAAAACTTATAAGGAACTCATATAATTCAATAGACAAAAAACAACCTAATTAAAAATGGGCAAAGGAATTGAATATACATTTTTCCAAAGGAGACATACATATAAATGGCAACAGGTACATGAAAAGGTGCTCAGCATCACTAATATCCAGGAAAATGCAAATCAAAACCACAGATATATCACCTCACACTGTTAGAATGGCTATTATCAAAAACTCAAAAGATAAGTGATGGTGAGGATATGGAAAAAAGTGAACTCTTGTGAACGACTGGCAGAATGTAAGTTCAGCCATATGGAAAACAGTATGGAGGGTCCTTGAAAATTAAAAATAAAACTACTATATGATCCACCAATCCCACTTCTGAGTATATATCTGAAGGAAATAAAATATCTCAAATAGATATCCACACTCCCATCTTAACTGCAGCATTATTCACAGTAGCCAAAGTATGGAAACAACCTAAGTGTCCCTCAATAGACGAATGGCTAAAAAAATGTGATTGATACACACACACACACACATACACACACACACACACACACACACACACATATACTGGAGTATTTTATATTCTTTAAAAAGAAGAAAATCCTGACATTTGAGACAACACAGATGATCCTGAAGAACATTATCCTAAGTGAAATAAGTCAAACACAGAAAGACAAATATCCAATGATCTCACTTATATGTGGAATCAAAAAAAAAATAGTTGAACTTACAGTATCAGTTTGTTGGTTGGGTGGTGGGGGGAAAGGGGATATACTGATCAAGGGGTACATACTTTCAGTCATAAAATGGATAAGTTCTGGTGATCTAATGTACAGCATGGTAATTATAGTTAATAATAATGCATACTTGAAATTTCCTAAGGGAGTAGACCTCTAGTGTTCTTATCAAACACAAAAAAGGTAACTATGGGAGGTGATGAATATGTTAATTAGTTTGATTGTGGTGATCTTTTCACAATGTATACATATATAAAAAATTATTGAAGATGAGGGGGATCACACAGGCTCAGTGACCCTCCCTGGGGAGTGAGCAGCTCAAGCTATATATTTGGCACCCCAGCTCTGGGGTCCAACACCAGGAAGAAGAGTCCCTTAAGCTGGTTTGAAAACCAATGGGACTACAAGGATGGCTGTAAGAAACTGAGACTCTGCTCATAAAGAGCACACATACTCCTGGGAACAAGGCAGAGGAAGCAGAATGAAACTTCCCAGGACTCTGGCTGGTTTTCCATCAATGTCAAATGCCTGCTCTGGCCCCTCTTGTTCCAGTGGAGCTCCCTAGTAGGGGGAAGGCAGCTGTTGCAAAGGAGAATGCACACTTGGGAAGCACAGACTTGGCTCGCACCCAGCACTTCATCTGAAAGGGGCGAGGATGGACATTACTGGCATTTGCTGACAGATTGGAATGGTCTGGAATTCTGACTGGCTTGAGGGAACCACCCCAGCACATGCCTGGAGCACACCAGGTGCTCGTTATGGCCCCTCTTGCTCCAGCACTGCTCCCTTTTTGGGCATAAGTGCTGATGCTGGGAGCGGGGAGTGTGCACACTTAGAGGAAAAGGAACCAGCACAGACCCAATCCTCAGGACTTCCACTCCAGCACCTTGAGACACTACCCCACCCCTGATAGGGTGGAGATAGCCACTGAGCATAGGGAGAAAATAGGAAAAGCCCAGCTCACACCTGGCTCTGGCTCTAGCCCCTCCATCTCCAGCCTGACCTCCCATTAAGGAGGTAGCTGCCAGTACACCCTGGGGAAAGATTTAACATGTGCTCACTTCAGATCCAGCTCTCCCACCAAAGCCACTGGGCACACGTAGACTGTGTAGGGATGCTTCCATACAAGGACACACTTTCAAGACTGGGATAGGTAACCATTTCACCTAATTTCATAGAGACAGAGGAAGTTAAGCAAAATGAGGAGAAAGAGGAATCTGTTCCAAATGAAAGAACAAGAAAAAAAACCTGAAAAAACAACTAATGAAACAGAAAAATAATTTACCAGATAAAAATTTCAATTAGTAATAAGAATGCTAACTGAACTAGGGAAAATAACAGATGAACACAGTGAGAATTTAATATAAAAATTTTAATATAAAAAGAACCAGTCAAAGCTGAAGAATACAAAAACTGAAATGAAAACACACTAGAAGAAATTAACAGCAGACTAGGTGATATGAAGAACACATAAGTGACTTGGAAGATAGAATAATGAAAATAATCCAATCAGAACAGCAAAAATTTTTTAATGAGAACAGGTTAAGGGACCTCTGGGACAACAGCAAGCGTACTAACATCCACATTATAGGGGTACCAGAAGGAGAAGAGAGAGAGAGTGGGTTGAAAAGGTATTTGATGAAATTATGGCTGAAAATTTCCCGAACCTGAAGAAGGAAACAGATATCCAGGTACAAGAAGCACAGAGAATCCCCAAAAAGATGAACCCAAAGAGACCCACACTGACATATCATAATTAAAATGGGAAAATTTACAGATAAAGATAATTCTAAAGGCAGCATGAGAAAAACAGCAAGTCATATACAAGGGAATCCACATAAGGCTATCAGCTGCTCTTTTTGCAGAAACTTTGTAGCAGAAGGGAGTGACATGATATATTTAAAGTGCTGAAAGGAAAAAATCCCTAAAACCTAGGATACTCTAACCAGCAAGATTATCATGTAGACTAGGAGAGATAAAGAACTTCTCAGACAAGCAAACACTAGAAGTTCATCAAAACTAAACCAACCCTAAAAAAATATTAAAGGGTCTTCTATAAGTAGAAAAGAAAAGGATTCAACAAGAAGTATTTGTATGAAAGGAAAAATCCCACCATTAAAGGAAAATATATAGTTGAGGCTGTGGATCAACCACTTAAATAAACTAGTATGAAGATTGAAAGACAAAAAGTGTAAAATCAACTATAATTACAATAAACAGTTAATGGATAAACATGAGTAAAATATGACATTAAAAACACTAAACGTCAGGGAGGGAAATAAAAATGTAGATCTTTTAAAATTTGTTTGAACTTAAATGACTATCAGTTTAAAACAAGTAGATATAGATAGATATGGGTCAAAATATATCAACCCCATGGTAACCACAGATCAAAATCCCACAATAGATAGACAAAAACTGGAGAGAGAGAAACACAAGCATACCACTAAAGAAAATCATCAAACCAGAAGGGAAGAAACAAAAACAAGAAAAGAACTAAGAAGAACTACAAAAATAACCAGAAAATAAGTAACAAAATGGCAATAAGTACATACCTATTAGCAATCATTTTAAACATCAACAGACTAAATGTTTTAATCAAAAGAAATAGGGTGGCTGATTGGATAAAAAAGAAGACCTACTTATATGGGTCTCACAAGAGACTCACTTCAGAACTAAAGACACACACAGACTGAAAGTGAGGGGATGGAAAAAGATATTTCATGCAAATGGAAATGACAAGAGAGCTGGGGTAACAATACCCATATCAGACAAAGTAGACTTTAAAACAAAGTTTATAACAAAAGACAAAAAAGGGCATTATGTAATAATAAAAGGACCAATACAAGAAGAGGATATAACATTTATTAACATATATGCACCTAATACAGGATCACCTAAAGATATTAAGCAAATATTTACTCAAAGCAATCTACAGATTTAATGTAATCCCTATCAAAATCCCCATGACATCTTTTGCAGAACTAGAATACTCCTAAAATGTATATGGAACCACAAAAGACCCAAAATTGCTAGAGCAATCCAGATAAGAAAGAACAAACTTGGAGGTATGACTCTTCCAGACTTCAGACAATGCTATAAAGCTACAGCAATCAAAACTGCATGGTATTGGCACAGAAACAGACATATAGATTAATGGAACAGAATAGAGAACCCAGAAATAAACTCACATACCTATGGTCAATTAATCTATGACAAAGAAGGCAAGAATATAAAATGGAGAAAAGATCTCTTCAATAAGCGGTCTTGGGAAAGCTGGATAGCTACATATAAATCAATGAAACTAGAATACTACTTTACACCATATACAAAAATGAAGTCAAAATGGTTTTCTTTGTTTTTTTAATTCTTTGGCCTTGCTGCATGGCATGTCAGCATGTGGGATCTTAGTTCCCCAGCCAGGGATTGAACCGTGCCCCCTGCAGTGAAAGTGTGGAGTCCTAACTACTGGACCTCTAGGGAAGTCCCTCAAAATGGTTTAAAGGCCTAACTGTAAGACATGACACCATAAAACTCCTAGAAGAGAACACAGGCAAAACATTTTTTGACTTAAATCATAGAAATATTTTTTTAAATCAGTCTCCCAAGGCAAAAGAAATAAAAGCAAAAATAAACAAATGGGACCTAATTAAAGTTAAAAGCTTTTCCACAGCAAGGAAACCATCAACAAAATGAAAAGACAACCTATGCACTGGGAGAGGATATGTGCAAATGATGCAACTGACAAGGGACAAACTTCCAAAATATACAAACAACTCATAAACTTCAATATTGGAAATACAAACAACCCAGTCAAAAAATGGGCAGAAGATGTCATGAAGAACCTAGGGGTAAAGCAGGAATAAAGACGCAGACCTCCTAGAGAACGGACTTGAGGTTATGGGGAGGGGGAAGGGTGAACTGTGACAGGGCGAGAGAGAGTCATGGGCATATACACACTAACAAACGTAAGGTAGATAGCTAGTGGGAAGCAGCCGCATGACACAGGGATATTGGCTCGGTGCTTTGTGACAGCCTGGAGGGGTGGGATAGGGAGGGTGGGAGGGAGGGAGACGCAAGAGGGAAGACATATGGGAACATATGTTTATGTATGACTGATTTGCTTTGTTATAAAGCAGAAACTAACACACCATTGTAAAGCAATTATACCCCAATAAAGATGTTAAAAAAAAAATGGGCAGAAGATCTAAATAGACATATTTCCAAAGAAGACATACAGATAAATGGCCAAAAGGCACATGAAAAGATGTTCAACATCACTAATTATTAGAGAAATGCAAATCAAAACTACAATGAGTACATGTTCAGGCCACTCAAGATGGCTGTTCTCTTGTTCTCTGTATATCACCTGCACGACCAGTGCCTGCTTCACCTAAACCCTACTCATATGACTGACCTTCCTACATGCTTGCCCTAGGCTCCAGCTGGTGATTGTTCTTATCAAAGGTGTGGTGAGGGGCATGTCCCTCCCCCTCTACTGGTTTCCCTGGTAACTAATGAGCCCACCTGATGTCAATTCCCTTATAACTGGTAATCTCCCCTTCCCCACCCCCTCCCCCAGCAAAGACTGCCACCATGTCCTGCTTGCAATCAGCCCCACATGGTGCGGTGTGACTCCAGGACCTTGCTTCAGATGTGTAATCTCCCCTATCCGTTAAACCACTGATGTCTCTGTTACTGACTCCAGGCTCTTTCTTCAGTCTTAAAGCTGGGTGAGCACAGGCCCTGTAGGCTTGTGGGGTACAGCCCAACAATGAGGTATCTCCTCACACTAGTCAGAATGGCTATCATCAAAAAGTCTACAAATAACAAATGCTGGAGAGCATGTGGAGAAAAGGGAACTCTCCTACACTGTTGATGGGAAAGTAAATTGGTACAGCCACTATGGAGAACAGTATGGAGGTTTATCAAAAAACTAAAAGTAGAGCTACCATATGATCCAGTAATCCCACAACTGGGTATATATCCAGAAAAAATGAAAACTCTAATATGAAAAGATATATGCACCCCAATGTTCATAGCAGCACTGTTTATAATAGCCAAGACATGGAAACAGCCCAAGTGTCCATCAACAGACAATTGGCTTAAGAAGATGTTGTATACATATATAATGGAATATTACTCAACCATAAAAAAGAATGAAATATTGCTATTTGCAGTAACATGGATGGACCTAGAGAATATTATACTTAGTGAAGTAACTCAGACAGAGAAAGACAAATACTATAGGATTTTGCTTATATGTGGAATCTACAAAATAATATTAATGACTCTATATACAAAACAGACTCACAGACATAGAAAATAAACTTATGGTTACAAAAGTGGGGGAGGGGCAAATTAGGAGTATGGGATTAACAGATACAAACTACTATACATAAAATAGATAAGCAACAAGGATTTACTGTATAGCACAGGGAATTAGACTCAATGTCTTATAATAACTTATAATGTAATATAATCTGCAAAAAAACCCCTGAATCACTATGTTGTAATCTGAAACTAATGCAATACTGTTAGTCACCTAAACTTCAATTAAAAAATTAAAAAGACAAAATGGGTTTGGTAAAACCAACCCCACAGTGTTGATCTGTATGTAAAGCACAAAACACAATGCTGACACATATAAACAACAGCTAGTTGGGAAATATTATAAAAAGCAAATATTAACAGACATAAAGTGAGAAATTGGCAACAATACGATAATAGTAGGGGACTTTAACCCCCTATGGACATCAATGGACTGATCAAACAGATGTCAATAAGGAAAGAGTGGCCTTAGATGATACAGTAGACCAGTTGAACTTAATAGATATCTACAGGACATTCTATCCAAAAACAGCATAAACACATTCTTTTCAAGTACACATGAAACATTCTCCAGGATAGATCACATTCTATCCACAAAACAAGTCTCAACAAATTTAAGAGGACGGAAATTATATCAAACATGTTTTCTGACTGCACAGTATGAAAATAGAAATCAATTACAGGAAGACAAATGGGAGAAACACAAACACATGGAGATTAAACAACATGCTACTAAAAAACCAGTAGGTCAGGACTTCCCTGGTGGTCCTGTGGTTTAGACTGAATGCTCCCAATGCAGGGGACCTGGGTTCAATCCCTGGTCAGGGAACTAGATCCCACATGCCACAACTAAAAGCCTGCATGCCACAATGAAGATCCCACATGCCTCAATGAAGAGCCTGCATGCGGCAACTAAGACCCAGTGCAGCCAAATAAATAAATATTTTTTAAAAATAAAAAAAATATGTCAATGAAGAAATCAAAAAGGAAATCAGAAAATACTCGAGACAAATGAAAATAAAAACACAACTTTCTAAAATTTATGGGACACAGCAAAAGCAGTTCTAAGAGGGAAGTTTATGGTGATAAAGGCCTACCTTAAGAAACAAAAAAAAAAAATGAAATAACCTAGCCTACCATCTAAAGGAATTAAAAAAGGAAGAACAAACAAAGCCCCAAATCAGCAGAAGGTAGTAAACAATAAAGATCATAGAGGAAATAAATAAAACAGAGACCAAAAAATACAATAGAAAAGATCAATGAAACCAAGAGCCAGTTTCTTGAGAAGATAAACAGAATTGATAAGACTTTAGGCAGGCTCATCATGCAGAAAGGATTGAGGACCCAAATAAACAAAATAAGAAATGAAAAAGGAGACATTACAACCCAATATCACAGATACAATAAATCATAAGAGAATACTATGAACAATTACAGGCCAACAACTTGGAAAACCTAGAAGAAATGGATAAATTTCTAGAAACACACAATCTCCTAAGACTAAATCAGGAAGAAATAGACAGTCTGAACAGACCAATCACCAGGAGTGAAATTGAATTAGTAATAAAGAAATACTCCCAGAGGGACTTCCCTGGTGGTCCAGTGGTAAAGAATCCGCCTTACAATGCAGGGGATGCGTTTGATCCCTGGTCAGGGAACTAAGATCCCACATGCCTTCGGGCAACTAAGCCCGTGCACCACAACTACTGAGCTCACACACCTCAACTAGAGAGCCTGCATGCCGCAAACTACAGAGCCCACGCACTCTGGAGCCCATACACCACCACTAGGGAAGAGAAAACCCACACGCCACAACTAGAGAGAAGCCTGTGTGCCTCAACGAAGAGCCTGCATACCGCATCGAAAGACCTGATGCAGACAAAAATAAATAAAAATAAATAAATAAATAAATAATAAATCTTTAAAAAAAAATACTCCCAGCAAACAAAAGTCCAGGACTGGACAGCTTCACAGAGGAAGTCTACCAAATACATAAAGAAGAGTCAATACCTATCCTTCTCAAAATGACACAAAAATAGAACCATAGATCAACAGAACATAATAGACAGCCCAGAAATCAACCCACACACTTAATGGTCAATTAATCTATGACAAAGGAGGCAAGAATATATCAATACGATGGAGAAAAGACAATCTCTTCAATAATTGGTGCTGGGAAAACTGGACAGCTACATGTAAAAGAATGAAATTAGAACATTTTCTCACACCATATACAAAATAAACTCAAAATGGATTAAGACCTAAGTGTAAGACCAGAAACTATAAATTTCCTAGAGGAAAACATAGGCAGAACACTCTTTGACATAATTTTTTTTTTGGATCTGTATCCTAAGGCAAAGGAAACAAAAGCAAAAATAAACAAATGGAACCTAATTAAACTTAAAAGCTTTTGCACAGCAAAGGAAATCATCAACAAAAGGAAAGACAACCTAATGAATGGGAGAAAATATTTGCAAATGGTATGATTGATAAGGGGTTAATGTCCAAAGTATATAAACAGCTCATACAACTTTATATCAAAAAACAAACAATTTGATTGAAAAATGAACAGAAGACCTGAATAGACATTCTTCCAAAGAAGACATACAGATAGCCAACAGGCACATGAAAAGATCCTCAGCATTGCTAATCATCAGTAATAGCTATTAGGTGTACCATAGAGGGTGCTGTGAAAACAATAGGTGGGGCACCAATCCAAGATTCAGCTGAGGAACCATGGAAGTTTTCCTAGAGAAAATGAGGTCTAAGCTTAGACTTGAAATGAATAAGAGGTATAAAGCGAAGGGGGCACCCTAAAACGGAGTTAGCAGGACTCCCCACACATGAGGGACAGTCTTCCTGGGATATTTCTCCTTTGTACTCTGCCTCTTGGTGGGGCAGGATTTGTAAATATCTGGATGAGAGTAGCCCACCACTTTCAGGTACAACCTAGACTGTCCAGCTTATTTGTCACACCAGGGTAAACCTCCCCTATTCCCATAAGCCACATCTGTCCCCGTGGGCCAGTGTTCAGCTGTGGGAAGTCTTGGCAGGCAGAAGTCAGATCTCAGTCTGACTGAGACAATTGGAGTACCTTTTGCAAATATGAGAGTGAAAATGCCTGGGGTTCCCTAGCCTCTGGGAAAGGAAATTCTGGTAAACTGAAAAATACCCCTCCCCCAAGTAGCCACATCCTAATTCCAGACCTGTGGATGTTACCTTATATGGCAAAAGGGACTTTGCAGATGTGATTAAGTTAATGATCTTGACATGAGAAGATTATACTGGGTTAGCCAGGTGGGCACAGTATAATCACAAGGGTCCTTATAAGAAGGAGAAAGAAGGGTCAGTGAAGAGAAGATGTGACAATGGAAGGGGAGGGGGGAGGGAGAGGGAGAGCGAGAGGGGGAGGGAGAGAGAGAAAGAGAGAGAGAGAGAGAGAGAGAGAGAGAGAGAGAGAGAGAGAGAGAGAGACTATGCTATTGGCTTTGAAGATGCAGCAAGAGGTAGCAGTCTTTAGAAGTTGCAAAAGGCAAGAAACAGATTCTCCCCTAGAGCATCAAAAGGAACTCAGCCCTGTGGATCCATAAGTGTGAAATAATAAATTTGGGTTATTTTAAGACACTAAGATTGTGGCAATTTGTTACAACAGCAATAGGAAACTATGCTAGAATCCCACAGCCTTTCTTGACCATCAGGCCCAACTCAGTCCTCAGTGAATGTTATGAAGTTATCAAGGACATGATAACTAAGACACTCATCTGGAGAGAAATTAGTCTGATAAAAGTGAGTAGAGTTCAGGTGCTACTCCTGTAAAGCCCTTGAAAGTAGTATAGCAGTTTTGCCTGCCCCACCTGTCTGGAGAACACCTGATGGCTACTGACCTCAATGATAGTAGTGGGTGTTGGAGCAACAGTTGCTTCTGTTTTGCTCCCAAGTTCATGGCTCCTCTTGGGAATCCTGTTTCCTTTTTGGTGACCCATCTCCAGTCCATTCCAGTCTTCAACCTTTTTCTTTGTGTCTCTCTTGTGCAGTCTCACAATACCTCTAAAAGACTGATAATTCTCATGTAAAGCCTTTTCTTGTAATTTGTCTGTGTGTCTGCCTACCACACTAGACTGGAGAAAAAGGATCAAGTTATGTTGGCTTTTATGCATCCAGCATCCAGAACACTTCCTGAATCTTGGCATTGCAGGAAACTAAAATAAATCCAACAAAAGTTTTAAAACTTAGGAAATTATTGGAAAATGAATTTAGAAATAATATAGTCATAATAAATCCACTTCCCTTCTGCTGTATTAAATAGTACTTCAAATACATTTTTGACTTTACTACCCACCACTTCAGAATATAGCATATTATTCCCCTTTTCTCATATGAGATAACTGGGAGCCAAGAATTTCAGGACCATTTCCATGGTCGCAGGGCAGATATGTAACAGAATGAACATGGATACAGGCAATCTCCAGGTGTGTATGGATGATCTAAAAAATCTCTTTGGAGAAAGGGCTACAATATACAGCAAAATATACAGGCCAAAATGTTACAGCAGTGAAGTTGTTTTAGGTTCAGGGTGAAGAGCCTCTTGGCCTCATTTCCAATAAGTGGTCAATCTTGGTAGTGCAGACAAAGGGGCGACCTGGTAAGTTCTTAGAACCTGAGCACACCCCCCCACCCTGTACTGCAGGGTGACGACCTGGCCAGATTTGCTTTTATGGCTGAGGATGCCATAGGCAAGGTAAGGAGGAGAACTGTGGCTCAATCGCACAGCGAAGAGCAGCCAGGGATCCCTGATCCCCTTGATCCCCGCCCCCCAACCTCACCCTCACCCTCACTGCCCCCACCAGCGCAGCCACTTTGGTCTTGGTGCCGGGCGCGTGCAGCCACCGTCTTGTCTAAGGTCAGGAGCCCGGCGGCGGCAAAGAACATTACTGACAAAAGTCGGCAGGCTAGTGAAGCGGACTCCAAAAGATCCATAGCCACATGCGCCGCCCTGGAACTCGCCGTGTTCTCAAAGAAGATAAACCTGAGCGCGCAGCGAGAGCGCTGGGAGACCTTGGGGAAACTGTGAGGTCTCGGCTGCATGCATATGGTCAAGTTTGCTCGACACTTCGAGTCCTCAGGCCTGGTGAACTACACCGCGGGCTGCCACTGCTTCCCGGTTAAATTTGAGCCTCGCCCCTGCAAACCTGTGAGCTCTGGTTTGCAGCTGCAGGTTGTGCAGGAAGAAGCAGCACAGATACTCCCTCCTCCCGCTCTCACGCTTCATGCTCCTCCTGGGCGCTGAGAACATCATTATTTACCTATCCCACACCCACCCGGCGCTGCACAGCTTCTGCAGCAGGTGCAGGGTGCAGAGTTTCCACGCGTCCATCTCTGACCCGGGGATTTACAGCGTCGCCTCACACTGCCTGGACGAGGGGAAATTTTCCTGAAGGTAAAGCTCACAGACACGTGGAGGCCCCCTTACTCTCGTACTATTCCATGCTCAGCTTTAAGCAATTCAGCAAATTTACCATTTAAGTGTTGTATGTTTATGGCTCTAGAGACATCTCCAGGTAAGCAGATCTCCATCGTGACTCTGAATCTGTCTTTCGCGGTGGTGGTTTGCTCTGCAACCTCGGCTCGCCAATGATTTTTTTTATGTTGATTCAGTTTGTCCAGCTTCTTCTTATAAGAAAGGGGATGAGGATTTCCAACCTCTTTACACGAGGGAGCGAGAACCAGAAGTCCTCACCTGTGGTCATTTTTGCAATATGCTACAATCATTATAAGGCTATAATTTAGAAATATCATAGTAAATTTCAGAGAAACAGAAAAGATGAAAGTTGTCTCAGGGGGCCGGAGCAGCAGGAGTGGGTAGGTTATGTGTGTGTAAGAGAATTTAGAATCAAATGATTTCTGATTTCATTAAAGGCTAGTGTTACTATTTAACTTTTAAGAGCATGCATGTGTGCTATTTTCAGAAAATTAAAAAATAGGTGATGCATTTTATGTAGAAATAATCTGTATGTGGAAAATACATAGAAATAATAAGCATAACTTCAAGAAGATTTAAAAAATCTCAGAAATACATACAATTTCCTAAAACAGTTATTACCTCCTACTTGTTGATGTTAATTGTTACTTTGTAAATTACCACGTTTTACTCTTGATCCCAGCAGTCTTGCACATTAATTGACTTGAGTAATAACATGAAAATTGCCCTTTGCTAAATTTGGGGTAAACACTGCAAGAGAGGGGACTATATTCCCATTTCCCAGATGAAGAAACTCAGGGTTGAAAGATTAAGATTAATTTGGGGTAAGTCATACACTAAGTGGTGGAACTAGGACAGTCACCCAAGTCCCTCTGTAATCAGCATCTATGTTATTTACAGTGTATCTCTCTCCCTTTCCTAGAATGCACTTTTGAATAGCCACACCTTTATCAGAAAACGGTGTTATTCTTCCACTAGGATTGGGAACCAAAATTACTGTTGAATGCACAAGGAAAATTGAATACAATCATCCCATTCTTTTAATGAATCACAAATTCCTAAAACAATTTTAAAAAGTGATCTAGAAGCTAGAAGAAAAGATAGAAATCTTCCAAAATTATGAAGGGAGTCTAAACCCTGATTCTAAAACCTGGAAGAGATGGTATACCACCCACACAGAGAAAAATATGGCTCTATCTCACTTACGAACATAAATTACATTTTTTTATCAATAAAGCTTGAGTGAATAAAATTCAACAGTTTATAAAAATCTACCACAATCTGGTAGTTTCCTAGTCATAAAAGCATGGTGTAGTATTAGGAAATATTTGAAAATTTTAATAATCTATATCAATAAGTCAAAGGAGAAAGATCATATGTTCATCTGAAGCACTGAACAAAGAATTCAATAAATTCAATCAAATGATAAATTTTGCGGTTTTTCTTAGTTCTTGTTTACTCTGCTGACAGAGTTATGTTAAAATCCTAAACTCTTGGGACCAGGGCTCCTTAGTTGTGGCTGTCAGGATCCTTAGTTGCAGCAGGCGGGCTCCTTAGTTGTGGCACACAAACTCTTAGTAGTGGCATGCATGTGGGATCTAGTTCCCTGACCAGGGATTGAACCCGGGCCGCCTGTATTCAGAGCGTGGAGTATTATCCACTGTGCCACCAGGGAAGTCCCAGTAGTTTGTATCTGTTAATCCCATACTCCTAATTTGTCCCTTCCCCCCTCCTTTTCCCCTTTGGCAACCATAATTTTCTATGTCTGTGAGTCTGCTTCTGTTTTGTATATAGATTCATTTGTATTATTTTTTTAGATTCCACATATGACTCATATCATATATTATTTGTCATTCTCTGTTTGGCTTACTCCACTAAGTATAATATTCTCTAGGTCTATCTGTGTTGCTGCAAATGGCAATATTTCATTTTTTATGGCTGGAGTAATAGTCCACTGTATATATGTATACCACATCTTCCTAAGCCAGTAGTCTGTTGATGGATACTTGGGTTGTTTCTCTGTCTTGGCTATTGTAAATAGTGCTGCTGTGAACATTGAGGTGCATGTATCGTTTGAATTAGAGTTTTCTGGGGTTTTTTTTCCAGATATTTACCCAGGAATGGGATTGATGGATCATATGGTAGCTCTATTTTTAATTTTTCAAGGAACCTCCATACTATTTTCCACAGTGACTGCAATAATTTACATTCCCACCAACAGTGTATAAGGGTTCCCTTTTCTCCACACCCTCTCCAGCATTTATTACTTGTAGACTTTTTTTTTTTTTTTTTTTTTTTGCGGTACGCAGGCCTCTCCCTGTTGCGGCCTCTCCCGTTGTGGAGCACAGGCTCCGGACGCGCAGGCTCAGCGGCCATGGCTTACGGGCCCAGCCGCTCCGTGGCATGTGGGATCTTCCCGGACCGGGGCACGAACCCACATCCCCTGCATCGGCAGGCGGACTCTCAACCACTGTGCCACCAGGGAAGCCCTATTTGTAGACTTTTTGATGATAGCCATTCTGAATGGTGTGAGGTGATACCTCATTGTGGTTTTGATTTGCATTTCTCTAATAATTAGTTATGTTGAGCATCTTTTCATGTACTTGTTAGCTATCCATATGTCTTTGGAGAAATGTCTGTTTAGGTCTTCTGCTCATTTTTTGATTGATTGGGTTGCTTGTTTTTTCAATATTGAGTTGTATGAGCTGTTCGTATATTTTGGATATTAACCTCTTGTTGGTAACATCACTTGCAAATATTTTCTCCCATTCCATAGGTTATCATTTTGTTTTGTTGATGGTTTCCATTGCTGTGCAAAAGCTTTTAAGTTTGATTAGGTCTCATTTCTTTATTTTCTGCTCTTATTTCTTTTGCCTTGGGAGACTGACCTAAGAAAATATTGCTATGATTTATGGCTTAGAATGTTTGGCCTATGTTCTGTTCTAGGAATTTTATGGTGTCATGTCTTATATTTAGGCTTTTAAACCATTTTGAGTTCATTTTTGTATATGGTATGAGTATATTAATTTATTGATTTATATGTAGCTGTCCAGCTTTTCCATCACCACTTGTTGAAGAGACTGTCTTTTCTCCATTGTATATTCTTGTCTCCTTTGTCATAGATTAATTTACTGTAGGGCGTGTGGGTTTATTTCTGGGTTCTCTATTCTGTTACATTGATCTATATGTCTGTTTTTGTGCCAATACCACACTATTTTGATTACTATAGCTTTATAATATAGTCTGAAGTCTGGAAGGGTTAAAAGCATTTCCATTTTTCCATTTTAAAATTGCCTATAAGGGGTGTGATTCTGAAGTATATTTCTGTCAACTCTTCTTGCCTTTTATAAAGTTTTTTCTTTTATGTTAGCTTTCTTTTTTCATTGAAGTAGAACATACAAAGAGAACAGTTCATAAATCATAAGGGGCAACAACTTGATGACATTTTACAAAGTGAACACATGCATGTAAAACCACGAAGACTAAGACATAGAACATTACTGGTGCCCAGAAACCTATATTATGACCTTATGTAGTCATTACACCTGAAAGTTAACCACTCTTCTGACCTATGTCACTATATATTCATTTTGCTTGTTTTTTAAACTTTATACAAACAGAATTATCACTCATGTACATTTTTATGCTGGTTTCCTTTGCTCAATACACTGATTTTGGGATCTGTCCATATTTGTTGCAGGTAGGGATATTTGATTATTTCATGGCTGTGTAGTATTCCATTATATGGATACCACACTTGTATTTATTCACTCAACTGTTGATAAACATTCACACTGTTTCCAGTTGATAAACATTCACACTGTTTCCATTATTTCTAATAATGCTACCAAGAACATCTTGTTCATGCCTTTTGGAGAACATATTTATGCATTTCTGTTTGATATATACTTTGTGCAGTAGGCAGAATCCTATGATGATACCCAATGATGCTTAACTTTGTATAATCTCCTCCCATTGAATGTGGATGGAACCTGTGGATATAATAAATAATCAATAAGATATCACTCCCATGATTGTGTTAAATTGTATGGCGGGGGGAGGATTTTGCAGGTGTAATTCAGGTCACAGATAGTCGATCTTAGGACAGGGAGATTTTTGGGGTGGGCCAGACCTAATTCAGCGAGCACTTACAAGGGCCTTGGCCCTTGCTGAAAGATCTGAAGCATGAGAGAGTATTTGGAGGGGGCCACAGGGTGAGGAAGTGCAGGCAGCCTCTAGGAGATGAGTGCTGCTCCAGGCTGACAGACAGCAATGAAATGGGGGCCTCATTCCTCCAGCAACTGGGAACTGAATTCAACTAACAAGATGGGAGAGTTTGGAAGGGACTCTTCCCCAGAGACTCCGGAAAGGAACACAGCAAGTCCACCATCATCTCATCCTGTTAGACCCTAGCAGGGAAGCTGGTCACACTGAGCACAGACTTCTGACCTACACAACTGTGAGCTAATAAATGAGGGCTGTTTTAAGTTGCTGAGTGTGGTCATTTGTTCCATATCAATAGAAAACTAATATAGGTTTTGACACCTGGATGTGGGGTGCCGCCATTGCAAACCCCTAAAAATGTGGGTGTGGCTTTGGAACTGAGTATTGGCTGAAGACTGAAAGAATTTTGATGTCAAAATACTAGAGAAAGACTAAGTTGTCTTCCTTAATTGCCTTGGACAGACTGTTAGTAGAAATCAGCTGAATTTCCAGACTGCTTTGGAATTCTGACTGCTTTCTGCCTTCTATGTCCCCCCATATTAAACCATAATGTTTATAGCTGTTATCCTATGCCAGTTCCACTATTGTGTGTAGGGGAAGATAGTTTGTCACTTTAGTATCACCAGTACACAGTTGGAGAGGGATTGTGCCCCAGGAGTTGTACTGCATGGATTATATACCAAGGAACCTCATGCATGCTTGATTTAGATGGTTGAGATGATAAGATTTTGGACTTTGAGCTGATGAGATTTAGATGAGCTTTTGGAATTGAGCTGATGCTATGATACCATGAGAAATTTGGAAACTGTGAGATGAGGTGAATGACTATTCTATGTGGGACGGACTGGATTGCCTGGCGCCAGAGGGAAGAATTCTAAGATGACTCCTAATGACCATTGACCTAGTATAAACTCCTCTCGTTAAGTGTGAGAAGAGCCTGGTATTATGATGCCATATTGCTTCTGTGATTATGTTACGTTATATGGGAAAAGATTTTGCAGATATATTGAGGTCCCAAATCAGGACTTTCAAATAAGGAGGTATCCTGAGTGAGTCAGACCCAACCAGGTGAGACTTTAAACTGGCCTGTGTGCTTTCTAAGAGATTCAAGTGTGAGAGAATTATATGGAGAGATTGATGTTACAAGAAACTGTTAGAAATCTCTAGGAGCTAAAAGTGGAACTAAATTCTGCCAATAACTTGAATGAGCTTGGAAGTGGATTCTTCTGAAGAGCACTCAGAAAGAAACACAGCCTGGCTGTCTTAATTAGTTTGGGCTGCTGTAACAAATTACTATAGACTGAGTAGCTTAAACAACAAAAATTTATTTCTCACAGTTCTAGAGGCTGGGAAGTCCCATATCAAGGAGCCAAAGGTTTGGTGTCTGGTGAAGGCCTGCTTCCTGGTTTGCAGATGGCCACCTTACTGTATCTTCACACACAGAGAGAGCTCTGTTCTTTTCATCCCCGTATAAGGGCACCAGTCCCATCATGGGGCTCCACTGCCATGACCCATCCAAACCTAATTACCTTCCAAAGGCTCCACCTCCACATTGGGGATTAGGGTTTTAACATGTGGATTTTAGGAGAGACACAAACATTCAGTCCATAGCACTGGCCGAATGATTTCTCAGGCTGACATCACCCTGTGCGACAACTGAGCAGAGAACCCAGCCATGCCATGCATGGACTTCTGAACCTACAAAACTGGGAGCTAATAAATGGACATTGTTTTAAGCCACTAAGTTTGTGGTAATTTGTTATGCAGGAATAGAAAGCTAATACAGATGGAGTTGCTGGGTTATAGAAAAGGCATAAATTCAGCTTTGATACTGCCAAACAGTTTTCCAGGTGGTAGTACCAGTTTATACTCCCACCAGCAGTTAGAGTTCCACTTCTTTATTTTCTCCACCTCTTGATACTGGTTGTCATTTTGGCTATTCTGGTAGATGTTTACTAATACCTCATTGTAATTTAAATTTGCATATCCCTCATGACTGAGTTTGGGCAATTTTTGTTTATTGGTCAGTTGGATGTCCCATATTGTGACGTGCCTGTTGAAATATTGCGCCAATGTTCAATTGCTTTGGCTTTTTTTCTTCTTGATTTTATTCTGTACGTAAGATATTTTTTGGATGTGTGTGTGGATATATATTTTTTCAACGTTTTCCTTTATTGTCAGTGCTTTTTCTGTCCTGTTTCAGATATCATCATCTACTCCAAGGTCATGAAGATATGTTTATACATTATACATGTATACATTTCTTTCTTTCTTTTATTGAAGTACAGTTGATAATATGCTTATACATTATTTTCCAGCTTTATTTTCTGGAATTAATTTTTGTGTATGATGTAAGTTAGGAGCCAAAGTTATTTTTTCCATAAGGATGGATATACAATTAGTCTAGTTCCACTTATTTAAAGGACTGTCCTTCCTCCCAAGCACTGCATTGGTACCTTTGTTGTAAATCAGGTGAAAATATGTGTGTGTGTGTGTGTGTGTGTGTGTGTATGTGTGTATAGCCATATATGTGTGCGTCTGTTTGTGGACTCTTTTCTTTGTTCCATTGGTCTATTTGTCTATTCTTTTACACAAATCACACTATCTTTTGTTTTGTTTAACATCTTTATTGGAGTATAATTGCTTTACAATGGTGTGTTAGTTTCTGCTCTATAACAAAGTGAATCAGTTATACATATACATATATCCCCATATCTCTTCCCTCTTGCATCTCCCTCCCTCCCACCCTCCCTATCCCACCCCTCTAGGTGGTCACAAAGCACTGAGCTGATCTCCCTGTGCTATGCAGCTGCTTCCCACTAGCTATCTATTTTACATTTGGTAGTGTATATATGTCTATGCCACTCTCTTACTTTGTCCCAGCTTACCCTTCCCCCTCCTCGTGTCCTCAAGTCCATTCTCTAGTAGGTCTGCGTCTTTATTGCCATCTTGCCCCTAGGTTCTTCATGACCATTTTTTTTAATCACACTATCTTAATGATTATGGCTTTATAGTTGCCCTTGCAATGTAGCTTTGAAATTCCTTCAAATTTCTTCTTCTGGATGGCTTTGGCTGTTCTTGGATCTTTGATATTCACATATATTTTAGAATCAGCTGGCTAATTTCCATTTACAAAAAAATCAGCTGGGATTTCAACTGAAGTTAGATTGAATCCATAAATCATTTTGATGAGAAATCTCTCTTTGATTTAATTTTCATAATGTTGTCTTCTAATCAATGAACATGATATATCTCCAATTTATCTAGGTCTTCTTTAATATCTCTCAGAAATGTTATATAGATTTCTGGGCAGAGGTCTTGTGAATATCTTTTATTAGATTTGTTCCTAGGTATTTGATGTTTTCTGATTTATAGTGAATGGCATTAAAATTTTTTTCTTTATAATTTTTGAAGCTAAAATATAGAAATACAACTCAATTTTGTAATATTGACCTTATATCCAGCAATCATGCTAAATTCATTTATTAATTGTAATATTTGATATATACATTCTTTAAGTTATTTTATGTAAACAATCTGTTATATCTCTTCTATTTTTTAAAAGCTGAGAAACCATTCCCCAAAGACCCCAAAGCTACTTACATTTATATCTCATTAACCACAACTGGGAAATATACATTCACAAACCAGTCACTGGAGTAGTAATGAGGTTACTATGAGCTGGTTAGTCAAACACACTGCCCTTTATATATCAAATACATTGCATTATGATTATGATGCCACAATTTTTCCTTATTTTAACCAAATATATAAATACTTACATATTAATACTTTGATTAGAAGGTTGAGAATCAGTAAATATATGATGATGGATTTTTTGTGGAATATTCCTCCATGTAAATGAGTTGAAATTATAATTCTTAAGTTATATAATTTCTTAAGCAATGACTAGTATGTTTCATATGTGAAAAACATTTGTAGCTTGAAGAAGAATAAATTTTTAAAATAAAAAAAATTAGTTCATTTCAAAAAATACCCTTTTGCTATTTATTAAAGCACAAAATTATCATAGAAAATTTAATACATACACATATCAAACTTAGCAATAGTGATCAATCACTGGTAGGATTGATCATGACGTAAATTTTGTCTTAAACTTTTTTGAATAATGTAAATGCTCTACTGCAGGGTTTGTCAAACTGGACACTGTTGGCATTTTGGGTCAGATAATTCTATGTTGTCAGAGGCTCTCCTGTACATTGAAGGGACTGAGAGCATCCCTAGCCTCTGCATACTAGATGCCAGTAGCACCTCTCCCTCCCCAATTGTGCTGGTCTCCAGACATTTCCAAATCTCCACACCTGGGGGGCAAAATGCCCCCCTCCCTGTTGCACTATGGTGAATGAAATTCTAATATATGTAGAAAGCTAGGTAGATGTAAAAATAAATATACAGATGTAAACATAGATCAGTAGATATAATACATCATGTGTTTTTTGTGTAAATATCATAGCCCACAGCATTAAAATTTTTTTAAAAAATCCTATAAATGCTGCATAGGTTTATTTTATGGACATCCAGTATCCTATTGGAAATAGGATTTCAGGTTATTTAAAATAAATGACACTATAATAATCACCTTTGAACACATAACATTGTGAGTATATATGAGTATTTCTTTAGAGTTAATGCCTAGAAGAGAAATTGTAGTGTCAAATGGACATTTCATCGGCAAGATGCTATGAATTTATAACCCCATCCAGTAGTATATAAGATAGCCTCTTTTTTTGTTTTTACAACAGCTTAAAATCTAAACAAACATTATAAATTGTTTTAAAAATGCAAATAGCTCTATTTTTTCTGAGTACAAGAGTAATGTATGCTCATTGAAAACATTCAGAAGATAAAGTACGAGAGAACAAAACTCACCCTTCCAGATTCTTTTTCTATGAGCACAAACATACATAAACACTATCTCTTAAACAGGAGCACAGGGAAAGAAAAAGGAGAGGGCACTGAAGACACACCAATAGAGTTAAACAGAGGGACTTCCTTAGCATAAAGTTTGAGATCTTAGAGAAGAGCAAATCAATAAGTGGGGAAAAACTATATACATCTCTATATCTATATAGATAGCTCCTTTAAAGAAAGCAGGGATGGGGGCATTTTAGTTATTACTAAGTCAAGGATCATGACTAAGACCCAGAGATTCTAGAAAGGAGGAGGAGGAAAGGAAAGATCTCAGAGAATAAACTGAAATGACTCAAGAGGAAAACTGGATCTATGAAACTGGTGAAAGTTGACCTATAGAATTAAGAGAATGGCCATGAGATAAGTTGGGGTTCATAACCCTAAATCACTAGGACAACTACAGAGCACATAGTGGCTAATATGGTCAGAACAGATCACTGATTCCCACTGTGACCCCAATATTCAAGCCTTCCCTATTCCAGGAAGTGACACCATCTACCCAGATAGTCTGGCCAAATGATTGTTGTCCTTCCCTTATGACCTCACAGCCATTCAAGTTTTCACACCTGAGGCTCCAGACATCGTGGAGGAGAGATAAGCCATTCCTGCTCTAACCTATCTGAATTCTAGCTCTACAAAATCCATGAGCATAATGAAATGGACATTATTCCACAACACTATATTATGGAATGGTGGATGACCAGAACACATTCTATTCATTCATTCTTCATTTAAGTCCATCCTGCATTTCATCAGTATTTGATTTTATATATTCCATTAGCATTCAATTCCTATTCCATCCTTCATAATCTTGGATTCTGTTTTTTATTCCAAATTTCATTCCATTCTTTTATGGTACTTTTAAATCTATAGTGCATATTTCATGGTCCATTTATTTCAGGCCATTGCATATTGTACTCCATACTATGGTCGTTCCTATTTTGATTTCCTTCTATTTTCTTTAATATTTTATTTCACACTATACTCCATTTCATTCCTTTTCTCATATAACACTTTTCTTTTATTCCGTAGGCCATTAGATATTGCCATTTTGCATTCCATTCCATTTTCCCATTATATTCCATTCAATTTTCCATTCCATATCCTGTTCAAGTCCATATTCTTTTTCCATTTTATTCTAATTTCCACTAGTCAGTGTCAATTTCATCATATTCTGCATTCCATTTCAAATCCATTTTCTACTCTCTATTATTTAACACTCCAAACACCATTCCATTCTATTTCTGTGTTGGTTCAGTCCATTTGTTCATCCATTCCACTAAATATCCCATTCCATTCCACCAAAATCGCTGTAACAGCAACTTTCAGAAGAACCACTTTCCTAAATTCTTATCAAAGAATTACAAATGTGTATGGCCTGTATTCAGAATATCCTTTTCTGGGAATTTATCCACAACAAGTTCACATTCGAGGATATGAACAAATTTTAGTAAAAAGGATATGTCTTACATTGATGTGTTATAGAGAGTGAAAAGTTGGAAACAACATAAATGTTGATCAATATAGCAGTTTGAAAAGGTAAGCTTCCTGGACTTCCCTGGTGGTGCAGTGGCTAAGAATCTGCCTGCCAATGCAGGGGACACAGGTTTGATCCCTGCTCCAGGAAGATCCCACATACCATGGAGCAACTAAGCCCATGTGCCAGAACTACTGAGCCTGCGCTCTAGAGCCTGATGAGCCACAACAACTGAGCCCACATGCCACAGCTACTGAAGCCCTCACACCTAGAGCCTGTGCTCCGCAACGAAGAGTAGCCCCCGCTCACAGCAACTAGAGAAAGCCTGCCCGCAGTAGCGCGAAGACCCAACTCAGCCAAAAATAAATAAATTTATTTAAAAAAAAAAAAGAAATGTAAGCTTCCTCCATAAAAGGAATATTTTGTAGTTACACAATGGCCTTGTGGAAATGTATTTATTGACATGGAAAGTGTGTTTTCTGGACACAATAAGCAGGTTACAAAATAATATGTATGCATGAATAATTCCATTTTTATAAAACAAAAGGACTTTGAATTATTTATGAATAGCCATTCTACCAAAAAATAATTAAACATTCCCAGTACTTGCCTGCTGGTCTGTGGGAATCTAGGTTCTAGTTTTCCTACATTTACTTTTGTTTTGGGTACTGAACATGCAGTAATAATGACTTTTATAATAATGACTAAAAATGTGTCCAAATATTGCACTTCAAGCCTGTGCACCACACCATATTTATATGGACAGAAACTAGAGAGTAGGTCAAATAAATTAATGTACGTTCATCAGTGGATTACTATGCAGCTCATACAAATGATGATGCATCTTTAAGGACAGCATCACCCTTAATCCCAGGCAACCTGTCTGTGTTCAGGGAGCAGGGCAGGGGGAAGCATCTTGCTGAAGAATTAACTTCCCCCCCGTCCCGCATATGTGGCAGCATACTGAACATCCTGAGCCAAGACCCCCTTGTAGGACCCATCCGTTTGCTCGCTTTCAGGCCGCTCTCCAAGCAAACCTTCCTGTGGGGTCATCCAGATGCCCGGAGCAGTTCCAGGACCGTCCCCTCCAGGGTCACAGTTACGGGTGCAGTGTCCTGATTATATTCCAGGAGGGACACCTGGCTAAGGGTTGAACCACCAGAGTGGTGCTATAAGCTAAGCTGATTCGGCGTGACCTGAATCATTTATATAGACAGGCTTGTGGCCCTCAACCCGTCTTTCGAGACGCACACACTCCTAGGGTAAGGATGGGGAATTCCCAGCATTGACCCAGCCTGCTGAGCAGGGTGGGGCGGACCAAACTCCTGACATGTGGAGCACACCCTCCTGTTTGGCGCTAGGTGGAGCCAAGTTGGCCCCCTCCCTGGGAGACGAAGGTCACGTGACATCCAGCCCACCAATCAGAAGTGAAGACTCCACAGGGCCCGCCCATCTTCCTCCCTCTTGGCGCCCGGAGCTTCTCTGAGGTAGCCTCGGCCGCCGCGCTCTCCTGTTTCTGAGTGAGAACCTGGCCTTGTGGCCACCCTGTCGTGCTGTGAGAAGAAGCAGAAGCCACAGCAGGGTGAGATGCCCGCAGGGCGGAAGAAGAAGGTCGCCTCTGCCCCTGACGACACCCGTGGGACTGAAAACCCTGATCCCGGTGCCTTGGTCCCCACAGTCTCGAGCAACCCATCTCCGTCAGGTGGCGGCGCCCCAGGCGGTGACACAGCAGGTTCCTCATCCTGCGAGGTGGCTGCTGCTGGCGGCATTTCGCTCACTGGGGAGGACCCGGGGCCCCCCTCCATGGACAGTGTGCAGGAAGGGGGGTGCCCCGACCTCCATGGCGGCAGGAGTCCCCACGCGGAGCTGAGCTGTGTGGTGCCCAGGAGGGGCCCAGGCGTCCAGACAATGCCTGTGCTCAGTGGGGCCGCCGTCTCGCAAGCCGCTTGGGGCGCTGGCCAGCGTCCGACCCAGACCACGAGCCCAGGGAATGGACGTGGGAGGAAGCGGCCCAGCCGCGAGGAGGCTTCCGGGTCTCTGAAGCTTCCACGGCGCTGTCTGTTTTCCGGAGATGAGGTGTCCCCGTGGTCGGCGTCTTCGCCGCCATCTTCTCCAAGGTCTGAGCCCAGCAGCGGCGGCCATTTTCAGGTTTCTCTGTGGAGCCACGCATCACAGCCAGATCCTGTCCTCCAAAGCCAGGCTAAAGCACCAGGCCCTGCTCTCCGCAGTCAAGCAGTCAGACCAGGTCCAGCCCTCCGCCGCCGCGCCACCCAGTCTGGCCCTGCTCTCCGCAGCCGTGCATCGGTGCAACGCCTTGCTCGCCGGGGCCGCACCACCCCGTCGGGTCCCGTTCTCCGCAGTCAGGCAACCAGGCTAGGCCCTGCTCTCCGTAGCCACGCATCCGGGTCCAGCGCTGCTATTCGTAGCCGTGCAGCTGAGCAGAGCCCTACTCACCACCACCACCTTGCACCCGAACCAGGCACAGCTTGCTGCCGTCTATCCGGGCAGGGCGCTGCTCTCTGGCGCCAAGCATCAGCACCAGGCCCTGCTCATCGCCACCGCCGTGCTTCCGCGCCAGGCCCTGCTTCCCGCCGCCGTGCATCTGGGACAGGCGCTGCCATCAACAACGACTCCAGCTCACCAGGCCCTGTTCGTCGCCGCCGCCGTGCTTCTGCGCCAGGCCCTGCTTCCTGCCACCGTGCATCTGGGCCAGGCGCTGCCGTCAACAGCCACTCCAGCCCTCCAGGCCCTGCTCATCGCCGCCACGGTGCTTCAGTGCCAGGCCCTGCTTCCCGCCGCCGTGCATCTGGGACAGGTGCTGCCATCAACAACGACTCCAGCTCACCAGGCCCTGCTCGTCGCCGCCGCCGCCGTGCTTCTGCGCCAGGCCCTGCTTCCCGCCGCCGTGCATCTGGGTCAGGTGCTGCTGTCAACAACCACTCCAGCCCGCCAGGCCCTGCTCGTCGCCGCCACCGTGCTTCTACGCCAGGCCCTGCTTCCGGCCGCCGTGCATCTGGGCCAGGCGCTGCTGTCAACAACGACTCCAGCCCTCCAGGCCCTGCTCACCGCCGCCGCTGTGCTTCTGCGCCAGGCCCTCCTTCCCGCCGTCGTGCATCTGGGCCAGGCGCTGCCGTCAACAACGACTCCAGCCCACCAGGCCCTGCTCGTCGCCGCCGCCGTGCTTCTGCGCCAGGCCCTGCTTCCCGCCGCCGTGCATCTGGGCCAGGCGCTGCCGTCAACAACCACTCCAGCCCGCCAGGCCCTGCTCACGGCCGCCGCCGCGCTTCAGTGCCAGGCCCTGCTTCCCGCCGCCGTGCATCTGGGATAGGTGCTGCCATCAACAACGACTCCAGCGCACCAGGCCCTGCTCGTCGCCGCCGCCGTGCTTCTGCGCCAGGCCCTGCTTCCCGCCGCCGTGCATCTGGGCCAGGCACTGCCATCGACAACCACTCCAGCCTGCCAGGCCCTGTTCTCCGCAGCCGCACGACTCCAGGCTTTGTCCTCTGGAGCCGCGCCACCCAGCGAAGATCAGCCGCTAGCAGGAGCCCTTCTCTGCCTTCATCCCCTGCGTTCGACTTAAGGCTAGCCTTCGAGGGAAGCTCAAGCTCTTCTGATTTTGAGGTCCCAAACCTTGCTACCCAGCAGGTTTGGCATGCAGTTCGTATGCGTGCCTCCTCACCGTCACCGACACCTCCTGAGTCATATGGTGAGGGTTTCTCCTCCTCCTCCTCCTCCTCCTCCTCCTCCTCCTCTTCTTCCTCCTCCTCCTCCTCCTCTTCCTCCTCCTCCTCCTCCTCTTCCTCCTCCTCCCCCTCCTCCCCCTCCCCCTCCTCCCCCTCCCCCTCCTCCTCCTCCCCCTCCTCCTCCTCCTCCTCCTCCTCCTCCAACTCTGTTCTTTGGTCTCTGGACCAGAGTCCCTCCTCCTCCTCCACTAATTCTTCTGGCACGAGTTCCAACTGGTTTACTGGCCTGAGGTCCATCTCTACTCCTAGCCCCGCTAGCCTTAGGCGCATCTTTCTGCCCGAGTGTGATGTCCCGAGCCCTCTCTTTTCAGGAGAGCCGGCTGAAGTAGGGAGCATGCCTCCCTCTCCTACATCTCCTATGTTGTGATCCTCCATGAGCATACTCATAAGGCCTGCAAAAGAAATCAACATCCACCCACTGTCCTGAATGGGCTGCCTGCTCTGCCAGTTAACTGTGAGGTTTCCAAGTGCTCTAGCTATTAAGCAACATCATGAGCAGTTTTGAAGTTGTTGTTTGAAGAGGCAGTTTTGAAGCCTCCCTTCCCCATAATGGCACTACCTAGCACTTATCTGCTGTTGGCACTTGATTCCAGTACCCCCTTATCCCCCAAAAGGGCCTGCCTTGGCCTCTGAGATTTCCCTTTTCCAAGTTGCCTTTCCCTAATTAACTTTGTGTGTGAACAAATTAAAATGTTGGTTTCATTTAAAAATTGTAGCATTTTTTATTGTCCAAAAAACAGTTAATCCTGTGTCTTATTTAGAGAACTTAAGAAAGTTGTTGGCATACTAGCTTACTCATTGGAAGGGAGGGGGAATAAAATATTATCCTAGCAATCATTTATTTCCACTGTCTAACATGGAGTTCTGTCCAGGAAAATTCCATTTATATATTATATATGCTCTTTACATAGGTGATTTGCAACTGTGGACAAGAAAAGGGGGCAGGGTTTAACTCAAGGTGGCTAGAGAAAAGGAGGGGCGATGGAGATATCCAGGTTGAAGAAAGAGGCAGGGCATGACCCTGTATGGATAGGGAGAATACTTCCTCCTCAGATGGGAGTAGGGGGTGCTAGAAGGAAGACTCAGGATCAGGAAGGGGGAGAACAGCAGGAGTCAGGAGCAGAAGGGGGAAGGTCTCAGTTTCTAGGGGAGAAAAAAATTTATGTTGGGAACAGGGGTTCCTGAGGTCTGTGGGGCTCTAGAGGGGAGGGGAAGGTATGGGAGAGTGATTCAAGGTTAATGAGTATGTAAAAATGGTCATATATTTAGTGAAAATTGTGTTAATGGATAATCCCATTTAAAAAATTATTGTGACTGAGTGTGAGCAGATATGCGAGGGTGAGTATGTATGTGTGTGTGTGTGTGTGCACATATAGACATATTTGGAGACAACTGGATGGACATACACCGTGTCACCCTGTGATCAGGGCATATATCTCATCTTTGGAATAACTGGTGGTATGGTCTTCTATGTTCTACATTTTCCACCATGACCATATTGCTGGTTCTATGATGAAACTCAACTCAGCTGTTTTTTTAAGAAGTTTAGTTGTAGAAACATGGTAGGAGACCACATTAAAAGAATAGAGTGAAAAAAATTTAAACCAAACCAGTAAAAGGAAACTCCTCCCTACTTTCCCATATTTTTTTCTCCTTGCTTTTCTGGTATGTGGCTGGTACTGGCATAGTACTGGCCAAGAAGAACCCTCTTCCTGGGCCCCACATTATAAAGGTTCCCACGCAGGCCCTCTTCGTGCTGTATTCAGACCACAAAGCTAGGGACATTGACCACAAGGACAATGGGATGTTCTCACCAGGTCCCAACACCCTACAACATTTGTGTAAAACGTTTAGGTTTCCTTATTTCCCGAGGCTGCTTCTAGGTCCTGTAAGGCCTTACTTTCAGGGTCCTTCCTGAGGAAGGGAGGTCTGGGCCTATGGTATGCAAACTCGGGCCCAAAAGGTGGCCAAGTGGCCACTGTAGAATCAAAGGGTAGACAAAGCTTGGAGATGTAGGCTGAAGTGTTCTCTGGGTTAGGTGTGAGCGATCTCTTGGTGTAGGACATAGCTGGCAATGGGAAGAGATCAAGGACATGGACCAAGGGCCTTCATTTGTACTTTTGTGCCAGACATACTGCAAATGTTAGCGACTGCCCTGGATGTATAGTTAGCTCTGTAGCCCAGCCTCAGAGAGTTAGAGACACTAAGGGATATATCAATATATTTAGGAAGCCACATCTTGTCCCTGGAAGTGGCTCTGACCATACAACAACATCAATATCTCAGATGTTGAGGGAAGCAATAGTTCAGGTCCTAGGTTTGGTCCTTCCTGCAGTGAGCTAGCATTCAGTGGGCTGAATCAGAGATGCCACCACTCTACTGCACATTAATGTTTTAGTGCATCTCTTGGGCATTTGATCTGTTTGGGAGTGGACCTCAATCCAGTGTCCTTAACTCAAGCCCACCATACTAAAATTTACATAGCTGCTATTGACCATAAGCATTTCTTCCTTCTCTGGACCCTCCCCATGAAAGTGTCAATTGTCATCACATAGCAGACCTTCATTCTGCAAAATCCAGTGGACAATTCCTAGATTTCATCTTTTTTTTTTTTTTTGGGGGGGGGGCTGTGCAACACGTGGGATCTTAGTTCCCTGACCAGGGATTGCACCTGGGCCCTTGGCAGTCCTAACCACTGGCCCACAAGGGAATTCCCTGTACACTTTAAATTTTTTTCGTTAATTGTGATAAGATACATATAACAAAATTACCATTTGTAAGTGTACGGTTTTATGGCATTCACTGTTATGCAACCATCACCACATTCCATCTCCAGAATTTTTTCATCTTCTCCAACTGAAACTCTGTCCCATCAGACCATAACTCCCCATTCCTCTCCTCCTGAAGTCCCTGGCAATCAACATTCCACTTTCTCTTTCTATGGGTTTGACTACTCTTTTTTTTTTAATATTTATTGATTTGGCTTTGTCGGTCTTAGTTGCGGCACACAGGCTTCTCTCTAGTTATGGCGCTTGGGCTCTCCAGTTGTGGTGCTCGGGCTTAATTGCCCTGTGGCCTGGGGGATCTTAGTTCCCCGACCACAGATCGAACCCACTTCCCCTGCATTGGGAGGCAGATTCTTAACCACTGGACCACCAAGGAAGTCCCTGTTTTGTTTTTGGATAGCAGCCATCCTAATAAATGTGGGGTGATATCTCACTGTGGTTTTGATTTGCATTTCCTTAATGATTAGTGGTGTTGAGCATCTTTTCGTATGCTTGTTGGCCATGTGTATATCTTCTTTGGAGAAATGTCTATTCAAGTCCTTTGCCCATTTTTAAAATCAGTTTTCTTGTTGTTATTGAGTTGTAGGGGTTCTTTATATGTTCTGGAAGTTAGCCTCTTTTCAGATATATGATTGGCAAATATTTTCTCCCATAGGTTGCCTTTTCACTCTATTTAAACTGTGTCCTTTGATGCAGAAAGTTTTCATTTTGATGTAATCTGATTTATCTATTTTCACTTTTGTTGCTTGTGTTTTTAGTGTCAAATCCTAAAAATCATTGCCAAACCCAACATCATGAAGCATTTTAAAAAAATTTTATTTATTTTATTTGTTTATTTATTTTTGGCTGTGTTGGATCTTCATTGCTGCACACGGGCTCACTCCAGATGCGACGAGCGGGGGCTACTCTTCATTGCAGTGCACGGGCTTCTCATTGCAGTGGCCTCTCGTTGCGGAGCATGGGCTCTAGGCACGTGGGACTTCAGTAGTTGTGGCTCGCTGGCTCTAGAGTGCAGGCTCAGTAGTTGTGGCGCACGGGCTTTGTTGCTCCTCGGCATGTGGGATCTTCCCGGACCAGGGCTCGAACCTGTGTCCCCTGCATTGGCAGGAGGATTCTTAACCACTGCGCCACCAGGGAAGCCCTAGATTTCATCTTAATTCACCTTTTGGCAGCATTTCACCTTTTGGCAGCATTTGACACAGTTAATCCTTCCCTTTTCCTTTATATATGTTCTTCTTTAATCTTTAAAGACTGTTCTCTTTATGTCCACCCCACATTCTCCTAGACCTTTCTCATTTTCCACACCTCTAAGTGTTGGATTGGCCAAGGCCTCTGTTTTTTTGCCTTTTTTGCCCTTTTTTTTTTCCTATACACATTTACTTCCTAGGTGATTCCATCTAGTCTCACATCTCTGAGTATTGTTTTAGGCTGGTGAATCAAAATATTGTATATCCACTCCCATCTATTCCCTTGTACTCCAGTCACGTATATCCAGTTATCTAATTGACCTTTCCACTTGAGATGTCTAAAAGGTGTCTCAAACTTCAGTAATATGGAGTTCTGTCCAGTAGAAATATAATGCTAGCCACACATGTAATACCGTTTTCTAGTAGTCACATTTAAAAATGCCTAAAGAAACACATTTAATAATTTATTTAATTTCATCTATCCAAAATATTATTTCAACATGTAATCAATATAAAAATTATTGAGATATTTATTTTTTAGATAAAAAATATTTTTTATTGAAGTATAGTTGATATACAATGCTGTGTTAGCTTCTCGTGTACAGCAAAGCGATTCAGCCATGCATATATATACACACTATTTTTCATATTCTTTCCCATTATGGTTTATTACAGTATATTGAATATAGTTCCCTGTGCTGTACAGTAGGACCTTGTCTATGTATTTTATACATAGTAGTTTGTATCGGCTAATCCCAAACTCCCAGTTTATCACTTCCCTACCCCCTTTCCCCTTTGGTAACCATAAGTTTGTTTTCTATGTCTGAGTCTGTTTCTGTTTCATAAATAAATTCATTTGTGTCATATTTTAGATTCCATGTATAAGTGATATCACATGGTATTTGTCTTTCTCTTTCTGACTTATTTCACTAAATAATTTATGAGATATTTAAAATTTTTCCTACTAAGTTTTCAAAAGCTGGTGTGTAATTTACACCTGCAGCGTATCTCAGCCACATTTCAAGTACTCAATAGCTACAAGTGTGGACGTGTGTATACAGCACAGTTTTAGACCTTCTCATTTCCTTAGTCTCTCTTATTCATTTCCTACTGAATCATGATTCCAGTTCCAGAGGTTTCTCATATGCTGGGCTCCTGTCCTAGAATGGAGCCCTGAAGTGTCAGTTTTCAGAGTTCGCAGGGGCTATGATGCTTTAAGCCCCTTTAGTGCCTTTTCAGCTGGGCTCCTTGCACTTACCTGGTATTGAAAAGGGCAGAAACCCTGCCAGTTTCAGTTTCTCTTTCCAGTGAGCTGGCTAGTTTGTGGTTCTCCTATTATCAACTTAGTAAAATGCTGTGCTGTTACTTCTTTTTCTTCCTGCGCAGACACCAGTACCATGTAAGTAATGCAACTTTTAGTGGTTTGTCCTCATCCACTTCAATTTTGGAGGCTGAGGGGACATCTTATAATCTAGATTTGTTGAAAATATTATTCATGCATTTTGCTTTTGCTCTCTAGTTGCTCTGTTTTTATGTGTTTGGAGAGATCAAAAAGCTATATAGCCACTGACGCCACCATCTTCCCAGAATCTCTACCACCAAGTGTCCTTACTCCTTGAAAAATGTTCCACCCAGTCAACCCTTTGGTAGCTCTGAAGGAACACAGTGGGATTCATCATCTGTACTAAAATGGAAAAAAGAATTAAATTCAGGAATTGGAACAAAAACCTATTGGGCATGCTACTAAAAATCATTAGAACTAAAGGAATTATTTTTGAGAACACATTTTAAAAACTTTTACTTTGTCATGTTACTCTGTTGGCTTACAAACTGGCCCCTGTACATGAAGGGCAAGGAGAGATGGAAGAAAGAGACAGACCGCTCCAGGTAGGTAGGTGGCACTTTAGTAAGCAAAGAACTTACTTTTTTTTCAAAAAATATTGGCCTTTCACATTTAAGTATTTATTTGGCCACACCATGTGCCTTGTGGGATCTTAGTTCCCCAACCAGGGACTGAACCCAGACCCTTGGCAGTGAAAGCACAGAATTCGAATTACTGGACCGCCAGGGAATTCCCCACAAGGGACTTACATTTGAGGCTTGTCTTGGGCAGCTGCAAAACAGTAGATCTCCATACCTGCTTCCCAGAATCTTAAAAGTATACATAGAGGCCTTAATGGGGTTCGGTCACATATACCAACCAGATGGTCTCAACATCACATTACTGTCTCAAGGCTGTGACCTTGAAAACGGCTCCAGCTTTGAGAATGGTGGACTGAAGGTACATTCCAAGGACTGGAGAGAGGATGAGGAGCCTCTGATTGCCCAGGTCCAGCTTGAGAGTCAGCAGTTGATCACGTCCTCTTGATGACCTCCACCAACATACTAATTCTTCTTTTTTTTAACATCTTTATTGGAGTATAATTGCTTTATGTGGTGTGTTAGTTTCTGCTTTATAACAAAGTGAAACAGTTATACATATACATATATCCCCATATCACTTCCCTCTTCCCTCTCCCTCCCTCCCACACTTCTCATCCCACCCCTCTAGGTGGTCATAAAGGACAGAGGTGATCTCCCTGTGCTATGCGGCTGCTTCCCACTAGCTATCTATTTTACGTTTAGTAGTGTGTATAATGTCTATGCCACTCTCTCACTCTGTCCCAGCTTCCCCTTCCCCCTCCCCATATCCTCAAGTCCATTCTCTAGTGGGTCTGCGTCTTTATTCTCATCTTGCCCCAAGGTTCTTCATGACCTTTTTTTTCAACATTCCATATATATGTGTTAGCATACGGTATTAGATTTTTCTTTCTCGCTTACTTCACTCTGTATGACAGTCTCTAGGTCCATCCACCTCACTAAATGTAACTCAATTACATTTCTTTTTATAGCTGAGTAATATTCCATTGTATATTTGTGCCACATCTTCTTTATCCATTCATCTGTTCATGGACACTTAGGTTGCTTCTATGTCCTAGCTATTGTAAATAGAGCTGCAATGAACATTTTGGTACATGACTCTTTTTGAATTATGGTTTTTTCAGGGTATATGCCCAGTAGTGGGACTGTTGTGTCGTATGGTAGTTCTATTTTTAGTTTTTGAAGGAACCTCCATACTGTTCTCCATAGTGGCTGTATCAATTTACATTCCCACCAGCAGTGCAAGAGTGTTCCCTTTTCTCCACACCCTCTCCAGCATTTATTGTTTCTAGATATTTTGATGATGAACATTCTGACTGGTGTGAGATGATTTCTCATTGGAGTTTTCATTTGCATTTCTCTAATGATTAATGATGTTGAGCATTCTTTCTTGTGTTTGTTGGCAATCTGTATATCTTCTTTGGAGAAATGTCTATTTAGGTCTTCTGCCCATTTTTGGATTGGGTTGTTTGTTTTTTTGTTATTGAGCTGCATGAGCTGCTTGTAAATTTTGGAGATTAATCCTTTGGCAATTGCTTCATTTGCAAATATTTTCTCCCATTCTGAGGGTTCTCTTTTTGTCTTGTTTATGGTTTCCTTTGCTGTGCAAAAGCTTTGAAGTTTCATTAGGTCCCATTTGTTTATTTTTGTTTTTCTTTCCTTTTCTCTAGGAGGTGGGTCAAAAAGGATCTTCCTGTGATTTAGGTCATAGAGTGTTCTGCCTATGTTTTCCTCTAAGAGTTTTATAGTGCCTGGCCTTACATTTAGGTTTTTAATCCATTTTGAGCTTATTTTTGTGTATGGTGTTAGGGAGTGTTCTAATTTCATTCCTTTACAGGTAGCTGTCCAGTTTTCCCAGCACCACTTATTGAAGAGGCTGTCTTTTCTCCACTCTGTATTCTTGACACCTTTATCAAAGATAAGGTGACCATAGGTGCGTGGGTTTATCTCTGGGCTTTCTATCCTTTTCCATTGATCTATATTTCTGTTTCTGTGCCAGTACCATATTCTCTTGATTACTGTAGCTGTGTAGTATAATCTGAAGTCACAGAGCCTGATTCCTCCAGCTCCGTGTTTCTTTCTCAAGATCCCTTTGGCTATTCGGGGTCTTTTGTGTTTCCATACAAATTGTGAAATTTTTTGTTCAAGTTCTGTGAAAAATGCCAGTGGTAATTTGATAGGGATTGCATTGAATCTGTAGATTGCTTTGGGTAAGAGAGTCATTTTCACAATGTTGATTCTTCCAATCCAACAACATTGTATATCTCTCCATCTATTTGTATCATCTTTAATTTCTTTCATCAGTGTCTTATAATTTTCTGCATGCAGGTATTTTGTCTCCTTAGATAGGTTTATTCCTAGATATTTTATGCTTTTTGTTGCAATGGTAAATGGGAGTGTTTCCTTGATTTCAATTTCAGATTTTTCATCATTAGTGGATAGGACTGTCAGAGATTTCTGTGCATTAATTTTGTATCCTCCTACTTTACCACATTCATTGATTAGCTCTAGTAGTTTTCTGGTAGCATCTTTAGGATTCTCTATGTATAGTATCATGTCATCTGCAAACAGTGACAGCTTTACTTCTTCTTTTCCGATTTGGATTCCTTTTATTTCCTTTTCTTCTCTGATTGCTGTGGCTAAAACTTCCAAAACTATGTTGAATAAGAGTGGTGAGAGTGGGCAACCTTGTCTTTTTCCTGATCTTAGTGGAAATGCTTTCAGTTTTTCACCATTGAGGACGATGTTGGCTGTGGGTTTGTCATATATGGCCTTTATTATGTTGAGGAAAGTTCCGTCTATGCCTACTTTCTGCAGGGTTTTTATCATGAACAGGTGTTGAATTTTGTCAGAAGCTTTCTCTACATCTATTGAGAGGATCATATGGTTTTTCTCCTTCAGTTTGTTAATATGGTGCACCACATTGATTGATTTGCATATATTGAAGAAGCCTTGCATTCCTGGGATAAAGCCCACTCGATCATAGTGTATGATCCTTTTAATGTGCTGTTGGATTCTGTTTGCTAGTATTTTGTTGAGGATTTTTGCATCTATGCTCATCAGTGATATTGGCCTGTAGTTTTGTTTGTGACATCTTTGTCTGGTTTTGGTATCAGGGTGATGGTGGCCTCGTAGAATGAGTTTGGGAGTGTTCCTCCCTCTGCTATATTTTGGAAGAGTTTGAGAAGGATAGGTGTTCGCTCATCTCTAAACATTTGATAGAATTTGCCTGTGAAGCCATCTGGTCCTGGGCTTTGGTTTGTTGGAAGATTTTTAATCATGATCTCAATTTCAGTGCTTGTGTTTGGCCTGTTTACATTTTCTATTTCTTCCTGGTTCAGGTTCAGAAGGTTGTGCTTTTCTAAGAATTTGTCCATTTCTTCCAGGTTGTCCATTTTATTGGCATATAGTTGCCTGTAGTAATCTCTCATGATCCTTTGTATTTCTGCATTGTCAGTTGTTACTTCTCCTCTTTCACTTCTAATTCTATTGATTTGAATTTTCTCCCTTTTTTTCTTCATGAGTCTGGCTAATGGTTTATCAATTTTGTTTATCTTCCAAAGAAACAGCTTTTAGTTTTATTGATGTTTGCTATCGTTTCCTTCATTTCTTTTTCATTTATTTCTGATTTGATGTTTATGATTTCTTTCCTGCTGCCAACTTTAGGTTTCTTTTGTTCTTTTTTCTCTAATTGCTTTAGGTGCAAGTTTAGGTTGTTTTTTGAGATGTTTCTTTTTTCTTAAGGTAGGATTGTGTTGCTATAAACTTCCCTCTTAGAACTGCTTTTGCTGCATCCCATAGGTTTTGGTTCATCGTGTTCTCATTGTCATTTGTTTCTAGGTATTTTTTGCTTTCCTCTTTGACTTCTTCAGTGATCTCTTGGTTATTAAGTAGTGTACTGTTTAGCCTCCATGTGTTTGTGGTTTTTACAGATTTTTTCCTGTAATTGATATATAGTCTCATACCATTGTTTTCAGAAATGATACTTGATAGGATTTCAGTTTTCTTAAATTTACCAAGGGTCGATTTGTGACCCAAGATATGATCTATCCTGGAGAATGTTCCATGGGCACTTGAGAAGAATGTGTATTCTGTTCTTTTTGGATGGAATGTCCTATAAATATCAGTTAAGTCCATCTTGTTTAATGTATCATTTAAAGCTTGTGTTTCCTTATTTATTTTCATTTTGGATGATCTGTCCATTGGTGAAAGTGGGGTGTTAAAGTCCCCTACTATGATTGTGTTACTGTCGACTTCCCCTTTTATGGCTGTCAGTATTTGCCTTATGTATTGAAGTGGTCTGCTGTTGGGTGCACTGATCCCTTGATCATTATGTAGTGTCCTTCTTTGTCTCTTGTAATAGTCTTTGTTTTAAAGTCTATTTTGTCTGATATGAGAATTGCTCCTCCACCTATCTTTTGATTTCCATTTGCATGGAATATCTTTTTCAATCCCCTCACTTTCAATGAATGTGTCCCTAGGACTGAAGTGGGTCTCCTGTAGAGAGCATATATACGGGTGTTGGTTTTGTATCCATTCAGCCAATCTATGTCTTTTGGTTGGAGCATTTAATCCATTTACATTTAAGGTTATTATCTATATGTATGTTCCTATTACCATTTTGTTAATTGTTTTGGGTTTATTATTGTAGGTGTTTTCCTTCTCTTGTGTTTCCTGCCTAGAGAAGCTCCTTTAGCATTTGTTGTAAAGCTGGTTTGGTGGTGCTGAATTCTCTTAGCTTTTGCTTGTCTGTAAAGCTTTTAATTTCTCTGTCAAATGTGAATGAGATCCTTGCTGGGTAGAATAATTTTGGTTGTAGGTTTTTCTCCTTCATCACTTTAAATATGTCCTGCCCCTCCCTTCTGGCTTGCAGAGTTTCTGCTGAAAGGTCAGCTGATAACCTTATGGGGATTCCCTTATGTGTTATTTGTTGTTTTTCCCTTGCTGCTTTTAATATTTTTTCTTTGTATTAATTTTTGATAGTTTGATTAATATGTGTCTTGGTGTGTTTCTCCTTGGATTTATCCTGTATGGGACTCTGTGATTCATGGACTTGATTAACTAATTCCTTTCCCATATTAGGGAAGTTTTCAACTATAATCTCTTCAAATATTTTCTCAGTCCCTTTCTTTTTCTCTTCTTCTTCTGGGACCCGTATAATTCGAATGTTGGTGCATTTAATATTGTACCAGAGGTCTCTGAGACTGTCCTCCATTCTTTTCATTCTGTATTCTGCTCTGCAGTAATTATTTCTAGTATTTTATCTTCCAGGTCACTTATCCATTCTTTTGCCTCAGGTATTCTGCTATTGATCCCTTGTAGAGAATTTTTAATTTCATTTATTGTATTGTTCATCCCTGTTTGTTTGCACTTTATTTCCTCTAGGTCCTTGTTGAACGTTTATTGTATGTTCTCCATTGTATTTCCAAGATTTTGGATCATCTTTACTATCATTATTCTGAATTCTTTTTCAGGTAGACTGCCTATTTACTCTAAATTTTTTAGGTCTGGTAGGTTTTTGCCTTGTTCCTTCATCTGCTGTGTGTGTCTCTGTCTTCTCATTTTGTTTAACTTACTGTGTTTGGTGTCTCCTTTTTGCAGGCTGCAGGTTCGTAATTCCCATTTGTTTTTGTGTCTGTCCCCAGTGTCTAAGGTTGGTTCAGTGGGTTGTGTAGGGTTCCTGGTGGAGGGGACTAGTGCCTGTGTTCTGGTGGATGAGGCTGGATCTTGTTGTCCTGGTGGGCAGGTCCACATCTGCTGGTGTGTTTTGGGGTGTCTGTGGCCTTATGATTTTAGGCAGCGTCTGTGCTAATGGATGGGGTTGAGTTCCTGTCTTGCTAATTGTTTGGTATCGGGTGTCCAGCACTGTAGCTTGCTGGTCGTTGAGTAGAGCTGGGCCTCTCCACAGATGGAGATCTCTGGGAAATTTTCGCCGTTTGATATTACGTGGAGTTGGGAGATCTCTTGTGGACCAGTGTCCTGAAGTTGGCTCTCCCACTTCAGTGGCACAGCCCTGACACCGGCTGGAGCAGCAAGAGCCTGTCCTCCCCACAGCTCAGAATAAAAGGGAGATAAAAAAGAAAGAAAGACATAAGAAGATAAAATAAAATAAAATAGTTATCAAAACAAAAAATAATTATTAAGAAAATAACATTTTTTTTTTTTTTGCAGTACACGGGCCTCTCACTGTTGTGGCGTCTCTGGTTGTGGAGCACAGGCTCCGGAAGCGCAGGCTCAGCGGCCATGGCTCACGGGCCCGGCCACTCTGTGGCGGGTGGGATCTTCCCAGACTGGGGCATGAACCCCTGTTCCCTGCATTGGCAGGCGGACTCTCAACCACTGCACCACCAGGGAAGCTGCAAAAAAAAATTTTTTTTAATTAAAAGAAAAATGTACAGACAGAACCCTAGAACAAATGGTAAAAGCAAAGCTATACTGACAAAATCACACACAGAATCATACACATACACACTCACAAAAAGAGAAAAAGTGGGAAAAAAAAAATATATATATATCTCGTTGCTCCCAAAGTCCACCTCCTCAATTTGGGATGATTCGTTGTCTATTCAGGTATTCTACAGATACAGGGTACATCAAGTTGAGTGTGGAGCTTTAATCCGCTGCTCCTGAGGCTGCTGGGAGAAATTTCCCTTTCTCTTCTTTGTTCGCACAGCTCCTGGGTTTCAGCTTTGGATTTGGACCCGCTTCTGTGTGTAGGTCACCTGAGGGCGTCAGTTCTTTGCTCAGACAGGACGGGGTTAAAGGAGCAGCTGATCTGGGGGCTCTGGCTCACTCAGGCCGTGGGGAGGGAGGGGTACGGATGTGGGGCGAGCCTGTGGCAGCAGAGGCCAGCGTGATGTTGCAGCAGGCTGAGGTGCGCCGTGCGTTCTACCAGGGAAGTTGTCCCTGGATCACGGGACCCTGGCAGTGGAAGGCTGCACAGGCTCCCGGGAGGGGAGGTGTGGGTAGTGACCTGTGCTTGCAGGCTTCTTGGTGGCAGCAGCAGCAGCCGCAGCCTTAGCATCTCATGCCCGTCTCTGGGGTCCGTGCTGATAGCCGCGGCTTGCGCACGTCTCTGGAGCTCCTTTAAGTGGAGCTCTTAATCCCCTCTCCTTGCATACCCGGAAACAAAGAGGCAAGAAAAAGTCTCTTGTCTCTTCGGCAGCTCCAGACTTTTCCCCGGACTCCCTCCCGGCTAGCTGTGGTGCACAGCCCCATTCAGGCTGTGTTCACGCAACCAACCCCAGTCCTCTCACTGGGATCCGACCTTTGAAGCCCGAGCCTCAGCTCCCAGTGCCCACCCGTCCCGGCGGGTGAGCAGACAAGCCTCTTGAGTTGGTGAGTGCTGGTCGGCACCAATCCTCTGTGCGGAAATCTCTCTGCTTTGCCCTCCACACCCCTGTTGGTGTGCTCTCCTTGGTGGCTCCGAAGCTTCCCCCCTCCGCCACCTGCAGTCTCCGCCCGCGAAGGGGCTTCCCAGTGTGTGGAAACCTTTTCTCCTTCACAGCTCCCTCCCAGAGGTGCAGGTCCCGTCCCTATTCTTTTGTCTCTGTTTTTTTTTCTTTTGCCCTACCCAGGTACGTGGGGGAGTTTCTTGCCTTTTGGGAGGTCTGAGGTCTTCTGCCAGCATTCAGTAGGTGTTCTTTAGGAGTTGTTCCACATGTAGATGTATTTCTGATGTATTTGTGGGGAGGAAGGTGATCTCCATGTCTTACTCTTCCGCCATCTTGAAGCTCCTCCAACATACTAATTCTTTAATTATTCTACTGATGATCAAAACTAGAATTCAAAGTAGACAATTTTAATTCAGGAAGTCTCACAACCTCAGGTCAGAGGGCCTATATTTATTACCATTTTACAGATGTGGAAATTGAGGCTCAGAGAAACTTTCTGACTCTTGGTATATCATTGCTAGTTGTGCTTGGCTCTAGAATCAGAATTCCTAGTTTAAATTCTGATTTTCTGTTGACTCACTATGTGTTCCTACACAAGTTAAGGAACCTGGGATCCTAAATTTCCTCATTTGTTAATGAAGCACAATAAGAGTGCATGCCTCCTAGATTGTTGCAAGGACTAAAATGGATGGTGTGTGTTAAGTGCTTCCGACAGCATCTGGCACATAGTGAGTGCCCAGTAAAGATGGCTCTTATTCTGATTAGGATTATGATCATATACCCAGATATTTCTAACTCCAGCAGCTAGATTCTTAACATTTTACAGATCTTTCTCAAGCAATAATCCTTTAATTTCTTTTAAGATTTTTTTTCATGTGGGCCATTTTTTTAAAAGTCTTTATTGAATTTGTTACAATATTGCTTCTGTTTTATTTTTTGGCCACACGACACGTGGGATCTTAGCTCCCTGACCAGGGATCAAACCTGTACCCCTGCATTGAAAGGTGAAGTCTTAACCACTGGAACACCAGGGAAGTCCCGTCAAGCAATAATACTTTAAAATCAAATTAGCTATTTCAAAAATAGAAAGGACAACTCATTATTGTACTTACTTTATAATATGTACATATTTCTACAAGCTATTGAGCAACATTTTTGCCAACACCAGAAGCCACTGCATAAAAATGTAAAAAGCAAAGTGTTTAGCTTCCAAAGTACAAACTCTAGGAATTTAACAAATTTGCACTTGAAGTATTTATGTAAGTACTTATGAGAAGGGTATTTTCCTCCAGGAATTTTTTGCCTTCTTAATTCGTGGATGAATAGAATACACCTGGGATTTACATTATTGCCTGCAAGTTATCTTTACACATTGCATGACATGTAGATATAACAGATAACAATCATAGTATGTTTATCTGTGCTAAGTCCTGTACAAATTTTAATATTTGTACATATACTAACTCTTCTAATTCACAAAACAGTCTTAGGGAATAGGTGTTCATACTGAGCTCAGTTTTATGGATAATGAAATTCAGGAACAGTGGTTACTGATTAATAAGATATTATAGGAAGGAAACGCGATAGTTCGGACACATTAATATGCTGCTGTTTAATACGAAGAAAGGTGTTGTTTTGTATTGTGTAAAATCACTCTATTCACACAAACTTCAAATGGAAAGTGAAAAATTCCAGCTCAGCCAACATTATCTCAAAGGCACATGTGAAAATGATCATAGCAAGAGATTATAATTTATTGTACAGGGAAGATTAATCTACCTAGAATCAGGAGCAAGCTACTTAGAAAGTGACATTACTGAGCTCTTCTTGGAAATTTTTGCACCCTCTCTAGTATTATGAAAAGATGTAGTCTTCCTTTGTGTCCCTGCATCTAAGAAGTGTCCAATCCCCTGAAACAGCTGTGAACTGGGAAAGGGAAGGGGAAAGGCCTATGTCAGAGAACTGCATCATTCACAGCTAAGCTGAGCTTTTACCCCAGGGTTCTATTGTGATGAGGAACCAGGAAATACCAGAAAGACCTTCTGTAGTCTTTTCCCTGGAAGTTGCCTGCTGATTGACTACTATGCTGTACAGGGCTGGTTTCGTGGCATGTGACATGTGCAGTTGCTAAGGCCTCTGATTAGTTTAATGATGAGCTACCATTGTCTTAAAATTCTTAATGATTTTTTGAGCAAGGTACCCAGCATCTTCATTTTGTACTAGGCCCCACAAATTATGTAGCCAGTCCTAATACTGTATTTTATAGGATTTTTAAAACAAAAATTCTGGGCAAGTAGAGTCCCAGGAAATGTAGTGGTGGCTGTGAGTTAAAACAGATGACATTCAACTTTAGGGTGTTGGTCTGAAATCAAAAAATAATTATGTTGATTAAATGTGGAGTAAAAACAAGGCAGAGAATTATCACTTAAATCTGTGGGCTTACAATTACATCCACTTTATAATATGTGTTTAACATGGTGTGGTGGTAAGCACACTGTGGAAAGATTTGCCAGTACCGTGAACATATAAAAAAAAAGCAAAACATTTGGTATAAAAGAAGCTTTACAAGATTGCAAAATCTAGAGAAGTGAATAATGCCTATAATGGAAACTTATTATTTGCTTATTTCAGATTTGTATCACACTTGTTAAATGCCCAGTATTAAGACATGACACATAGATTTTAGAGAGTAGGGTTATGTGGTAGTCTGATATGTGTTTCTATATGTCACATGGTTTTGATCTCTCCTTTTGTGTTGAATTTTAATGTATAAGTCAATATAAACGCTAATAAAACTCCCAAACATTAAACTCAGAAAAAAAAAAGAAAAAAAAAACAGATGACATTGTCATAACAGTGACTGCAGGGTTGTATTAAGCATATTTTTTATTCCAATGCTTTGCCATCTTGTGGCCTTGCTGACACTGGAAGGGACTACCCCTCCCAGGGTTAGCTCATTCCTAGAGATAATACTCCTTCCAAATGCAAATCAGCCAATAGAAGCCCACACCCGAACTACATTCTTTATCAGGCTCTCATGGGTGTTCTCACACTTAGGTCACTATTCTCCTGCCCTAATTACCCAAGAGCCAGGTACCAGACAAGTAGGTGGAGTCCCTATGCCCCAGAGCCCACTAAAATTATTCAAACTTGCCAATCCTAAACCTGCTTACCCTGCCCTGACCATTTCTTCCAGCAAAAACCACAATAAAGGCTCTTGCCCATGTTGCCCTCCCCCAGCCCCCTCTCCCTGCCTGCTGACTAACCATGGTGCTTCCCCGTGGCCCTGCCTGTCATGGCATGCCCCCTTTTCTAGGGAATTGTGAGTAACAAACTGTCTTTTCAATGGCAATCCTCTCTTGGTCTGTTGGCCTAACCATACGTGAATAATAATAAAATCTACATTTTAAAACAAGGGTAATGTACCAGAGAAATTTACTATCGTCTATGTGGCATTTTTAAAATGTCCTTCTAGTTCTTGTTTTCTAAGGTCTTTTAGAAAAATAAAGAATGGCTGTTAAGTTTAAATAAATAAACAAACAAACAAATAAATAAATAAATAAAACAAGGGTAATGTAAACTGCAGAGGGCACTGAGATCACACAGACTTGGGTCTGAAAACTGGCCATACCTTGGGATTACTGTGTGACTCTGAGCAAATATAACCAGACCCTTGGTCTCCTCATATGTAAATTGGGGTTAATAATGGTATCTAGTACATAATCCTTCCTCTGAGAAGTACCTATCCTGATCCTGTTCACCCACCCCTCCAGCTGCGATTTAGGGTCTTTCCTCTGTATTCCCAGAGCCCCTTGTTCTTAACCTTGCCAGAGCCTTCTACACATTTCTGGAAATTACATTTCTGTATAACCATCCTCCCATTGGACTGTGAGAATTTTGATAACTTGAATGGAGCCTGAATGTTTTGTATCCCCAGAACTCAGGAAAGTGCCCTGGGGCCTGGTATCCAGAAATAATTATTTATTGAATTAATGGTGATACCACAAGCTATGTGCTTAATAAAGAATAAAAACTAATTTACAAAATATTTATTTGTTGAAAATAACCTATAAGAAATGCATGAACTCAGGATATTTCTCTAACCTTAATTTTCTTCACTCAGGGAGGGCTTGTACCTATCATTCTTTTCCTTTTTCAGAACCATCAAGAATCAGTGTGTCCCAGATATAGTAGGTTCATAACATAATTAGGACCTTCTGTTACTCCCTCAGCCTCAGATCTGGCCTCACAGTGGGACTGCATTGGATATGACACTGAAGGCTTCCCAAACAAGTATTATTGATGCTAAACAGCCCCTCAAAAATATCTGCTGAACGGATGTCTGGTTGGATGAATAAAAACCAGCTAATTACAGCTAAAACTGTTATGTTTTGTTTTATAGGTAAAAGGCTTACATATCATTTGATCTTAAATTGACAAAATTGAAGACATGAACCAAAAAGACAGTAGAACTGTGAAAATCAAGTGATCACTTCCACACAGAGAGAGCCTGCTCTACTGGTGTTCCTCCCTCTTCCATGACCTGTCATCTCCAGTCAATTTCACTTTCTTATCTTCTCCTGTGCCTTTTATTTTCATGTCAGTACACTGTACCTGCAAAGACTATCTAGTCCAGCTAATGATCATGTGACCTTTATTGATCATATGATTGCCTTCCTCAACAGAATGTGAGACCATGCTTCCTTGGTCATTGCCAGAGCCAGAATCCAAGCCAATGCCTAAAATATGGTGGGGATCACTGAATAGTTGTCAAATTAATTAATCTTTTGTTGTGACATTTATACAAAAAATATCTACCTTCCAATCTGGGGATCATTCTAGATACTATCTGTTTAGCCAACATATGTGCATCTTTTGTATATCAGGTACCAGATGCACTCTGGTATTCAGGTGTGAGTTGAGGCGGAATTATTCCAATTCCTTTTTCTATATCATTTTGTATAGTAAGTACTACAGTTTTCAGTACAAACCTTAAATAAGGGTAGCATTTTACAGACCTCAGGCATTTGTAAGAAACTTTAGGATTTTTTCTTTTCTGTTTTCTTTCTCTAAGTGTTTTTATCTTTCTCTTTATTTCCTTCTTTCTCCCTTTCTCTCTTACTTTCTCTCTCACTTTCTTTCCTTTCCTTCCTTTCCTTCCTTTTCCTTCTTTCCTTTCCTTCCTTCCTTCCCTCATACTTCCCTTTCCCCTTTCCCCTTCCTTTCCCTTCCTCTACTTTCCCTTCCCTTTTTTACAGCTTAATTGAAGTATAAGTGAGATAAAATAAATGGACATATTTAAACATATGATTTGATAAGTTTGGACATACATATATTCCCATGAAACCATCACCAAGTTAACAAACAAATACATTACCCCCAATGGTCCCTTATGTCCTTCCCCACCAGGCCTCATCCATGGACAATTACTGACCTGCTTTCTTTATGTACTGTGTTGCATTTTCAAGAGAGTTTTATATAAATTGAAATACGTAATGTATACTCCTTTTTGTTTTGTCTCTTTCACTTAGCATGATTATTTTGAGATTCATCCAAAACAATTGTGTGTATCAGTAGTTAATACTTTTTACTGCTGAGCGGTATTCCATTGTATGGATATACCACAATTTGTTTATTCAAACATGTGTTGATGGATATTTGTTTTTCATGTTTTGGTATTAGACATAAAGCTTCTGTGAACATTTATGTACAACCCTTTGCATAGACATGCTTTCTTTTCTCTTGGGTAAATACCTAATAGTGAAATGTCTGGGTCATATGGTAAAAATATGTTTAACTTCTTTTTTAATTTTTAAAAAAATGTTTTATTTTTATACAATTTTAAAGGCTACTTTCCATTTACAGTTATTACAAAATATTGGTTATATTCCCCGTGTTGTACAATATATCCTTGAGCCCATCTTACACCCAATAGTTTGTACCTCCCACTCCCCTACCCCTTTATTGCCCCTCCCCCACTGGTAGCCACTAGCTTGTTCTCTATATCTGTGAGTCTGCTTCTTTTATGTTATATTCACTAGTTTGTTGTAGTTTTTAGATTCCACATATAAGCAATATCATACAGTATTTGTCTTTGGCTTATTTCACTTAGCTGCTGCAAATGGCAAAATATCATTTTTTTATTGAAGTATAGTTGATTTACAACATTGTGTTAGTTTCTGGTGTACAGCAAAGTGATTCAGTTATACACATATATACATATTCTTTTTCAAAGTCTTTTCCATTATGGTTTATTATAGAAAGTTGAATATAGTCCCTTGTGCTATACAGTAAATCCTTGTCTATCTATTTTATACATAGTAGTTTGTATCTGCTAATCCCAAACTCATCATTTACCCCTCCTCCATCCTCTTTCCCCTTTGGTAACCATAAGTTTGTTTTCTCTGTCTGTGGGTCTGTTTCTGTTTCGTAGATAGGTTCATTTGTGTCATATTTTAGATTTCACATGTAAATGATATCATATAGTATTTGCCTTGCTCTGACATACTTCACTTAATACAATAATCTCTACGTCCATCCATCTTGCTGAAAATGGCATTATTTCATTCTTTTTTACAGCTGGGTAGTATTCCATTGTGTACATATAAAACATCTTTATCCATTCATCTGTTGATAGACACTTAGGTTGCTTCCATGTCTTGGCAATTGTAAATAATGCTGCTATGAATATTGGGGTACATGTATCTTTTCAAATTAGTGGGTTTTTTTTTTCAGATATATACCCAGGAGTGGGGTGTGTGTATGTGTGTGTGTGTGTGTGTATAGTCATATGGTAGTTCTATTTTTAGCTTTTTGCAAAACCTCCATACTGTTTTCTACAGTGGCTGTACCAGTTTACATTTCCACCAACAACATACAAGGGTTCCCTTTTCTCCACATCCTCGCCAACATTTGTTATTTGTAGACTTTTTGATGGTAGCCATTCTGCAGGTGTGAGGTGACATCTCATTGTGGTTTTGATTTGCATTTCCCTGATGATTAGCGATGTTGAGCATCATTGCATGTGCCTGTTGGCCACCTGCACTTCCTCTTTGGAAAAATGTCTATGCAGTTCTTCTACCCATTTTTTAATTGGGTTTTTTTTTGATGTTGAGTTGTATGAGCTGTTTATATATGTGGGATTTTAATCCTTTAACAGTCATATCATTTGCAAATATTTTCACCCATTGAGTAGGTTGTCTTTTCATTTTGTTTATGGTTTCCTTTGCTGTGCAAAAGCTTTTAAGTTTAATTGGGTCCCGTTTGTTTATTTATGCTTTTATTTCCTTTACTTTAGGAGATGGATCGAAAAAATATTGCTTCAATTTATGTCAAAGAGTGTTCTGCCTATGTTTTCCTCCAGGAGTTTTATGGTATCCAGTCTTACATTTAGGCCTTTAATCCATCTTGATTTTTGTATATGGTGTGAGAAAAATTTCTAATTTCATTCTTTTACATGTAGCTGTCCAGTTTTCCCAGCACCACTTATTGAAGAGACTGTCCTTTCCCCATTGTATATTCTTGCTTCCTTTGTTGTAGATGAATTGACCGTAAGTGTGTGGGTTTATTTCTGGGATATCTATACTGTTTCATTGATCTATATATCTGTTTTTGTGCAGGTACCATACTGTTTTGATTACTGTAGCTTTGTGGTGTAGTCCAAAGTCTGGGAGCCCGATACCTCCAGCTTTGTTCTTTTTTCTCAAGATTGCTTTGGATTTGGGGGATGTTTTGGGGTTCCATATAAATTTTAGGATTATAAGAGCTTGGTCTCTGCCATCTGGAACATACACATACAGTGTACATTTGGTAGCCAGTGAAATAGAATGGGATTCCAAGCAGTCTTTTGTCTGTCTGTGCCAACTCTCAGGGGCCTTTGTCATTTCAACCTTCATTGCATCTGCCTGTGCAATGAAGGTATTTACTTTCTTAGACTAATTTTGGGAGTTAACTTTCTGGATCTTGTAAAGGCTGCAAATC